>NW_011495014.1:1546546-1556984 GCF_000754665.1 Bison bison bison
AAACTCAACATTCAGATAACTTAAGATCATGACATCCGGTCCCATCACTTCATGGAAAATAGATGGGGAAAAAATGGAAACAGTGAGAGACTTTCTTTCCTTGGGCTCCAAAATCATTGCAGATGGTGACTGCAGCCATGAAATTAAAAGACACTTGCTCCTTGGAAGAAAAGTTATGACCAACCTAGATAGTATATTAAAAAGTAGATACATTACTTTGCCAACAAAGGTCCATCTGGTCAAAGCTATCGTTTTTCCAGTAGTCATGTATGGATGTGAGAGCTGGACTATAAAATAAGCTGACACCGAAGAATTAATGCTTTTGAACTGTGGTGTTGGAGAAGACTCTTGAGAGTCCCTTGGACTTCAAGGAGACCCAACCAGTAAATCCTAAAGGAAGTCAGTCCTGAATATTCATTGGAAGGACTGATATTGAAACTGAAACTGCAATACTTTGGCCACCTGATGCGAAGAACCAACTCACTGGAAAAGACCCTGATGCTGGGAGAGATTGAAGACAGGAGAAGAAGGGACGACAGTGGATGAGATGGTTGGATGGCATCACTGATGCGATGGACAAGAGTTTGAGTAAGCTCTGGGAGTTGGTGATGGACAGGGAAGCCTGGCTTGCTACAGTTCATGGTTTGCAAAGAGTCAGACATATCTGAGCAACTGAATGGAACTGCATAGACAGTATTTTATGACATATGACAAAGAAATTACCCACCAATGAATGCAGATATAAATGGAATCAACGATCTACCCTTCAGGTATGACAGCATTTAGGGTTAGAGAGATGAGGAGAAACAAGCAATAAAAACTAAAAAGCCAAAAAGCATTGAAATAGCAGGAAAACCAAGTAGTATACATCCTGGGGGCTAGGTGAAGGATTTGTTCAATAAATACCATATAATCTATGTGCTAAATCCTCTCGACAGGTCAAGTACAATGAAAACTGGGAAGTAACATGGATTTCAATGAGGTGGAGACCACTGGAGACATGGACTAGAGCAGTTTCAGTGGAGTGGTAGCAAAGAAAATCCAGTCCAAATGGGATCAGGACACAAAAGCAGATGAACAGGGAGTATAGGCAATCCTTTGGAAGAGTTTATTGAGGAGAGAAGCAGATTGAGAATCAAGAGCACAAAGCTAGAAAACAAGATACCTAGGAATTCTATAACTTTTTATGCTTAGAAAACAAAACAAAAAGCTGATAGCAACAATTACTGGAATAACAATGGAATAAGGTTTCTCGTCTGTACTTTCCCGTTCCACAGACCTGCAGTGACTATAGAAGAATGAGCCAGAAAATCTGCATAGTTCATAGTTCTATTTCACAGGGGTTCATGCAAGAGTATTAGTTAAGGACATTCTATATGTTAGAAGATCCAGGCACAGAGACAGTAAGTGACTTGCCTAATGCCATACAAACACAAACAGCAAAGTAGGATTCAATCTGTGTTGTCTGGCAACAGGGTATACACTCTTGACATTAATCAATATCGCCTCACTCATGGAGTTAACATGGTTCCTCCCCAACTGATCATGGCAAGTGCTGAGAAGGAAGTAAGCAGGGGAATAAGACAGTGAACTAATGGTGGATGGGCCACCTTGCATAGCCTGTTTTTTTCCTCCAGGCACCACATAAACATAAAGATAAAGAGGAGCCAGATTTACAGAGGCCTTAGGATTGAGTCTGTCTAGTGAAGGCTATGATTTTTCCAGTAGTCATGTATGGATGTGAGAGTTGGAATGTAAGGAAAGCTGAGCACCAAAGAATTGATGCTTTTGAACTGTGGTGCTGGAGAAGACTCTTGAGAGTCCCTTGGATTGCGAGGAGATCCAACCAGTTCCTCCTAAAGGAAACAAGTTCAATATTCATTGGAAGGACTGATGTTTAAGCTGAAACTCTAATACTTTGGCCACCTGATGTGAAGAATTGACTCATTTGAAAAGACCCTGAAACTGTGAAAGATTGTAGGTGGGAGGAGAAGGGGACAACAGAGGATGAGATGGTTGGATGGCAACACCAACTCAATGGACATGAGTTTGAGTAAGCTCTGGGAGTTGGTGATGGACAGGGAGGCCTGGTGTGCTGCAGTCCATGGGGTTGCAAAAAGTCGGACATGACTGAGCAACTGAACTGACTGGCTGACTGAGGATAGAGTTCCCCAGATAAAAGAAATGCAAAGTTCCCCCTGTAAAAAAAAAAAAAAAAAAGCAGAGCTTTGCTTGAAATAGAGCAGAGGCCAGCTCAGGCAGCTTGGAGAACAAAGAAAGTTCAAGGAGAGACTACAGCAAATGGGTTTGAGAGACAGGCAGGGGCTAGATCCTGACACCCTATGGATCACAGAAAGCAGTGTGGCTTATATTCTCAGTACAGGGTGAAAGATCATGTTTACTTCAAAGCTGAGAACAAATGTATAGCCCATCTCTCTACTGCAGATGGTGTATTTTGCAGCATGCTATTTCTTTCCTAACCTTATAGCTGATTTAATCCTATCTTTCTTACTCAATTCTTCCTTAACCTAAAGTTTAAAAAGGACATCAATTTCTCAAATTGCTTTCTTTTTAAAAAACAATTCTCAGAATACCTTCATACAAACATATTTTTAAAACTGTTTTGTGTTTGTGTGGTGGGAGTCTGCAGATTCTAAATTTGAAATGCGCTGCAGGCAGTTAATCCTAAAAGCCACTTGACCATGGAATGCCTCAATTTCTTCAATTTTTAGAAATGAAAAGTACAAGGCTGTAGGGAACAGAATAGTATCATGAGTGAAAACTACTTTTTAAACTATATACAAATGTACACTATTATAATTACTATTGTGCTATAAAGTATCATCTAATATGGGGTCAGCACCAAAGAACTGATGTTTTGAACTGTGTTACTGGAGAAGACTCTTGAGAGTCCCTTGGACTGCAGGGAGATCAAACCAGTCAATATTAAAGGAAATAAACTCTGAATACTCTTTGGAAGGACTAATGCTGAAGCTGAAGCTCCAATAATTTGACCTCCTGATGCAAACAGCTGACTCACTGAAAAGACCCTGATCCTGGGAAAGATTGAGGGCAGGAGGAGAAGGGGGCAAAAGAAGATGAGATACTTGGATGGCATCACTGATTCAACAAATATGAACTTGGGCAAACTCTGGGAGATGATGATGATTAAGAAAGCATGACGTGCTACTGTCCACGGGATCACAAAGAGTGAGACACAACTTGGCTACTGACAACAACAACAAATATAGGGTCAAATCAATATTTTTTAAGAACACACTTGTGTTTGAAAATAAAGGTCAATTATTTGTGGTTTTCTAAAAAGTAATTGACTAGTCAAAGTCATCGGAATAAATGAATCTTTTATAACTAAATGACAAAATATGATCTTCACTTTTAGTGTGGCAAAGTAACCATTAATTTATTACCCTTTTTACATTCCTGTAAAATAAAGGTATACATCATGAAATAAGGAAACTTATTTATAACAAATTCAGATGACCAATAATTCAGATGACCATTACATCTACTACTGTGGGCAAGAATCCCTTAGAAGAATTGGAGCAGCCATCATAATCAACAAGAGAGTCCAAAATGTACTACTTGGGTGCAATCTCGAAAACGACAGAATGATCTCTGTTCGTTTCCAAGGCAACCCATTCAATATCACAGTAATCCAAGTCTATACCCCAACCAGTAATGCTGAAGAAGCTGAAGTTGAATGGTTCTATAAGGACCTACAAGACCTTCTAGAACTAACACCCAGAAAAGATGTTCTTTTCATCATAGGGGACTGGAATGCAAAAGGAGGAAGTCAAGAGATACCTGGAGTATCAGGCAAGTTTGGCCTGGGAAACAAATGAAGCAGGGCAAAAGCTAACAGAGTTTTGCCAAGAGAACGCACTGGTCATAGCAAACATCCTCTTCCAACAACACAGGAGATGAATCTACACATGTATGTCACCAGATGGTCAATACTGAAATCATATTCATTATATTCTTTGCAGACTAAGATGGAGAAGCTGTATACAGTCAGCAAAAACAAGACTATGAGCTGACTGTGGCTCAGGTCATGAACTTCTTATTGCCAAATTCAGACTCAAATTGAAGAAAGTAGGGAAAACCACTAGACCATTCAGGTTTGACCTAAATAAAATCCTTTACTATTTTACAGTGGAAGTGAAAATAGATTCAAGGGATTAGATCTGACAGACAAAGTGCCTGAAGAACTATGGACAAAGGTACATAACATTGTACAGGAGCCAGTGATCAAGACCATCCCCAAGAAAAAGAAATGCAAAAAGGCAAAATGGTTGTCTGAGGAGGCCTTACAAATAGCTGAGAACAGAAGAGAAGCTAAAGGCACAGGAGAAAAGGAAAGATATACGCATTTAAATGCAGAATTCCAAAGAAAATCAAGGAGAGATAAGACAGTGTTCCTCAGTGATCAATGCAAAGAAAGAGAGGAAAACAATAGAATGGGAAAGACTAGAGATCTCTTCAAGAAAACCAGAGATACTAAGGGAATATTTCATGCAAAGATGGGCATAATAAAGGACAGAAATGGTATGGACCTACCAGAAGCAGAAGATATTGAGATGAGGTGGCAAGAATATATGGAAGAACTATACCAAAAAGATCTTCATGACCCAGACAACCATGATGGTGTGACTACTCACCTAGAACCAGGCATCCTGGAACTTGAAGTCAAGGGGGCCTTAGGAAGTATCACTACAAACAAAGCTAGTGGAGGTGATGGAATTCCAGTAGGGCTATTTCACTTCCTACAAGATGATACTGTAAAAGTGCTACACTCAATATGCCAAATCTAGAACAAATCTGGAAAATTCAGCTGTGGCCACAAGACTGGAAAAGGTCAGTTTTCATTCCAATGCCAAAGAAAGGCAATGCAAAAGAATGTTCCAGCTACTGCAAAACTGTAGTCATCTCACACACTAGCAAAGTAATGCTCAAAATTCTCCAAGCCAGATTTCAACAGTAAATAAACTGAGAACTTTCTGATTTTCAAGCTGAATTTAGAAAAGCAGAGGAACCAGAGATCAAATTGGATCCAACATCCATTGGATCACAGAAAAAGCAAGAGTTTCAGAAAAACATCTACTTCTCCTTCACTGACTATGCCAACAGCTTTGACTGTGTGGATCATAACAAGCTATGGAAAATTCTGAAAGAGATGGGAATACCAGACCACCTGACCTGCCTCCTGAGAAATCTGTGTGCAGGTCAGGAAGCAACAGTTAAAACCAAACATGGAATAACAGACTAGTTCCAAACTGGGGAAGGAATACATCAAGGCTGTATATTGTATCCTGCTTATTTAGCTTATATGCAGAGTACATCATGCGAAATGCCAGGATGGATGAAGCACAAACTCGAATCAAGATTGCTGAGAGAAATATTAATAACCTCAGATATGCAGATGACACCACCCTCCTGGCAGAAAGCAAAGAGGAACTGAGGGGCGTCTTCATGAAAATGAAAGAAGAGAGTGAAAAAGCTGGTTTAAAATTCAACATTTAAAAAATGGAAGATCATGGCCTCCTGTCCCGTCACTTCATGGCAAATAGTTGCGGAAACAATGGAACAGTGACAGACTTTATTTTCTTGGGTTCCAAAATCACTGCAGATGGTGACTGCAGCCATGAAATTAATAGACACTTGCTCCTTGGAAGAAAAGCTATCACAACCTAGACAGTATGTTAAAAAGCAAACACATTACTTTGCCAACAAAGGTCCGTCCAGTCAAAGCTTTGGTTTTTCCAGTAGTCATGTACAGATGTGAGAGTTGGACTATAAAGAAAACTTAGCACCGAAGAACTGATGCCTTTTAACTGTGGTGTTGGAGAAGACTCTTTAGAGTCCCTTGGACTGCAAGGAGATCCTGTCCATCCTAAAGGAGATGAGTCCTGAATATTCACTGGAAGGACTGATGCTGAGGCTGAAACTCCAATACTTTGGCCACCTGATGCAAAGAGCTGGCTCATTTGAAAAGACCCTGATGCTGGGAAAGATTGAAGGCGAGAGGAGAAGGGGATGACAGAGGATGAGATGGTTGGATGGCATCATCTACACTTCGGACATGAGTTTGAGTACGTTTGGGATTTGGTCATGGACAGGGAGGCCTGGTGTACTGCAGTCCATGGGGTCGCAGAGAGTCAGACGTGACTGAGCGTCTGAACGGGACTGACAAATGAATAGCTGAATAGTAAATAATTAGTTTAGAGAATTAAATGACTCCATGGTAGTTAATTAACTGGCTTTATTCTTGAGCAGAAATAAAGAAATTTAAATTAAGTGTCTATATTGGAACCCTTTAAGGACTGTGTACTGCATAAGTTCGTGCTAACAAAAGAAGACAAGGTGAAAAAAAGATAATTCATAACTCACAATGAGCAATTAATTTTGTAATTATTTGCCTGATTCACAGTTCAGTATGAAGGCCATACATGAACACCTGACAGAAGCATAGCTTTGTTGTCTAAGGTAAAAAAGCCTATATATTTTATGTGTAAGAATAGCGATTTTCTTATTTTATATAAACAAAATTTTAAAACCCATTATAGTGACAGGAATGCTAAACATAGAAGAGATATCCATAATCTTAACCTACTTGACAAACAAGAAATCTCCCGCTGTTTCACCACAGCTTAGTCCCCCACTGTAATAAAATCAGCACCACAGCAGGGTAGCGCTTGAGCTCTAAAGTACAGTAACTGCAGTACTCATTGAGGAGCAACAGCTTACAGAAGATGCTGTGGCTGGCCCTGAGAATTCAGCAATTATGTGTAGAAGAAAACTTGCAAATAAAGACTGTCAGAAGTTCTCCCCCTAGAGACGGAAACTATCTCATTACATGCCTTAAGTCAATTATAACACTGGTTGAACATTTCCGTAAAACAATTTTGTAGTAATTTTTACTATTACTGGGACATATGCTAGGAACAAAGTCAAAAGAAACCAAAATACTGTACGTGAACACTGCTCCTCATTTACACAAGTGGGATTTTTTAACACACACGTGAAAACATGGAAAACATAGAAGCCACCTTGTGGCTCAGGCGGTAAAGAGTCTGCTTGCAATGCAGTAGACCCGGGTTCGATCCCTGGGTTGGGACAATCCCCTGAAGAAGGAAATGGCACCCCACTCCAGTAATCTTGCCTGGAAAATCCCATGGATAGAGGAGTCTGGCAGGTACAGTCCATGGGGTCGCCAAGAGTCGGACACGACTGAGTGACTTCCCTTTCACTTTTGAAAATGTAAGATTTGGGCATAAACAAGAGGTAAAATTATCCTTTTATATTATTTGATTTTGAAAACAAATTATTATACACAGCAGTTTCATGCAACCATTCAGAGGATTGCTATTATTGATATTATTATTGTATATAATATCTTTCAAGTAGAAAAAAATGAGTTGAATTTTTTAAAAAATATAGAGATATATATAAACCATATATGTATATATATGTAAACTGTATATATATATATATAAGCTGTATATATATGCATATATAAACTACATATATATGAAAATATGGACAAATGACAAACTGCAAAAAGTTTGCAATTCACATTATGAATCAAAGGCTAATTTCCTTAATGTAAAAGATACTTACAAATGAATAAGAAAAGGCTAATAACTCAATTTTCAGTGCTTCAAGAATATAATAAACATTTCTTAGGAAAAAGTCAAATATTTCTTAAACATAGGAAAATAAATTCAGTCTCATGGATAAAACAAAAGGCAAATTAGAACTACAACCAAAAATTTAGTTGGCAAATTTGTTTCTCGTATGGATATAGGTTACTAATTTTGAAACTGCTTCACATCAAACAAATAGCTAAATAGATGGTGGATGGTAGCAGCCTGGTTATTGGAGAGAGAAGTTACAGATAAATAAGAAAGGAAGACTAGAATAAACCCTTCACTATTTCATTTAAGTCTGAGACATGAACACAAACACACATTTACATTCATATATGTATGCTGCTGCTGCTAAGTCTCTTCAGTCGTGTCTGACTGTGCGACCCCATAGACGGCAGCCCACCAGGCTTCCCCGTCCCTGGGATTCTCCAGGCAAGAACACTGGAGTGGGTTGCCATTTCCTTCTCCAATGCATGAAAGTGAAAAGTGAAAGTGAAGTCGCCCAGTCGTGTCCGACTCTTCGTGACCCCATGGACTGCAGCCTACCAGGCTCCTCCGTCCATGGGATTTTCCAGGCAAGAGTACTGGAGTGGGGTGCCATTGCCTTCTCCCATATATGTATGAGGGAGAGATAAATAATTATAGATACATTACTCAATTCTGTACACAGAAAGGGCACCATTAACCCTTGAAAAGCAACAAACTTACTCAATGCCTCAATCTTCATTTCTAAATCCTATTCTCCACTGAGGAGAAACCAAGAGTTCTTGGAGAAATGACTGATTCTAGGTCTAGGCAGGGAAAATATGAGATAAGCCTAAAGCATTTTATACTAAAACACAGGATATACTAAACCAACAAAAGCTTAGGGCTGTGTCTAAGGGACATGGGAGTCAACTTGAAAAAGCTCTCAATGACTAAGTCTGGAAGAATCTGAATAAGAAAATAAATAAACAACATACTGCTATGTTCTTGTTCAGTTAAGTCACATCTGAACTTGTGACTCACCAAGCTCCTCTGCAGGAGCTGTAACCCACCAGGCTCCTCTGTCCATGGGATTTCCCAGGCAAGAATACTGGAATGGGTTTGCCATTTCCTTCTCCAGGGGATCTTCCCCACTCAGGGATCAAACCCACGTCTCCTGCATCAGCAGGCAGATTCTTTATTACTGAGCCACCTGGGAAGCCCCATTATTAGATAACACCCCAAAGCATAAAATGTACATGAATCCATACTGATATGGATGTGACTGAAAAAATAAATGATGAATAAAAGAACAATGTAGTATCTTTGCAATGTTCCTATAAATTTAAAATTATTTCACAATCTTAAATGTATTACAAATAATGTTTATAAAGATATTTCATAAATAGAAATGTTCTCAACATTTTGCTAAGTATGCTGAAAAACTGAATAAACAATATAATTCCTATTTAGAAAATGTAAAGGAAAATATATCAAATTAAACCCCTCAAATCTACAGCAAACATTTTTTTTTCTCTAAGAATGACAAATGTTAAAATGTGGGTAATCCTGAGTTGTTCAGATCACAAAGAGGCAGTTTCACAGAGACACATGGAGGTAGAGGTGCAATTGGCATGAAGTATCTCTTGGAGGGCAATTTGGCAACATATAACAACTGAAAACGCACTTATTATTTTACTTAGAGGGTTTCCTAATAATTTTTCCTACAGAAATCTTTGTACATATGGAGAATGCCCTATGCACATGAAAACTCACTACAGCAACTTTCTAATATCCAGTGTTTGCAAATAATCTAAATGTCCATCATGATGACTAGAGTATATCCACCCAATAGACTACGACATCAGAGAAGGCAATGGCACCCCACTCCAGTACTCTTGCCTGGAAAATCCCATGGACAGAAGGGCCTGGTGGGCTACAGTCCATGGGGCTGCTAGGAGTCGGACACGACTGAGCGACTTCACTTTCATTTTTCACTTTTATGCATTAGCAGCAGCAGCAGAGTACTACATAGCTGTTAAAGAGGTTGATTGTTGTTGTTGACCGGATGCCATGATCTTAGTTTCTTAAAGGCTTTATATACACCGATATGAAAATTCCTCCAAAATACATTGTTTAGGGGAACAGCAGTAAGTTGCTAATGGTCTATTTGGCTTGATTATGATAT
Source organism: Bison bison bison (assembly GCF_000754665.1). Lineage (NCBI taxonomy): Eukaryota > Metazoa > Chordata > Mammalia > Artiodactyla > Bovidae > Bison > Bison bison. Next base: position 1,556,366 of record NW_011495014.1, read on the forward strand.
ATGTGTACACACGCTCGCTCTCTCTCTCTCGCTTGCTCTCTCTCTCTCTCTTGCTCTCTCTCTCTCACATACAAAAACACAGACACTCGCACACATGTATAAGAAACTGGTTAAAAGTGTCTTCTGGAAGAATAACTGACTGATGGGGATTGAGAACTATAGGTGAGTTAATTTTACTGCACATAGTTTTGCACTTAAATTTTGTGCATAGAGTATCTACTTTCAGTTCAGTTCAATCACTCAGTCGTGTCCAACTCTTTGCGACTCTATGAATTGCAGCACGCCAGGCCTCCCTGTCCTGTCACCAACTCCCGGAGTTCACTCAAACTCCCATCTATCGAGTCGGTGATGCCACCCAGCCATCTCATCCTCTGTCGTCCCCTTCTCCTCCTGCCCCCAATCCCTCCCAGCATCAGAGTCTTTTCCAATGAGTCAACTCTTTGCATGAGGTGGCCAAAGTACTGGAGTTTCAGTTTTAGCATCATTCCTTCCAAAGAACACCCAGGACTGATCTCCTTTAGAATGGACTGGTTGGATCTCCTTGCAGTCCAAGGGACTCTCAAGAGTCTTCTCCAACACCACAGTTCAAAAGCATCAATTCTTTGGTGCTCAGCCTGTG
>NW_011495014.1:1557084-1598524 GCF_000754665.1 Bison bison bison
TCTCATCCATACGTGACTACCAGAAAAACCATAGCCTTGACTAGATGGACCTTTGTTGGCAAAGTAATGTCTCTGCTTTCGAATATGCTATCTAGGTTGGTCATAACTTTCCTTCCAAGGACTAAGCGTCTTTTAATTTCATGGCTGCAATCACCATTTGTGATTTTGGAGCCCCCCAAAATAAAGTCTGACACTTTTTGCACTGTTTCCCCATCTATTTGCCATGAAGTGATGGGACCAGATGCCATGATCTTAGTTTTCTAAATATTGAGCTTTAAGCCAACTTTTTCACTCTGCAGGTCAGGAAGCAACAGTTAGAACTGGACATGGAACAACAGACTGGTTCCAAATAGGAAAAGAAGTACGTCAAGGCTGTATTGTCACTCTGTTTATTTAACTTATATGCAGAGTACATCATGAGAAATGCTGGGCCGGAAGAAGCACAAGCTGGAATCAAGATTGCTGGGAGAAATCTCAATAACCTCAGATATGCAGATGACACCACCCTTATGGCAGAAAGTGAAGAGGAACTAAAAAGCCTCTTGATGAAAGCGAAAGAGGAAAGTGAAAAAGTTGGCTTAAAGCTCAACATTCAGAAAACTAAAAACTGAAAAACTCAACATGATCTTTCCCAAAATTTAATTAAATTATTTCATAAAGTAAATAAAGTTTTAATTAGTACACTGCCAATAACTGAGGAGACATTTTTTACATGTTAGAGGTTTTAACAGCCTTAACTAATTAATTAGCTATAAACTGAATAAAGTTAGCAGTTTATAGTCATTGGGAAAGATATTACATCTATCCCGGATTAGAAAATGTTGACCCAGCATTTTCATGTTATACAGAAATCACTAAACAGTGGTTACCCTGCTATGCACAATAGATCTGCATCCTTTCTATGGTGGTTAATGGGTATGTGGATTGCAAAAAAGGTCATGGAATTTTCTCCTTAAGGGGGAAGGGAATAAGTTTAGTTTAGTGTTGTGATTTGAAGTGGAAAAATGATATAAATTTGTCCAACCTTTCCATCTATGTCAGAAGTTTTACACTTGGTCATCTACAGGGTACCACAAGCTGGACTAGCTTCAGGAAAGTCAGTGTATTCCACGAATTGGGTCAGGTTCTACACCACTGAGACAGTGGGTGGTATAACATATAATTACATAATACAATATATATGATATATATTAAGCATATATATCACATTAGATATATTTAAATATATAATATATAAGATATATATATTTTATATAAACCTAGATAGCATACTGAAAAGCTGAGACATTACTTTGCCAACAAAGGTCCGTCTAGTCAAGGCTATGGTTTTTCTGGTAGTCACGTATGGATGAGAGAGTTGGACTGTGAAGAAAGCTGAGCACCAAAGAATTGATGCTTTTGAACTGTGGTGTTGGAGAAGACTCTTGAGAGTCCCTTGGACTGCAAGGAGATCCAACCAGTCCATTCTAAAGGAGATCAGTCCTGGGTGTTCTTTGGAAGGAATGATGCTAAAGCTGAAACTCCAGTACTTTGGCCACCTCATGCAAAGAGTTGACTCATTGGAAAAGACTCTGATGCTGGGAGGGATTGGGGGCAGGAGGAGAAGGGGACGACAGAGGATGAGATGGCTGGGTGGCATCACCGACTCGATAGATGGGAGTTTGAGTGAACTCCGGGAGTTGGTGACAGGACAGGGAGGCCTGGCGTGCTGCAATTCATGGGTCGCAAAGAGTCGGACACGACTGAGTCACTGAACTGAACTGAACTGAAAGATATAATTTTAGCTTGTCACTGGAAAAAACCACATTTGATATGCTGAGTTGGTGAGGGTAAAGACAAATGTTGGTGACCTACTGGTACAATCTATGGAGGGCAATTGACATTGCATAGTAAAAGTTTTTAAAATGTTCACATCCTATTATCCAGAAAATCCTACATATATATTAAGAGCGGTCATTGCAGTATTGTTCATAAAAGTCTGAAAATACCTTTAAAATTCTCTGTAATAGTGACTGACTAAATAAATGATGCTACACCCATCCAATGGACCATGGGGTCATGACAAAAAATGAGATAGCTCCAGAAGCAACAAAATAAAATATATTCATGATAGCTACATTTCTAAATAAGAAAGTATAGGTCATTTTGTATACAGGGCTAATTTATGTAAAAGTAAAAGGAATTCACATAAATGCTTACAGATGAGTGGATATTTCTGGAAGTACACAAGTGAAACTTCTAACAGTGGTTGTTCTTAGAGAAACTGAGTGACTGAAGACAAGAGTGAGAGAGAGAGTTACTTTTCACTCTTTGGTAACCGGAGTGATATGTCTTCAAGTATGAGATTATCATTCCCACCAAAGAAGTCATTCTTCTGGGGTTGGGACATTCTTTCTAAAAATCTAACACAATCTTAGTTTTAATAGTAGGAAGCAAATGAGATTAAATTGGGACTACATTTAAGCCTAGAGACAAACAGAAGAGGTTTGGTGTATGGATGTTCGTGGAACAGTAGGTGTTTTCTAGGGAGAGTCACGGTGACTTGATGGCATGTGAAGGGAGGAAGGGTTAAGGAATCACCAACACGAATATCCCTGGTTTACTGTGCTTTAGGTTAATTCTAGACTGAAAATGTCTCTAAAGGGCATATAGAGTTTTTCCTACAGGAAAGTGCTATCTTGATTTATAGTATCTACCTACTATATATCCTGTAGGATGTAAAGGCACACCTGAAGGACTCCAGAGAACTCTACTATTGATAATTTGAAAAACAGTGAAAACCATTTAAAATCTCATATCAATAACAACTGATAAATACATTTTATTTTGAACTCAGGGAGATCAAATGAGACTTAATCTGTTCTTTTCCATATGCACTGTTTTTCTACTTCAAATTCTAAAACAAACAAACTGCTTAGGTTTCATCAGAAAGAAAATTTTAAAAACTGCTAATTGGTAATGTACTTTAATTTGTTAATTTAGTACACAAAAAACAGTGGAAAACATATTACTAGGTAATCTTTCTCCCTTCTAATCAAATATGTCTCTGGATAGCAACAAATTAGCTCAACATTGAAATCTGCATGAAAATCTTAGGGCCTGGCTATGGAAAATTCTAGAGAACAGAAAATTTGCCAACCTGCTAATTAAGCATTTTTAATGAATAATGCTTTTAATTGCAAGTGAACACATCCGGGAAACAAGGCAAACCAGAGGAACATATGATTGATCAAATCTGGAGAAGAATTTATATATTTAGCTTTCCCCCTCAGACCTGTCCTCCAAGAGGCTAGGTACTGAATTACTCTTTAGAAAAAATGCCAAAACCTTATCTCATAAAAGTTAGATTGCCATTTCCTTTCTAGAATCTTATGGCAGAATTCAACTGTAATCTGTCATTATGGTGGTACAATGGTCATATTAATAACACTTATTTAATTTTGGCCAACATTTAAGTAACTTTACCATTCAAATCTCATGTATATGAGTTAGGAAACAAACAAAACTACTGATGATTTGTTTCTATTCATCAATTTACAAGACCTAACATTGCTTGGTGGCTAGAATAGACCTAAATAACACGTTTGATTTTGTTGTAATAAAATAAACATACATGAATTATATGTCTTTTAAGACATAAATTGGTCTAAAAATAAAGGGAGTTATGAAAAGCAAATTCTAGGAATTACATAAGATTGTAGCAATTAAGACTTCAATGTGATAACAGCAGATGTAGGGAAACTGAAGGATTGAGTGCCCTTGTAACCTGATGGTGGCAGCATAAATCGGGACAATGTGCTAGGAGAAGAGAAGAAATTTGGCTATTTGTGGTAGCTGACTTAAAAATATTCAAATCTTTTTACTCAACAACCTCAGTTCTAAGACTATTTAAAGAACCAAGATAGACTATCCTGTCTTACAAACTGGCCAGAATGCAGACAAAGATGCTCACTGCAGCATTATTTCTAATAGTGAAAAAACAGAAATAACCATAAATTCTAAGATTTGGATAATAGTTAAATTATAGCATATATCTAAGAGGAAATCTATACAGTCATAAGAGTACTGCTTCTGAAGCACAACTGATGGGAAAGTTGAAAAAAACAGGCTACAATTTTGGATGTATTTGATTCCATTTTTCATATTAATTCTTTTTTTTAATAAAAGGAAAAGCATCATAAAAGGAAATATAATGACATGATTATGTTCATTGGCTGGAATTATGAATACTTCATGTGTTTATTTTACTTGAAATTTTGTACATTTTCCAAATATTCTAAATGACCATTTCTATTAAAATAAAACTACTGAGTTTTCAAAGTAAAAAATTTCAATGACTAAAAAGTAACTTACTATATTCAACAAGCCTAAAATTAGGTTGGATTTTTCAATTTTACTTTTAATATACCAACATCTGGCTAATATGTGGAAAACATATGGTACATATAAAATACCCTTACAGTATCTATGTTGATTAGCTAAGATTTTCCACATCAGAAACAAGAGAAAAATGACAGTTAATATAATTGCGTATCTTAGTATATGTATCTAATGAAAATACAAATATTTTTCAGGTTGGTATTATTCAGCTTGATAGAACAGTTACAGCAATTATAGAATAACTTTTAATAACTTTTCTAGCAGGGGGCTATGTCTCAATTTTCTGCAACTCTGATCTATGCTCGGTCCCACTGTTTCTAACTGATTTTCAATGGTGTGGAGCTAAAGGAGAAATGAGCTGAGTCCATACTCCATTTAAGTGCCCATTTACATGATGATTTGTAGCCTCATATAAAATGATGATGCTCTTGGCCACTTGACATGCTACATGCTCTAAATTATATTAAGTATTTGTATCTGTCATTTTTCACCCAAGGAGGAAAGTCTGCTTTGCCACAAGTCCTTTACAACTCATTACGTGGTCTTCCTTTCATAAGAACTCCACTGGGGATCAAAATTATGGCCTTTGAATAGCTTTCTTCCACATAAGACTAATTACCTTATACAGGAATCAAACCTGTAATTTTAATTTCATTAACACTATATTCTAGCTGATTTAGCTGACTCCTATTACTTATTAAAAAACCAGCAAATGGAAAATTATTTTCTTAAGCTAAATGTAAATTCACACCACTCATTTTATTATTTTCAGTAAAAGGTTTACAATAATGAAAGATATTGAAGTTATTAGACCCTCTCTCATGCAGTTTGGACTCTTACAAGGCATAAATGTAAAAATTGATTTTAGAAAACAACTGAATAAGAAAAAAAATCTTTAGGATGTTAGCGTAAAATGTGATAGAGGTAAAATAAGTACTGAATACTGAATATTCCTTCAATCTATATAGGTAATAGAGTGCAAATTATTGGTAAGAAATCAGCATTCTATAGCTGATATAAATGTATCAACTTGGGAACTAGTTTCATAGTGTTTTATCTCTATCTGAATAATGGGTGTCTGTGTTACACTAAGTGAAAATATAGAACAAAATCTCATGATTTGTAGTCAGTCAGCCAGTTCCTCACTTTTCATTTGTTAAGGTTTCCTCGGTGTGCGGAGAAGGCAATGGCACCCCAGTCCAGTACTCTTGCCTGGAAAATCCCATGGACGGAGGAGCCTGGTAGGCTGCAGTCCACGGGGTCGCTAAGAGTCGGGCAAGACTGAGCGCCTTCACTTTCACTTTTCACTTTCATGCATTGGAGAAGGAAATGGCAACCCACCCCAGTGTTCTTGCCTGGAGAATCCCAGGGACGGGGGAGCCTGGTGGGCTGCCGTCTATGGGGTCGCACAGAGTCGGACACGACTGAAGCGACTTAGCAGCAGTAGCAGCAGGGTGTGCTAACTTGCTATAATGTACTTGAAGGAAAACAGTTAATGCCTGATCTCTTCTGTTCTTACAGCCTTAACCTTTCTCCTTGCCCCAGGAACTTATCTTTTCCCAGAAAGCCACATATGATCAAAGTCCTATTGATAGAGGCACACTGCATCCTCTGACCAGGAAACCGCATGGCAAGGAGAATTCACAGATACTTGGATCAAATGGGATTATATTGGTACAATAAAATAGCTTTTATAGACTTGAGCGCCACACAATCAGAGGTATGGTTCACAAAATTGGAGAAAATGATTTTCTTCTAGGACTGCTTGGGACTGAGCAGTAGGCTAACATCTGGAAACACCTGCTTTGCTTATGTAAATCAAGCATTGGGATATCTGTGCAATTATTCATAAACTCCTGTCAAGGAACGTAAGAGTGCATAATGATAGTAAATGACAGAAGCTTATGTCCACTACAAAGCTATTTTAAAGTTTCATTTTTAGTTGTCTGGTGACTGTTGAATCTTTTGAGAAACTGCCAGTTCACCTTAATTACATTAGATAATGCAATTCATGGGTTGTTTCTAGGCTACTGGTCTCCTCACTATAATGGGAATCAATGCAAAAATAAAAAGCTTACTTATAAAATAGGAAATAAACAGTGCATAAAAATTTCAGAAAAGCAGTTCTTGATTACATGGGCAGCACACTAGCTGGCTAGAATTGGTTAACAGTAAAATTTACTTAAATAACATTTGCAATATTTTAACTCTTTCTAGACTGAAAAACGCTTTGAGAATATTTTCTTATCACTCTTATAAATGAACAGTGTCTCCATTAGAAAAGACAAAAGCTTGCTTTTTAGATGATCCAGCGTGGCTGCTATTGTTAACCCTGAAAGGATAAGGCAGCTTCTGCATATTGGGTTATTTCTCATAAAATGCACAGAATAAAGCCATCAATAATAACATCTTAATGAAGAAAATAATTTTCCTCATGTTTTAAAAAAAGAGAAGAAAATTCAAGGAGAACATTCCTCTTTGTCTCCATTTCACAAAAACAATTATTCAATTATTTATCACATAACTATTATATGCTGCTCTCTGTTCTGTCAGATACATAGATTTTTTTAAAAAATATCAAAACAACGAATTCTTGTCTTTAGAGTGTTTACGGTCTTACAGTAAAGCTAGTCAAGAAAGCTAATGTGAAAAGGAATATTTGGATGACATACAGGATGAGTGGGTAACCTATATAGAGTTGTCACAGTATTGAAAAAATGAAGTAGGTTATGAGAGCAAGTAGAAGCTAAGTTCTCAGTGTGTACTGTGGGCAAAGAATGTTGACTTTCATATCAGTAAACAAAGGATACTGCAGTCATCAAGCTATCGGCCTGTGTGTGTGTGTGTGTGTGTGTGTATGTATGGGGGTGGGGGTGTCCCGACTGTGTACCTTGAAGGAATTCAGGATGGAGAAAAGCAAGATACTGACCCTAGATAGTTAAGGTGCATATCAAAGGAATGATTTCTATGAGCCAAGACCCTTGCATCTTTCCATACATTGAAAACCTTACTAAATACATTAATTTGAGATGCCTTGTTTTCTTTAATTAATGTTAATCTTTTAATGCTCCAACAACGTGTTTTGGTTTTTTGTTCCCCCAAAATTCCTATCTATCCTGGCTCATCCCTTATCTCTTGGGAATGGTCCCTCAGGGCTGAGAAGCTGTCTACCAGGCTTAAGTCCTCAGTGTAAGAAAGTGAAGTTGCTCAGTCATGTGTGACTCTTTGCGACCCCATGGACAGTAGCCTACCAGGCTCCAAGATCCATGGGATTTTCCAGGCAAGAATACTGGAGTGGGCTGCCATTTCCTTCTCCAGGGGATCTTCCCAACCCAGGGATCAAACCTGGGTCTTCTGCATTGCAGACAGACGATTTATCATCTGAGCCACGAAGTCCTCAGTAAGTTCCCCAAATAAAACGTACTTTTTAACTTTAAGGCTGTGCATTTTTTTCAGTCCACAGAACAATTAGATCATTATGGGTACAGCATAAGAGGTGTTTGTACATGAGTTTGACAGGGCTGTGATAGGGAAAAAAAAAAAAAAACAAGCTACAATAGGTTAAAAGTAAGAGCTGAAGTGATATAATTATTACTTTGTGCTGTGAACATTCTTAACATTTCACATGTACGCAGTCATTAAATCTTTTCAAAAATAATACCTTCTCAGTAATAATATTATTTCAAACATTTTACAGTTGAGAAACTAAAGGCGCAGAGATGACATGACTTCTTAAAGGTGATGCAGCTAACCACTGAAACTCGAATTTAAGTTCCCTTTGACACTTTCTTCAGAGTTCAAGGTTAGAGTGGCAAACATGGCCTTCTCTATCACAATAAAGTTTGGAATTAATACTGAGGTTGATATGCCAACACTGAAAATATTTAAGCTAAAAATAATTTCAAATCTGTATTTTAGAGAACTTTCGTAGGCAGAAATAGTAATGATGTTTGGAAGGAGAGAAGACACTGGCAGGGCCATCATTAAAGAAGTTTTTGTATCAGTCCAAACAAGAAATAATAAGGGCCTGATAGAAGGGAGAAGGCAGCTGACAAATGTCCCTTGGCAGAAAAAAAATTCTCTTGAATTTTTCCGCATATTGAACAGATTCTTCTCATTATGTATAGTATTTCAAATATTTAAATGGGGGAGAATAGAAAGGATATAAACTTGGCAAAAGGGAAAAACCACAAATGGCAACTACTATTAAAATTAATTGTAAGTAGAAGGTCAAGGGCATTCAGCCAAATCTTTGCTTCAGGATAGGTATTGCTAGAACATGTTGAATACATAGGCACATCTGGAAAATGTATGTAGTTTGTTTTTTTGTTAAAAAGCTGGTTTTTAAAAGTCAGTTTTCTATTAGAATATCATTTAACCATATAATATAAAGGTCTACTGCTGCTGCTGCTAAGTCGCTTCAGTCGTGTCCGACTCTGTGCGACCCCACAGACGGCAGCCCACCAGGCTCCCCCGTCCCTGGGATTCTCCAGGCAAGAACACTGGGGTGGGTTGCCATTTCCTTCTCCAATGCATGAAAGTGAAAAGTGAAAGTGAAGTCGCTCAGTCATGTCCGACTCTTAGCGACCCCATGGACTGCAGCCCACCAGGCTCCTCCATCCATGGGATTTTCCAGGCAAGAGTATTGGAGTGGGGTGCCATTGCCTTCTCTGATATAAAGGTCATTTAATATTAAATATTATTTAATTATTATTTTCTAATTTTAAATGTACTACTCTTAAAAGTGATAACTTAAAAAAAAATGCTTGTTCAGGAAGGTTCAAGAGATTCAGTAGATAAATATACCTTGAAGAAAGTACAAAATTTAAAAAAAAAAAAAAAAAGAAAGTACAAAATTTAAGTCATCATGCATGTTATACTAAAATTTTTAGATGAACCTGCTTCGTGATAGATTTACTTTCTCTAGGGGAATAAAATCAGTGAAAGTAGTAAGACCAAAAACAAAACCAACATAAATATCCCATCCTAATAAAGAGTAATGGAGGTGGTCTTATATTGATTGTAATAAAAAACAGGGAGTACACATCATCCTTGAAACAATCATCTGTTCACAGAGGCACTCCTCAGCACTTTGACTTACGCTTCACTGTACCTGTATAGGTACACGCTCAGCGGATGCTTGATCTCTGTGACTACACGGACCATCACTAATCAATGGCCCATCATAAGAACTGCTTTGTAAGCTCCAACCTAAATTTGAGGACAATTTGAAGTGAGCACTTTTGGCATTTCTTCAAGGATGCTTGACTAGCGTTAAACATACTGAATGAAATAACATTTGCAGTGGATGTGTACCTCAAACCTAGAGCCATCTAGCTGAATCAATGGATCTCCTTACATCCAAAGGAAAATCGCTCATGCATTTCTGTATTATCAGAGCTATAATAGGTTAGCTGAGGCTGAAGACATTAATCACTTTTGCTCCTAAGTATTATTTTGAATATTAAATATAATGTCCTTGAAGGTGGTAATGTGTAAAATGACCATATGAATGACAATATTGAAAATACTTTAATTGGCTACTAAATTATCAAAATATTTATGTTCTTGTATTTTTCACTAAATTTTTAATGCATTTTTAAGTTAAAAAACAGAAATCCCAATGATGATAATGATTGAAAGATGATAATTATAAAAGAAATATAGCAGTTTATACTTATTAACCAGGTACTATGTGCCCAGGCTACTCATTTTACATTTTATCTTTTCTTCACAACAACTTTACGAAGTAGATTTCATTATTAGCCCCATATTAAGCTGAAACTCCAGTACTTTGGCCAACTCAAGCGAAGAGTTGACTCACTGGAAAAAACTCTGATGCTGGGAGGGATTGGGGGCAGGAGGAGAGTGGGACAACAGAGGATGAGATGGCTGGATGGCATCACTGACTCGATGGACGTGAGTCTGAGTGAACTCTGGGTGTTGGTGATGGACAGGGAGGCCTGGCGTGCTGCGATTCATGGGGTCACAAAGAGTCAGACATGACTGAGCGACTGAACTGAACTGAACTGAACTGATGGGTGAAAAGACTATGGTGTGTAGAATTTCAGTACTTTATCCATATATATCCACAAGTAGGAATCAGGATTTATCTACTTAAAAAAGAACAAAGTCTACCTTGATCAGTCATCATTCTATGCAATTTACATTATTTGACTATAAACAAACAAACATAATACTAAACTTCAGTATTCAAAGCAACAGATATTCTGCTTGTTAGTTATTGGTGTTATGTCTTGGTCTTAAATGTACTCATTTATATTCAGCTCTGTGACTATGAACTTTACTTCTCCTTCCCACATGACTCCCAGTTATATTCTTTCAATAGAGGACATTAAAGAGAGATTCAAAGGCATCATGAAGAGAGAAAATACAATCCTTGTCCTGTTTCCTGCAGCAAACTGTCGCTGGTTGACTACCATGTTCATAAAAAACATATGTTTAAAAACTGTTGTGATTCTTCTCATTAAATTCCAAACTTTTACAAAACTGGGACAACTGATATCCTCTTTTATATATGATTAAAATATCTATAAAAGGTAGTCAGTAAAATACATATCAACATTGAAAATTTTCTCAAAGTTTAATAGAAACCATGTATGATAGGGAAGAACAAGGAGTATTAGTTTACAGCAACAGTAGAAATTAGACTGAAGCAGATGTGTACATTTATTAGCTAACAATATCTTTCTGTTTTTCTTTTATAAACAATTAACTCTTTACTATAGACATTTTCAATATGCACAAAAAGAAAAAAAAAACAGTGGTATAATTACCCTACACATTACACATAACCTAGTTTCAACAATGCTAATTTTGACTCATCTATTTCACTTTTACTTTTTTTTTCACTTTATTTAATTTTTTCTGAAGTTTTCTTTATCCCAGAAATCATATAAATTAACTTGAAATCCTTCAATATGTGTCTCTAAAAGATAATCATTTAAAAAAATAATGGTCCCTTTAAAATAGGGCTTCCTAGGTGACATAGTGGTACAGAGCCTGCCTGCCAATGCAGGAGACACAAGTTTGATCCCTGTGTTGGCAAGATTCCTTGTAGTAGGAAACGGCAAAACACTCCAGTATTTTGCCTGGGATATCCCATGGACAGAGGAGCCTGGTGGGCTACAAGCATGGCATTGCAAAGAGTTGGACATGACTGAACAACTAAGCATGGACCTTTAGAATACCTAATAATATTAAACATAACTTATTCATGTCTTCTAATACTCAGTTGATGTTTAAGTGTCTACTTTGCTTCAGAATGGTTTCTGCTGTTGATTTGTTCAAGTTAAAACCCACATACGGTCACACTTCCACTTGTAACTAACTATTCCTCCTTTCCTCTGCTTTATTGACTATGCCAAAGCCTTTGACTATGTGGATCACAATAAACTGTGGAAAATTCTGAAAGAGATGGGAATACCAGACCACCTGACCTGTATGCAGGTAAGGAAGCAACAGTTAGAACTGGACATGGAACAACAGACTGGTTCCAGTAGGAAAAGGAGTACTTCGAGACTGTATATTGTCACCGTGCTTATTTAACTTATATGCAGAGTACATCATGAGAAACACAGGGCTGGAGGAAGCACAAGCTGGAATCAAGACAGCCAGGAGAAATATCAATAACCTCCAATATGCAGATGACACCACCCTTATGGCAGAAAGTAAAGAAAAACTGAAGAGCCTCGTGATGAAAGTGAAAGAGGAGAGTGAAAGTGTTGGCTTTAAGCTCAACATTTACAAAACTAAGATCATGGCATCCGGTCCCATCACTTCATGGGAAACAGATGGGGAAACAGTGCAAACGATAGCTGAATTTATTTTTGGGGGGCTCCAAAATCACTGTGGATGGTGACTGCAGCCATGAAATTAAAAGACACTTATTCCTTGGAAGGAACGTTATGACCAATCCAGGCAGCATATTAAAAAGCAGAGACATTACTTTGCCAACAAAAGTCCATCTAATCAAGGCTATGGTTTTTCCAGAAGTCATGTATGGATGTGAAAGTTGTACTGTAAAGAAAGCTGAGTGCCAAAGAATTGATGCTTTTGAACTCCAGTGTTGGAGAAGGCTCTTGGGAATCCCTTGGACTGCAAGGAGATCCAACCAGTCCATCCTAAAGGAGTTCAGTCCTGGGTGTTCACTGGAAGGACTGATACTGAATCTTATCCTTTGGCCACCTGATGCAAAGAGCTGACTCATTTGAAAAGACCCTGATGCTGGGAAAGATTGAGGGCAGGCGGAGAAGGGGACGACAGAGGATGAGATGGTTGGATGGCATCACTGACTCAATGGACATGAATCTGGGTAGACTCCCAAGAGTTGGTGATGGACAGGGAGGACTGGCGTGCTGCAGTCCATGGGGTCGCAAAGAGTCAGACACGACTGAGCAACTAAACTGAAACCGATTCCTCCTTTCATGTTCCTTTTTGTACCAGGGGGCAGAAATTACAATTTGAAAAAGAAGCTGTGATACCAATATTTCTAGTGCTGCGATTCATGGGGCTGCAAAGAGTCGGACACAACTGAGCGACTGATCTGATCTGATCTGATCATTAAATATGATGAAGAAATCAGGTCATTTATCCTGTAAAATTGCTTTATTTTATACATGGTTAATTGCTTCTTCATGTGTCATTTAACTTGTCCTGTGCACTACTGCTGCTGCTAAGTCGCGTCAGTTGTGTCCAACTCTGTGCGACCCCATAGACAGCAGCCTACAAGGCTCTGCTGTCCATGGGATTCTTCAGGCAAGAACACTTGAGTGGGTTGCCATTTCCTTCTCCAATGCATGAAAGTGAAAAGTGAAAGTGAAGTCACTCAGTCATGTCTAACTCAGCAACCCAATGGATTGTAGCCTACCAGGCTCCTCTGTCCATGGGATTTTCTAGGCAAGGGTACTGGAGTGGGTTGCCATTGCCTTCAGATTTTTTTTGAACTGGTCATTAGGTTTAGAGATTTGAATAGATTCCTTTTTAATTTTTTTTTTAATTTTTTTTTTTGTAAGAGAGTCGGACACGACTGAGCGACTTCACTTTCACACATTGGAGAAGGGAATGGCACCCCACTCTAGTGTTCTTGCCTGGAGAGTCCCAGGGAAGGGGGAGCCTGGTGGGCTGCAGTCCATGGGGTCTGGAAGAGTCAGACACGACTGAGCGACTTCACTTTTACTTTTCACTTTCGTGCACTGGGGAAGGAAATGGCAACCCACTCCAGTGTTCTTGCCTGGAGAATCCCAGGGACGGGGGAGCCTGGTGGGCTGCCGTCTCTGGGGTCGCACAGAGTCGGACATGACTGATGCGACTTAGCAGCAGTAGCAGCAGCCATACACAGTACTGTGAAATCTTCCGAACGGTTAAGAAAGAACAATAGCAATTGTACTCAATTTTTTGCACTGAATATAAATATATTAATTAAAATATGAACATGTATATTTGTATAGTTATTTATTTACAATATAAACATACACAAAACATTATATAAATTTATAAATACAAACAAAGGCAGGTTTTTTCATAAATGTATTGTTGCTTTAATATTTATTAATTAATTTATTTTTCCTTATGAACAACAGAAATTTATTTTTCACAGTTTTGGAGGCTAGAGGTACAAAATCAGGGTAGAAGCATGGCCAGATGAGGGCCCTTTTCTGAGTTGCAGACTTCTGTCCTCTAGAAAGTCTCCTTAATATATATTAAGGCCCTTAACTAACATTTTGGCCCTCTCTCTTTTATTGATTCTAATATTGCTATTTTAAGTTTTAGTTTTTCATCCACTCTCATTCTTCAGATGATCACATGTTATTTCAGGGCTTCAAATACTGTCAACATACTATTGATTCCAAAATTTGTATCTATATTCCTGATTTCTCCCTGAATGCCAGATTCATATAGCTAATTAACATTTCCACCTAAAATGCCAAATTCATACCTTAACCTTAGAAGGTGCAAAACTGAGCTATTACAGTTTTACTCCATAGGACTTCTCTTCTCACTGTCTTCCCAATCACAATTAACAACTCAGTCCTTGGTGTTCAGGACAAATTCCTGTACACCATATTTGACTCTCTTTGCTCCTAGAAAGCAAAAGTTAGTAACAGACTTGCAATCTGTTTGTTACCTTAATCCATCTGAGAAAGAAATGGATGACCTGGTTGACCTTTCATATTATGTAATTAACAAGACCTAATAAGAAGATGCTTCACAAATGAAATGACTCCTGTGCAAGCACTGTATCACCTACAGTATTTAAACTTCTCCTGTTAAATCTGAACCAGAGTATTATGTCCTCAGGCATGAAAAGATCATTTTATGGAGAGCTGTACTCACGGCTTCATACCTTTCCAATGGAAAAATGCTTGGCTTATGTTTAGCTATGACCTGTAACCAAGAATTACTAGTAAACTTGATAGTGGATAAGATCTGTAACTCATCTTGAGTCTGCTTTGACAATCTGACCCTTAATTTTATCACACTGTCCACAACTGACAGTCAACACCTTCTACTGAATCTACTATCAAAATGCCCCTTCTATTCTCCTACTTCTCTCTATTTCCCAGTGTATCTACATCTTCTGTCTCCTGGACTATTTCATTCACTTTCCCAGTAGCATCCTTACCTCTGCTCTTGAGTTCTTTCATGTAGTTTTATACGTAACAGTCAGAGTCATAATTCTTAAAAAATGCAAATGGATCATGTCAATCCTTTGTTCTAAACCTTTCAAGCCTTCAGTATTGGAACCAAGTTCCTTTCAAAGAACAAAGCCCTATGTGATTTACTTATTTCCTCCCCCTTTTCTGACCTCATTTTCTGTTGCTCTTTCCCAGACTCACTCTGCTCCAGCCATACTGGTTCATTGACCAAACCAGGTACTGTCTCATATCACGGTCTATGCAAATGCTAATGCTTTCTGCATGAATTGCTAACTGTCTTATTTCCTTAAGGACTTAAAAGAAACGTCTCCTACTCTAAAAGGCCTTCTCTGGTCATCTTAGTAAAACTGTAACTTCACCTTCAGTATTTCCTATCCAATCTCCCTTTTGTTTTTTTCATCTTTAACAATCAGCATTGCACTATGTATATATATATATACATACACACACATATGTAGAGTATATATATATATATGTATACTTTATATATATGTATATATAAAGCATATCAGCATACGCTAATATAACATATATTCTCCTTAAATATTAATTATCTCTTTCCTATAACACTGTAAGCTTCTTGAAAGCAGGGATTTTTGTTATCTGTTGTATGCCATATTATTTGTTATTTTCAGATTCCTAAAAAGTGCCTAATACATAGAAGTGTTCAACACTCTTGACTCTAAAGCGCATTCTTGGGAGCGGGGAGTGGATGAGTTCTGGGTAGCTGTGGATCAAGCCTCGATTGTGTGCTCAAAGTCCAAGCTGACTGAACACCTCATGACCAAATACACTGGCTCTGTAACTGGTCCTTTCCATCTTGGGGAGTCCTACGATTTTACTCTATTTCCCTCTTGAAATTCCTAATCCTATTTCTTGAGTTTGACACTGGAGCATCTGTGAGTGTTAACAAAATCAAAAAGAGGAGTTTGGAAGGCGTTTTTCAGATGCTTACAGGCTTAATATAAGTCTACTGTTTTCAGATAACTTTCATTAGCTCTGTCATGTTTAAGAAAATTATTTTTCCTCTTGTGTTTCCATTCTAAAATTTAAAATATTTATTTTTAACAGTTAATACAGTCACATGGCTCCACATTTAAAAAATACAAAATGCATTCAGTGAAATGTTTCCTTCTCATTTCTTCATTTTAATCATCTCCTTTCTCTTCCAAAGTCACTGGCATAATCAGCACACTGTATAATCTTCTTGATATATCTTTTACACACACACATAGATCCACCATATCCTTTTTTATTTATATTTATACAAATGATAGCATATCACATACACTGATCTGCACCTTGCTTTGTTCACTTCATGTATTTCGGAGATCTCTTTGTTTTAGTGCATAGAGAAACATACATTCTTTTTTTATGGCTGTATGCATTACATTGCATAGATGTACCTTCCTTTAGTTAATTAGCCAGCTATCAATGAAAACTGACTGGCTAGTGCTTATTTCCATGGTTAATGTATAATAGGATATAATATCTAGTTCTAAGCAACTTATAACATAGTAGGATATGGACTATAGGCTAGAATTGTATCCATTCCAATTCAGTGATCTGAACAGTCTCCAGGAAACAAGTATCACTAAATAAATAAGGCCAGCTAAATAACTGTAGATACTC
This sequence comes from Bison bison bison, assembly GCF_000754665.1. Classification (NCBI taxonomy): domain Eukaryota; kingdom Metazoa; phylum Chordata; class Mammalia; order Artiodactyla; family Bovidae; genus Bison; species Bison bison. The sequence goes on from NW_011495014.1 coordinate 1,573,776, forward strand.
CATCTACAGGCTTGGCACAAAATTAGGAAACTTCATTATGATTCTAGTACAGCTTCTAAATACAGAGAGTATTTTAACTTCTTCATGATGGGTAGCAATTAATCTGTTATGGAATTGTACCCACAGCATATTAATCCACGGAGCCAGAAAGTTCCTGGTGATGACACAGCACTTCTTCTGCTTGGTGGTATTGCTAAATCTGTTCTTTTTCATCAACCCACCAATGTGCATTTATTGAACATTGAATATAGGCAGAGTACCCTGACTTCAAGGCTTTAAAGATAAGCTAGAAAGATGAATTTAAACTATGAAAAGGATCCCTGGAATTTAGGACAATACATAGATCTGTTTCATAAATAGAAGCTATGAACAAAATAAACAAAGTGCACTAAACAATTTAACACAATTTTATAAGTGTTACCAAGCAAACAGGCACCCAGGAATATGGCAAGAGAGAGCTTATATGATTTTTAAAATTGGAATTCAGATTTAAAAAAGTACTCTGGAGCAATGATGACATTGATGAGTGATGATATTATGAAGACTGAATGGGCTTTTGAAGAAAATAAATGGTGGGGGGGTGTGTTTTGGTTGCCATGAATTTCTTCGAAGTGAAATGTTACATTAGGAGGAAAGTAAATGAACTGCTTTGGCCAAATCATACAATCTGTGTCGGGAAGCAGTAGGTGATGATGCTGGAAATGTAGGCTGGAGATCACGTTGACTTGAAAGAGTTTTTAGTGCCAAGCTACTATTTTTGACATTATCACATAAAATGTATCAGCTATTGGAAGTTTTAAAGAGTGTAATGCAATAAAGACTCAATAGTAAGCTTTTTCATTTTTTGCAAGTGTTCAGGAACCAATAGTAGCCTGGGTGATAGTCAAGTGAAGGGAAACTTCAAGGCAACCAGAAACTCTACAGACCTTGACTTGAAGAACATGTGCCCTTGAATTTTCTACAAATAATCACTTATGAATACCCATCAAATCTATTCACTATTTGCAAACACTTTTAATAGTGGAATCAAGCCATAAGACTGGAAAAAATGAAAGATGATGCAGAGAATTTTTAATAAGAAGTTTAGTGGACAGTGTGGCTTCCTAGGTGGCTCATTGGTAAAGAATACACCTGTCAATGCAGGAGATGCTGGACATGTGGGGCCAATCTCTGGGTTGGGAAGACCCCCAAGAGTAGGGAATGGCAAACACTCCAGTATTCTCAACTGGAAAATGCCATGGACAGAGGACCCTGGTGGGATAAGACTGAGCTAGTGACTGAGCATGGATGTCAACAGCATCTTTCAAAGTATCCCGAGATAAACTACATGTTGTTGTTGTTTACTCGGTCACGTCTGACTCTTTGCAACCCCATGAACCGTAGCACACCAGCCTTCCTTGTCTTCACCATCTCCTGGAGCTTGCTCAAACTCATGTCTATTGAGTAGGTGATGCCATTCTACCATCTTATTCTCTGTCGTCCCCTTCTCCTCCTGCCTTCAATCTTTCCCAGGATCAGGGTCTTTTCTAATGAGTTAGTTCCTCGAATCAGGTGGCCAAAGTATTCACTTCAGCATCAGTCCTTCCAATGATTATTCAGGATTGATTTCTTTTACGACTGCCTGGCTTGATCTCCTTGTGTTCACTTAGCCTTCCTAAGTGAACAATGCAAAGAAACAGAGGAAAACAATACAATGGGAAATGCTAGAAATCTCTTCAAGAAATCCAGAGATACTGAGGGAACATTTCATGCAAAGATGGGCACAATAAAGGACAGAAATAGTATGGACCTAACAGAAGCAGAAGATCTTAAGAAGAGGTGGCAAGAATACACAGAACTATACAAAAAAGATCTTCATGACCTAGATAATCACAATGGTGTGATCAATCACCTAGAGCCCGACATCCTGGAATGTGAAGTCAAGTGGGCCATATGAAGCACCACTACAAATGACTAGTGGAGGTGATGGAATTCCAGCCGAGCTATTTCAAATCCTGAAAGATGATGCTGTGAAAGTGCTGCACTCAATATGCCAGCAAAGTTGGAAAATGCAGCAGTGGCCACAGGACTGGAAAAGGTCAGTCTTCATCCCAATCCCAAAGAAAGGCAATGCCAAAGAATGCTCAAACTACTGCACAATTGCACTCATCTCACATGCTAGCAAAGTAATGCTCAAAGTTCTCCAAGCCAGGTTTTAAGTGAACCGTGAACTTCCAGATTCAATCCAGTCCAAGCTGGATTTAGAAAAGGCAGAGAAACCAGAGATCAAATTGCCAACATCTGTTGGATCATAGAAAAAGCAAGAGAATTCCAAAAAAACAACTACTTCTGCTTCATTGACTATGCCAAAACATTTGACTGTGTGGATCACAACAAACTGGAAAATTCTTAAAGTAGATAGGGATACCAGAACACCTTACTTGCCTCCTGAGAAACCTGTATGCAAGTCAAGAAGCAACAGTTAGAACCAGACATGAACACCACACTGGCTCCAAATTGGGAAAGGAGAATGTCAAGGCTGTATATTGTCATCCTGAATATTTAACTTCTGTGCAGAGTACATCATGCAAAATGTCAGGCTGGATGAAACACAAGCTGAAATAAAGATTGCCTGGAGAAATAGCAATAAGCTCAGATGTGCAGATGACACCACCCTTATGGCAGAAGGTGAAGAGGAACTAAAGAGCCTGTTGATTAAAGTGAAAGAGAAGAGTGAAAAAGCTGGTGTAAAACTCAACATTCAAAAGACTAAGATCATGTCATCCGGCCCCATCACTTCATGGCAAAGAGATGGAGAAACAATGGAAACAGTGAGAGACTTTATTTTCTTGGGCTTCAAAATCACTGCAGACGGTGACTGCAGCCATGAAATTAAAAGATGCTTGCTCCTTGGAAGAAAAGTTATGACAAACCTCGATAGCATATCAAAAACCAGAGACATTGCTTTGCCAACAAAGGTCCATATAGTCAAAGCTATGGTTTTTCCAGTAGCCATGTATGGATATGAGAATCTATATGTTATAAAGTATTAATTAAAATTCTAAGTCATTACATTTTTGTTGTAGTTTTATCCAGGAAATATCCTGATCATTATAATATATCCCTAGAATACTCTGGTTGCTTTTCCTGAGATGTTCCCCTTCTCTTCACTTGTTTTTCCCCTGGAGATTTGTGATCCCTCTGACTACAATAAGGCATTGTAGTCATCCAGTTTTCTTAATGGCATTTCTCATAATTGTACCTATGGATATACTTGGCTTTTTAGGTGGCGCTAGTGGTAAAGAACTCTCCTGCCAATGCAGGAGATGCTGGAGATACAGGTTCAATCCATGTGTCAGGAAGATCCCCTGTAGAAGGGAATGGCTACCCACTCCAGTATTCTTGCCTGGCGAATTCCATGGACAGAGTAGCCTAGCAGGCTACAGTCCACGGGGTCACCAACAGTTGGACACAACTGATCGACCAACAGACACACATACTCAGAAATAGTTGTCAAATATTTTGTTTAGTGTATATCTCCCTCCAGCCATAAAATTCAAAGATGGTTGCTCCTTGGATGAAAAGCTATGGCAAATCTAGTTGGCATATTAAAAAGCTGAGACATCACTTTGCCAACAAAGGTCTGTATAGTCAAAACTATGGTTTTTCTAGTAGTCATATACAGATACGAGAGTTGGACCAAAAAGAAGGCTGAGCACCAAAAGAATTGATGCTTTTGAATTGTGGTGCTGGAGAAGATTCTTGAGAGCCCTTGGACAGCAAGAAGATCAAACCAATCAATCTTAAAGGAAATTAACCCTGAATAATCATTGGAAGGACTGATATTAAAGCTAAAGTTCTAATACAAAGGCATCTAATGTGAAAAGTCAACTCATTGGAAAGGCCATGATGCTAGGAAAGATTGAGGGCAAAAGGAGAAGGGGGTGAGAGAGGATGAGATGGTTGGATAGCATAACTGACTCAATGGACATGAGCTTGGGCAAACTCTGGGAGAGGGTGAAGGATAGGGAAGCCTGGTGTACACCAGTCCATGGGGTTGCAGAGAGCTGGACATGACTTAGTGACTGAAAACATCTCCACTACTAGAATGTAAGCCTTCACCACCTTATTCACTACCTAACACAAAGGAGACTTTTAGTAAATGCTCCTAAAATAAATGAATGAATGAATGAGTGAACCATCCAGAATCCTTTGTCTATTCCTTTTATTGTAAGAAAAATGAAATACAGAAGTGATATTAGACAAGTTTATTTCACTAGGATGCTTATAACTTCAAAGGGATCAACACTATAGAATTCAGAGTGGAAATGAGCCTCTAGAGTCTTGCTATAAATGTCACGTGTAATTCATTCATGTACTCATCTCAAACATAACACTACTTTGAAGGCTAAATGCCAAGAAATAAGCAGTCACTGCAAGGTAAAGTCCAAGGTATTTAATTACTCCAAAAGCAGTCCAGTGGTGGCCCAAACTCATTGACATTCTTTTGCTGTTGCGGATGAGTGAATTAACATTTCTGAGAGCTGCCTTTAGGGGCAAAATGGTTTCCAAATATTGAAAAGTTCTAATTGATTTTATATTTAAGAGGCAACTATAAACTATAATGTTTGAAACACTGGTTTGATCTTGAATATAAAATGTATTGCTATTTCTTATTTTGGTTCATTGTTGTCTTTTAAATTTTAACTTCAAGCTAAAATCAAGGGAAAAATTTTTAATAAACTCAAATGCTTAAGTAGAAAAAACTGAAAATTTCAGATTTGAAAACTAGAAATACTTATATTAGTTACCTAATGTATTCAGTTCAGTTCAGTCACTCAGTCATGTACGACTCTTTGCGACCCCATGAATCGCAGCACACCAGGCCTCCCTGTCCATCACCAACTCCCAGGATTCACCAAAACTCATGTCCATCGAGTCGGTGATGCCATCCAGCCATCTCATCCTCTGTCGTCCCCTTCTCCTCCTGCCCCCAATCCCTCCCAGCATCAGAGTCTTTTCAGTTTTACTAAAATATTACAATTATAATGCTATATTAATATAAATGTTTTTATATTTAGTTAACATACATTTTTCTATTTGATTTCTTTTATTATTTAATAGATATGTTATCAGAAAGAAAAAACAAATTAGCTCAAAATATCCACTTTAAAAAGGTCTTTTCTAGTTTTGTAAATTCAAAGTCCTTTTCCATTTGCTATCACCATATAATATGTCATGAAGTTAGTTAAAAGGACAATAATTTTATAATTACTGTACTTTATTAAAATATATCATGTAATTAACATCACTGACTCCTTACATGTCAATTTTTAAAGGATATCCTATTATTCTATGTTAGGAATTCAGCAGCAAACCAATGAAACAATCTTATTCAATTTAGAGTTGAAAGTTTCACTATCCCAGATAGCATGATAGACCAACCATCAATTAAGGGTTGCAGTTCAAACAATTATGAAAGAGGCTATAATCACCTTTTGGGGAAAATCTATTGCTACAAATCATTCTTCAAAAGATTCTTCTATTGCCGACCCAGGAATAAGTTACAATCAACAAGTCAGTTGAAAGCTCCAAAAACATTAGCCAAGATGATGAGCCATATTCTTCTTTTAGATCTATGTATTAGCAATGTATTCAAGAATTACTATGCTCACACATAAAAAATGTAGCCATGGGTAAGCACTCTTGCCTTTACAGGAAGCACAATATGGGCATTTTTTTCCCCTCCTATGTCAAGGTCTGTCTGGGATCCAAGTCTGGCATAGAACCTCTAGATGTTCGTAGCTACTCTAGAGATGTATATAGCCAGATAACCCAGTTACGGTCAAATCAAGAGAAGATCCCCAAAACAAAAACAGAAAAAGATAGTTTTCTCCAAAGATCATATCAATGGCATTCCAAAGGAATTTTTCCTGATTACTTATCACTTAAAGTGATGAAATAAAACTAGGCATATTAAAGCCATGTTTTGGAAGTGCCCCTGAAGAAGGTTAACTTGTCATTTTCTGGTCATTATTTAACTAGCATTTTAACAAGTCCTAAAATAAAAGTATTCTTGCTTTTTATTCTCTACAACTGATAGTTTGGTAAATAAACCCATCAAGTTCTCAATTTGTTAAGACTGACAGAGGCTGAGAACCCCTTTGTAAAACGGCATCTTCTATGCCAAGAGTTCTTAAAGGCTTTTAGCAGAAATTATTAAATTGTTCCTGTGAGGCTATTGTGACATTAAGTGGATGTTTTTCTTCAAAAAATTCAGATGCGAGAAGGTGAAATGATGTTTCCAAAGCAACAAAAAGCCATTTTTCGAGTGTCAAATCAAAAACTTGAAAGATAGTCGAATATTTCCTTCAGCTGGGAGTTTAAACTCTTCCTTCTGAGCTTCTGCTCTAGGTCTATCTTGTGCTGCCTCTCTTTCACACACACACACACACACACACACACACACACACTCTTGACCTCTCCTCACCATCTCGAAGCCAGCCATGTATTCTCATTTGCTTCACTCATCTCCTCCACCCAACTTGCTGCTTTTTCTTGGCTAAAAGTAAACATAATTTCTTTCATCCTTTAAGAGCTTTGAGATGTTTTGACAAAGGGTTATTTTCTATCTCTGTTTCTATAAAGTTTATGTCTTGTGCATTTTTGAATATTGAAGGATTAAAAAATGATGCATACTTCTGTGCTTATAACAACTAAGAATGGTTTTTGATGCAATTATAATGACTAATTCAAATAAAAAGCTTCAGAAAAGCTTTTATTTCTAAGCAATCACTTCCAGTGTTGTCAGATTCACAGTCAAATATAACAACTCAACTCTCTTCCTCTTAGCAAAATGTGCCAATTTTTTCTTCGGAAAAGATTTCCTTCTACTGCTAAATCCTTTAGTCTCATAATACTAAATATACCAAGATTACTATCTAATTATTCTGACTGACATATTTCTCCCTTCTGGGAAATGAGACAAATAGTACTACCTTTTAAAAACTCATTTCTGACACAATGTCTTCAAGGAACATGTGGTGATGTTTATCACAGAATATAAGATCTAGATTTCATTTAAGATTGTTCCCATTTGAAACATAATGATGGGAGTATCAAAGAATAAACGGTAAAAGCAACAGGCAGCTACAAATTTTTGTTTGCTAACAAATTTATCCAAATTGTGGAGTTGACAAAGAAAAAGGCAGGTAAATAAAAAGCCATGAGGATCTCATCATGTTGCAATTATGAGAGCTACACAGTTCCTTTAATATAAAATGGAAGCAAAAATAAATATAAAAGTGCAATCACCAAGTCAAAATTCCCTTAAAATTCCCCACATCTTACATGCAGACTGAGTAGACTGATTTGTAATTTTTTTAAATGGAGACACAACCTTCCTTTCCTTTTTAAAATGTATACACACTTGCGAGAAGTAATACATTGATTTAAATTCACATGAAGTTATAGAAGACTGACAGTAGATCCCTTCCTGAGACCAGGTTTTAAAAGAGGCAAGATGATGGAAATCTGAAAAGAAAAGGGAGAAAGAGATCAAGGAGCAAGAGGCTGGCCTTAAATAGGAATCTGATCTCCTTCAGAAAGTTCTTTACAATCAATCCTGAAATTCCATGTAACTGCCACCATCTATCACATCAACTTTAACACTCTTTCCTTATTTGTCTCCCAGGATAACAACCCATCCCTTTTCTTAGATTAGGATGCTTTTCCATTCTTTGAATGTCTAACCTCCCATTGCTTTAAAAGCACTTTTTCTGATATGCTCACTACATAACCTAAAAAAGATACTTTAAAAAACAAATTCTAGGTCATAGCAGAGGGAGCAGGAACCAGAGCTGAAAGCACCGATTTTATAAATCCCTGACTTCCGTGTACCTTTTTATTAACATTTTAACAGACGTGTATTGAATCACTACTTATGCTACGTTTTAATTCTTGCAAACTTTAAAAAGAAAAAATCCATTAAGGGAGCTATTGAAGAGGCTACCAAATATTGACAGGCTCAACTCTTCACCCTAGGATAACCCTGCGTTTCTGCTGGCCTTTTGAGAGCCGAACGTCACTGTGCCCCAGAAAAAGGCTTGACGCATTAATAAAATACAAGCTTTGGTGATGTCCTGAAGAAAACTTGATTCTTCTACATGTCAAAGCTGGGCCTCATTTTGAAATCAGAGCAGATGGAGGAGCAAAGAGGAAGAAGTTGCGTACTCCTGAAGTGAAGCCACACACACTGAATCTGAGTCTTTGAAGCTTGTCAGCACTTCTTAACAAAGACAGATTTCAAAACATTATTCAAGTACCTTTAATGCTGAGCTGAAAAACTCAACTTGTCTAGGATACTAATTCTTAACAGCACAGACGGTCACTGTACCTGGTGGAGGAAACAGAAATACCTGGATACACCATAATCCTATGCTTTCTTTCTCAGTCAATTGAAACTGTTTTCTGGAGTCATTAGTGGCCGTGGTAACCCAATGCCTCCTCTCCCAACCCCATCAGGGTTTTGTCCCTACAGTCTTTTAGTCTCCTTAATTTTTTTTTTTTTCCCTGCATGTGGCACCAGGGGGCCTCCTTTTCTTAGCCCAACCCTCTTTACAAAGCTTTAAGGATAGACTCCATCCGGGTTTTCCTCTGACTTCACTTTCTCTCATTTTAACTATAGGCATGGCCTGAGGCTGACTCCTCAATTCACACTGCTTCTTTCCTTCTCTTTTGTCCCTTAGAAATTAAATCCAATCTGGCCTGCAGCAGAACTACAAAGGAGGAAGACTGTTTCCAGCAGCCAAATCCTCCATCTCAGTAGTCAGTGATGGGTGCCTTTTAGCATCTTGCTTGAAACAGATTTTAAATGTGGCTTTTCTTGGAATACCATAGGCACCCTCAAACTGAGGGCCTTTGCTCTCTTTCTTTGGCCTGGAATGCTGTTCCCTCTGGGGACTGGCTCACTCTTTGACCTCCCTCAAATCTTCAGCCTCCCCTGACCATCCTCTGTAATATCACGATCTGCTACCCTTCTCCCTCTTGGCTGTCCTTACTGTGCTCAAATTGGTGTTTTCCTATAACAGCTGCAACTTCTGACATGTATATACCTTACTGATTATATTTATTAGTTTTTTTAAAATTATTGTTTTATCCTTATAAAATATATGCTCTATTTTGTTCACTGATTGGTCCAGAACAGTGACCAGCACTTAGTAGGTGATTAATCAGTATTACTCTAATTGAGTTGAGAAACTTCCCTATGCTATCCACTTCTTTTTTTCTTTTTACTGCCAACAGCCTCATCCAGGTTTCCTCTCATGGTAATTAGCTAATTAGCATGCTAATTACATTTCCTATTCCCCTCTCTTTAATCCATCTCCTTTACTGTTGGCTGATTTTCTTCTTCAAAACTCACATTTATCTTCTCATTATCCTTCTCAGAAACCTTGACTGTACGACCAAGTCCACATTCTTCCGGGACTTGAGGCCCTGCCCACATGAGAACCAACCCCATCCAAACTCATCTATGCCCACACCTCAAATGACTCTAGTCAAGCTGGTATTGGTTTTGTTCATTAAAGAAACATTCGTGGACCTCCGACTCCTAGACCCTATGTTGCATAAAACAAAGTTCAGTCCAGGCAACTGAGCTAGAAGAATATAAGTTTAAACAAAAGCATTTATGCTGCAGGGAGGAAGCCAGTTCTGGCTCCAAGTTGAACTGTTTCTTTGACTTTCTTTTCTTTACTTTTATTATAATCATACAGAATGGCCTGCCTTGGAGAATCCTGCCCCTCGGCCTGACTGTTAAACTAAAGTGCCTTTGTTCAGAACCCTGTCCACCCCACCCGTGGATGGCAGGAAGGAAGAAATGAACACATTCCCTGCCTGAGGTATGCCATTCTCAGAGACATTTGCAAGATTAATGGCCTTTTTACTTGGCTTCCTTACCTCCCCTCATCTCTAATTTCTAAAAGAATCTGACATCCAGACTCCAAGAAGATGGTTATTTTCATGGGCTAAGCCTGCTTATCTTCTCGGTCTGCTGGCTCCCTGGTTAAAATCTCTTCCTTGCCTCAGCACCTCATCTCTCGGATTCACTGACCTGTCGTAGGGCAAGCAGAGTGAGCTTGGACTCACTAACATTTGCGTTAAAGAAGAAACTGAGTCCTCAGAAGACACACATGTGGCCGACATCAGTACACGATGTCCCCATCACTGAAATGCCTCTCCTCTGCCTTTCCTGATTTGGGGAAACAAGTCATACCTATTCGTAAAGATTTAATTTCAATGTACTCTGTGACGGATGCCTTTTAAATGCCATCATATCTTTGACTAAACACACGCAATAAATGCTTTGTCCTTCCACAAATATTCTAAAGTTTCTTTCCTTGCCTTTCTTCTCATCTAAAGAAAACACTAATTTAGACTCACAGACTTCAAGAAATAGCTTTTATGGTTGCTGGGGGGAAGGATGAGGGGAAGGAATAGTTAGGGATGGGCATGTACACACTGCTCTATTTAAATGGATAACCAACCAACAAGGACCTACTGTATAGCACAGGAACTCTGCTCAATGTTATGTGATAGCCTGGATGGGAGAGGAGTCTGGGGGAGAATGGATACATGTATACGCACGGCTGAGTTCCTTTGTGGATCACCTGAAACTATCACAACACTGACTGTTAATCAGCTCTGCTGCTGCTGCTGCTAAGTTGCTTCAGTCGTGTCCGACTCTGTGCGACCCCATAGACGGCAGCCCAGCAGGCTTCCCTGTCCCTGGGATTCTCCAGGCAAGAATACTGGAGTGGGTTGCCATTTCCTTCTCCAATACCTCAATACAAAATAAAAAGTCTAACAAAAAGAAACACTGATTTCTAGACTCCATAGGACTCTCCCATCCCAAAGTGCTTCTCCCGTGAGTGCTTCTCTGTGCCTCAGAACCTGGATCCAAAATGGGAAGAGAAGCTTGGAAAGGGATCTGAACCTCTAGGGAAGGGGTGAAGGGCTTGCACTGTGGATTGCTGAGAAAGCTGCTGTCCCCAAATGGTGCAATCTTTTTACAGCCATCTCTAAGCACTTCAAGGTCTCACCACTTCTCCTCTTGACATGAAGGTTGTTAAGTGATGAAGTTTGTGGTTTCTGCAGCATTATGCTACCCCACTGTTAGGGGAAGCACACTGACTGAAACCGCCCACCCTGGTCAGGCACCATAGAAACCATCTGCATGAATTGTTTTACGACAGGAGGTCCTGGTAAGGAATACGGAACTAATAAGCCACCACCAACCAGAAGAGTTCAGGAAGAGTCAAAAGGAGACACCACATGCCCAACCACCTCCCAGAATCCTTCTCTCTGGCATCCATCTTGGCTGAACAAGGTGTGCACCACCAGGAAGGACTCTGAGTCAGAATGATTGGCTAAAGACAACCCAGAAACTAACCCCATCACCATAAAACCTGAGACTGTGAGCCATGTGGCAGAGCTGTTCTCCTGGCTTCCCTTACCCTACTGCTCTCCACCTGGGTGCCCTTTCTCAATAAAATCTCTTGCTTTGTTAGCACATGTGTCTCCTCGGACAATTCATTTCCGAGTGTTAAACAAGAGCCCATTTCGGGTTCTGGAAGGGGTCCCCCTTCCTGTCACACTGCCACTAATGCTTCTGAGGTTCTTGATCCAGAATGCTCTCCTAAATTATCCTCCTCATGTTACTCCTTCCTGCTTCTGAATGTCTACGCTATTTACTATGATATATATATACATTAAACAATCTAGAATTTGACATTATTTGTCTTGAGTTTTGGGAGTTTTGGGGGGGAAGGGTGCCATATATTGATCATTGTGGAAATTCTTAAAGGCATAAATTATCTTTCCCACAATAGTAGTTGCCAAACTTTGCTAATCAGTAAGGCCATCAATAGCATATTCTTTTAAAAATCAGATTCCAAGACCCAGACTCCAATCTGCAAAAATTATAGCACTTGTCTAGATTCTAAGGAATTCATATTTTCAGAAAGCTCCCCAAATAACTGTTATAATCAGCCAGCTATGGGTATCCCTGTTATATATATAAATTTTCCTTGGGATAGATAGTAGCATAATCTCAAAGCACCTTGTGACCTGAAAATTATTTACTCTTTAACTATTAAAAATTCATGACCAAAGCCTCTGATTTCTACATAGTATTGTCTCACCTAGGTTTCAGATTCTAGTACTGATTTTGTGAGTACCATGTAATATTTTAAAAATTTTAGAATTCAAAACACCTAAAATTTCATCACATATACATACATATTTTATATGGGAACAGCCATTCCAAGCACATATTTGTAGATTCTAAGTTTTCTTTAACATAATATTATGTTAAATACTTTGTAAATGTCATCATTCTTCAAAGTAGTAAAAATAATATTCCACTGAGATAAAGGCACTAATTAACTTAATACCCCACTTTTGGTTTTCGTTATTTATCATTCCCCTATAATTTTAAATATTTTTTAATTGATACCTGTGAAATAAACAATTCATTGATATAATTGAATTATATTTTATCTATTTAGAAATACTTACTATATTAACAAAATATACATATCACTCTTTTTTAAAATGTTCTAATACTTGAACATTTTGTCCAGGTTGTTTTCTTATTTTTGAACTTTTAAGACAATCCTTCATAAATGACACTATTGAAAGTCAGTCTCTGTAAGAGACTGACTCTGTAAAGTCAGAATCCGTACATTCTTGGGGTTCCTATATTTTTGCCTAATTTCCCTATTATCCTGTTTTCAGGGGGTACTTTCTAACATCAGCCACACTACAGGGAGGAAAACTGTAAATATTATAGTACAGATTCAGTGTTTTTAAAAACAGGGCTTATAGGTCCCTTATTGAAGAAGACTCTTGAGATTCCCCTGGAAAGCAAGGAAATCAAACCAGTCAATCATAAAGAAAATCAATCCTGAATATTCACTGAAGGACTGATGCTGAAGCTCCAATACTTTGGTCACCTGATGAGAAGAGCAGACTCATTAGAAAAGACTCTGATGCTGGGAAAGATTGAAGGCAAGAGGAGAAGGGGATGACAGAGGACAAGATGCTTGGATGGCATCACTGACTCAATGGACATGAGTTTGAGCAAGCTCTGGAAGATGGTGAAGGACAGGGAAGCCTGGCCTGCCACAGTCCATGGGATCACAAAAAGTCGGACATGACTGAGCAACTGAATGACAATGATAATAGAGTATCCTGGAATACTTGTTAAAAGTGAGGAATCCTGGACACTTCAAATTACTCAGACATTTAAGTTTGGAGTCTGAGAGAAAGAAATTTAAATAAGAACTCCACGTTATTTTTATGCACACTAAAGTTTGAAAAAAGTCTTCTATACACCACTATATCAATGACTTTGCCATCTAGATTTAAGATATACCCAGTGCCAACAGACCTCTTATTCTACTTCTTTATGAAATTTGTGTGTGTGTATTATATATATATATATATAAATTCTGTGATCACTAACACAAAATAGTTCTCTTTCCTTCCCACCTGGAGCCTCCTGTAGTAGAGTGCGCCTTCTTATATCTTCACATTTCTGTCACTGTTCAGATTCTGTTTTGTACATAAAAGCTGCTCATACCTATTAGTTCTTTAACTTTTAAACCAGATCTATACTCCATTAAATAGGTTAGTCTTGAATATTACAGAAAACTATTTACATGATCTAATTTCCTTATTTTTTTCCTTAAATTAGAATCCTCATTTAAGTGTCTTCAAGACTTTGTTAATAGATTCCTACAGTATTTAATATAGGGCTATCTACATAATAACAATATAGGGTCACTGAAATTCTGTAATATGTCAGATGACAAAGACTCTCTTCCTTGACCAAATCTGGGTGAGGATTCTCTGAATCCTCTTCTCAACTAGGCTCTGACCTTGGGGTCTCTCCTTGGTCTGCTTAGTTCAATTCTAGCAAGAATTCTGCTGAGTCAGTTTAGGGACTCTTCCTATGGTATCTTTCATATTAGATCAGCTTCCACACACACACACACACACACACACACACACACACACAAACACACACATGCACACACCCATATCTTCTCTCCCTGACCTGCCTTCAGCAAGAATCCTGTTGAGTCAGGCTAGCAAGAATTCTTCTGGCCTTGGTAATTTTCCATCCATCCACTGATCCCCACTTTGCTCCTAGGCTATAAATCTCCCACTGTCCTTGTTGTATTGAAGGTGAGCCATTTCTCTTTCTCTTGCAGCAAAACTTCATTGCTATAGTCCCTCCTGAATAAAGTCTTCCCTACTGTCTTTAACAAGCGTCATGCATTTCTGTCCTTCACCCAGGCACCGTGCCATATTTCAGACAGAAAAATGAAAGGAGTAGTATTTACACAGGAGAAAGTCACATCCTAGTATGGAAGTCCATCTCATCAGAAATGTTTACCAAGTAGTACAATCAAATCTAAAGCATGCACTTGGCATACAGAAAAAATAAAACAAACAAACTGTAACTTAAAAGGACTAAAAAGAATCTTTCTTGTGGCTATATCTGCATGGCTGAATTTAACAGGATAGAAAAATTAAGAGTGCCTAATTTGATGTGGCCTGTATAAACACTGTTATTCATGTCAAAAAACTAGCTATAAATAACATCAAGCATGGCCTATTTTCATGTTGGATCCATAGAATACTCATATTTCATTTTTTGAAACAAAAATCTCTTTGATATACTCTGTATATGTTCATTTTGATGGTGTATTTTTAGAAAAGTCTTTGCCCACTATGACCTCTTTCTATCATGGAGAATAAAAGGTATACACAGACACAGGTGCATAAACCCTTAGGTGTACACACACGCTTATCTCATAAAAATGCATGACCACAGTGGATATTGCCAGGGGGAAGTTCAGATTCTTAATCAATATCATTACCAAGTAAATGCCAAAGAAATTTCTAGTGGCTAAATATCCAGAGTTTTCTGGGCAGTCACAATTTCCTTATAAATTAATTAAATTTAAAAAACCTAAGACAATGAGAAAACACTACATAATCACTTGAATGGCTAAAATTTTAACAATGACAACACCATATGCTGGTAAGGATGTGGAGCAACAGGAACCCTCCTGCATACTGAATGCAAAATTATACAGCCACTTTGGAAGGCAGTTTAGAGATTTCTTATAGAACAAAACATACTTAAACCATATGATGTAGGACTCACACGTCTTGGCATATACCCAAATCAACTGAAAACTTATGTCCACATAGAACTTTGCAGCTAAATGTTCATAGGAGCTTTTTTTCATAACTGTCAAACTTGGAAATAACCAAGATGTCCTTTAGTAAGCTACGGAAAACCAAACTGTGGTACATCTGTACAATGAATATTACTCAGCAATATAGAGAAATGAGCTGTCCAGCTACAAATAGACATGGAGGGGCCATAAAGCATATTGCTAAGAGAAAGAAGCCAGTCTGAAAAGGCTGTCTGCTGTATGGCATTCCTGAAAAGGCAAAGCTGTGGAGGCAGTAAACCAAAGGCGGCCAGGATTTCAGTGAGGGGAGAGAAGGGCCAAGAGGGGAAGCACATGGAATTTTCAGAGTAGTGAAGATATTCTGTGTGATACACTAACAATGAAAATGTGTCATTATGCATTTTTCAAACCCACAGAATGCACAATACAGAGAGTGAGCCTTTATGCAACACGTTAAAAGAAAAATGTATCAATATTGGTTCATATCAATCGCAGAAATTGTACCATACCAATAAAAGATGTTAATAATGGAACAAATTATGTGTGCTTTTCAGGGAGGATATGTAGGAGGAGCTCATTGCAGTTTTCAATTAATTTTTCTGTAAAACTAAAACTGCTCTAATAAAAATCTGTTAATCACTTAAAAAAAGAGCAAACTCTAAGACACAGAGGTTATAAAACCAAAGCAAAGCAAACCAAAGGTCCTGCTTCTACTGACAGAATTGTGACCAAAGGGTATTTATGCCCATCATTCATGGAAATAACACTGGACATCTCAGCTGTTACCTCTTAACCTTGAGGTGGTAACTGTGGTGGTACATGCGACAATACTGGCATAAGGCATAAAAGCAGCACCAGAGTAGCTGAGTCCCATCAGCCTGTATCCTCTAATTCTGCAATATTCGGTCTGGGTTTGAGTCAGGCCCCAAATCCGTCAAATGCTTACTCAGTTTCTTTTGAATGAGATAACCTAATTTTACCCAGACCAGACCAAATACGGAAGGGAGGACTAAAACTCTACAGTTACCTCAGGCTGCAGGGGCTCCTTCTATCCCTGGAGGAATATTTTGTCTTCTGTAAACTTGCCCAGATCCCTAGGAGAACAAGGAGTTCTGTGAAAACTGATGTGCCTATGTGGGTCCTCCAAAAGAGGACTTCTTTATCATTGTACAGATGGACATGGAAGGAAAACACTTGTTCAAGTGTCGTGATATAAAACACTGGGCAATCTTTAGGGAAAATGAACTTCATAGGAAAATTTAGAATGCAAAGTATCATTTTTTTTCCCTCTATGAAAAGCTTCTCTAAATCCACATTCTGATCACGGGGACATATAAAAAGCTGGGGATACACTTCAGAGTTTTCAAAAAAGCAGCATCTGTTGCTCCCCAGCAGAGCTCTTCTACACAGTGGTTTACAGATCTACTGAGATTCCATCCCTTCAGATGCTCCGGGGCTCAGCACCAGTTGTCTCTGGGAATGAGCAGCCTCTGCAGAGTACCACAGGGACATTACCATTTTCTGTGTGCCTGCAAGAAGGAAAAGGCCAAGAAGCACCACAAGAGAGAATCTTTGCTAACGATATTTTAATCCAAAGTGGCCAGATTGGTGCTTTGCAATTCCCACTGTGTCTACGTATCATCCAACTTCAAACATGAAGATAATATCTGCCAAGGAATTATTTCTGCACATACTCCACATGAAAGGTATAAAGCATGACCGACAACAAAGCTATAAATAAATTAGGAGCATCTTTAATACTTCTGATAATATAGCCGAATTTTACACCACGGTTTCATTAATTTTCAAAGGTTACAAAAACCAAAAGTAGAAATTAGTTATTACCTTATAATGGAAACTTCTGCACTCGCCTCAAGGTAAAGCGACGGTGTCCTCAGGCAATCCCTCCTCCCCAGGACTCAGCAGTTCTTGAAGTGTCTCTACCAGGTCTAAAGGGAAAGAAAAATGGATAAATAATCTTCTAGGTGCACTTCAGCTAACACTCATACTCTGTTTCAGGTTATTCAGATTCTCTTTTTGCCATTTCATGAAATTTCCACATATCTTGCATCAAACTCTCTTGTACAAAATCGCACCCTTTACAGAAGACATAATTTGACTGTGGGAATTTTCTTCTTTTGAATCAATAATCTCATCCATCTTTGAAAGGATGCCTTCTTTACCGAATGTAATACCGTATTAACTCTTTTTCAGCAACTACTAGACTTACTTTCCCTAGATCACAATTTTATACTTTTTGGTCTCCTTAGTAACAGCAAATGTTTCTACAAGAGAAGTTGAAAATTGTTAGACTTCTACAAGTCCTGTCTGTGGCTTTGCTAAGGCTGTTTTATTGCTTTACTCTGCTGTGAAATAAACTAACACATTTTGCTCCCTAATCTCCTACGTCTAATTTTTTTTTCTGACCTAAAAATCCTTACCAGAGCCTTAAGTATCCCATCAAGTCTATAATAATACTGACTTGAGCCAGTGAAAAAGTATGCTCTGCCAGCATGTTCTATAAGATAGCCTTCCATCACCACAAAGTTTCAGACATTCTTTTTTGGAACCAGCAAAGAAAATAAGCTGGCTTTGGCAGTCAATCATGGACTGCTCTAATTCGATGAATCCATTTTCTACAGGCTTTACTTGGCAAGCTCTTCCCACTGCCTGCAAAGTGACTAGTTCTTTGTAAACCTCCTTTGCAATTCTACATACCTTCTATATCCCCAAATGCTATATGTTATTGAAAATATATTTTAAAGAAGAACTTTTAGAGGAAATATCTACTTTTGGAGATTTTTTCCTTTTTTTCACTTAAAAGTTTATTGAAATATAGTTGATTTACAATATTGTGTTAATTTCTGCTGTACAGCAGAGTGAATCAGTTATACATACATACATATATATATTCTTTTTCATATTATTTTCCTTCTACAACCTGTCACACACATGTTGGTTACTCACAGAACTGTCTTGAAGATAAGGGAAACCAATGGTTACTGCTGTGTAGAGCGTAGAGGAGCCAGGAAGAAGGGCTATGTTCCTAGCTCTGAAAATTAGGATTATTTAGGTTATTTATTATAATATAATAAGTTCCATGTTATTTATTAGTATATTGTAATAGTATATATTACATACATATATTATTTACATAATAGATTATTAACATTGGAGTTATTTAGATTATTACTGATGGGTTTCACTTTTCAAATGGAGGTTCATAGTACAAAGTTATAAATTGAGTGGTACTTCTGAACTCTACATGTAAGAATCTTGTTCTCTATATTTTTGGAATTCTTAAGAGCAAATGGTTAGAGACTGGGGAAGATAGGGCCAGTAAAACCTCCAAGAAGAGACACAGAATAGTTTTTTAAATAATATTGTCCTTCCTTATTACTCTTATTATCACAGACACAAAAAAAGCACATACTTCATGGTTACATTTAAATGAAGTTCTAGAAAGGACAGAAAAGAGGCTGTAGTAATAATCAGAACAGTGGTTATGAGAGATTAACTGGAAAGTAGCAGGAGGGAACTTTCTAGAATAATGTGAAATCTATATATTTGGTTGAGATAGTGATTATATGAGTAAATAGATGTGAAAAAAAAGAAAAACAACTATGAAGCCATGTCTATAAAATCTACATTTTATTATAAGTAAATTATACCTCCATTTAAAAATTGGACTCAAAGAGATCTCTAGATTTTGCAGTGATTTTGAATCAGAGAGTTTTTAAGAAGGAGTCACTACCTCTTTCCTGGTCAGCAAAAAACATTACATCCTTTCATTCACTCAAGTATCCACTCAACAAAGATTTATTAAGCACAAATATATCCAGAGCTAACACAATGGCAGTGAGTTAGAGAAAAGAATGGCTAGCAAAATAGACACTGCTCCTATTATGGAGTTTAAAAGTCTGTCACCAGAAAACAGAAAATTAAAATGCACAAAAACAAGCAGTTATGGCTGTGGCATTGAGGGAAAGCCCCATGTTTTAACAAAGGACTTGCATCAAAACAGAATGAAGTATTTTATGCTAAATCCCAAGCTAATCTGAGCTGAAAATATTGGTGTGCGCTGAGTCATTAAAAGCTGTTAGAGCAATCAGACCAAAGCAAACCAACTAACATTTTTTTCTATTAATCCAACTCTATATATTCTTAAAGCTACTGAATCAAAACATCAAAACACTTTTCACATCAAATTTCATTTTGACATTCAATGTTTTTTTTAACAAACAAAATTTAGGTCTTGCACACCCTAGGGCATCTTATATATACAGCTGTCCGTGAGGATAACATGGTGTTAAATAACTCTCTTTCCCATGAGCAAATCCCAGCTGGGAAGACAGGTGCATCTACTTCTGGTGACTATTGCCAGTGAGGGATTTACAAGCTCTCCTAACAAGGAGTATTATGCATATTCACACGAAACCCAAGCTTGTGACCGGTGCGGTACTTGATATACAAAGTACAACCAAGAATAGATCAGCATTCCAATATAAAATGTTATCAGGTCAACACAGCTCCCTCCCCAAACAATTTTAAATGAGGTCCCTTTATGGGCAATCCAATTTTTGAAACATACAAAAATTTTCCTTAGCCTAACTGGTATAAAAAAATCTCCTCATTCCTTTTTATTAAAGGTTTTCTAACCTGTTTGTCCCAAATTCTTTCCAAAATGGGAGGAGCTGTTTATAAGATGAAAAGATACAATTAAAAAGTGGAAAAAAAAAAAAACATGAACCATATAAGTTACTGAATTTCTAAGCTTCTAAGGAGGCTAT
Organism: Bison bison bison; assembly: GCF_000754665.1. Lineage (NCBI taxonomy): Eukaryota > Metazoa > Chordata > Mammalia > Artiodactyla > Bovidae > Bison > Bison bison. Next base: position 1,593,817 of record NW_011495014.1, read on the forward strand.
ACTACTTATTGTATGAAACCGTCTAGAAGAAAATCAACGTGATTTTTTTCCCAAAGACTGCTTTAAGAGAAAACAAAGCCTCCCAGGTGGCTCAGTGGTAAAGAATGCGCCTGCCAATTCAAGGAGACACAGGTTAGATCCCCGGGTCAGGAAGATACCCTGAAGAAAGTGACCATTAAAACCCAAGGTAACCGGGACACTGGATAACTATCTCAATCGTGACAGCCATGTCACGTATCTTCAGAAAATATTGCCAGATTGCTGTCGAAACTGTGGATAGACACTTTAATTACTTCCTTACTCTCATCGGTGATAAACTAAAAAGAAATGCTCTACTGCTGAAAAGGAACAACAGTTCCTGTTTCTGTAAGTTTAGCCTATTTAATATTTAAGAAGTGTGTATATTTTGCCCAATAATACATTGTTTTTAAATCCTACATTTCATTTTTATTCCTCAAACAGTTGATAGCACAATGAAGCGTTTTCCTAGCATTTTAGTGTAGTTTTTTCCCTCCACTTTTCTAATTTTCAGTCTCCAATCTCCCTTGAGTTTTGGTTTCTATGCCTTGCTTTTGCCAGGCAAAAAGCTCTCTGTGTTCCCACTTCCTTAGTAGTTCTTTGGTATTCACTCTTACTCTAAGAAACACTTTAGGGTAAAATGTGGTATGTGAGCATGGGAGGTTTGAAGGAAACAAAATTCTGGCATTTAAGACTTTCTTATTCTCCATTCATTGGATACATAACTGTGGTGCAAAATCCTAGATGATGTCTAATGGTTTTTGCATTGCCACAGCTTCCTTCACTCTCAAAGATGTCACATAATGACATTTAGTCTGCAAGCCTGTATCCAGTGATAAGACAAGGTTTTCCTGTGTCCCCAGAGCAAATTTTAACAGCTCCACATTTAACAAATCTATTAAACCCTAAAATCTATCTAGCAGTAGTGAAACATCTTGAGAGAGGAAGTAAAATCTTTAGAACTAGTGACTTAGGACAGAATTTTTCCAGAGGTTCAATTTTAGGCATTAGCTCTACTGTGTATGTGTACTTCAGATAAGCTCCAAAGTAAGTAATCAGCTCCCAGTATGTGCCTGTCACTGTGCAAGGAACCAAGGACACATGAATAAAACATGGCTCTTTTGCTAAAGAGGCTTGTAGCCTAGCCAAGGAAGGTAAGGGGGCATAAACACATTACAAGGTAAGTTAGTGCCATTTAGGCTTCCCCTGGTGGCTCAGATGGTAAAGAATCTGCCTGCAATGCATAGCCCGGGGTTCGATCCCAGGGTCGGGAAAATCCCCTGGAGAAGGGAATGGCAACCCACTCTACTATTTTTGCCTAGTTTTGTCCATGGAGAATTCCATGGACAGAGAAGCCTGGTAGACTACAGTCCATGGAGTTGCAGAGAGTTGGATACGACTAAGTGAATAACACACACACACATGTGCCAAATGGAAACACACGACTAGGGGAAAAAAAATGTAGGTTGGACACTCAATTTCCCAGATTAGGTGGGAAGTACTATGATGTGTAAATCTTTTTTTTAATATTTGTGCTGAGTATAATATTCAGGTTGAATTTTCTCAAAAATGCACATGCCAAGAGGCTTATTATGATATTTTATGAAATAACATATATAACATTCTCAGTGCAGTATCTGATATGGAACAATTGTGAAGGAAGGGAGGGAGGGAGGGAGGGAATATTACACACTCCTACTGTGAATTTGACTTATCATTATAACTCTTTTGGGTAAATCTTTCATGTGTAAAACATCTGGGATTAGTTATCACAGTTCTCATTCCCCTAGAAGACATCTAACTCATTCAAACAGGTTGCTGGGTGTTATATCTGAGGGAAAGCTGTATATTCCACTAAGACTAATGCTCACGTGGCTCACCTATCAGCCATTTGAGGGAGTGCTCAAGAGACAGATGAGCAGAGGAGAACTTCAGGCTTTTTAGAGAGGTCCATGAATAGGTCTGCATATCTGTCTTAGATATATGGGGTGGACGAATTGTGAAAGACTCAAATGAATCAAAAGAAGACCGGGTATCTTTAATGCAAAGGAGGCATTTACCAAGTATATCCTTTTTGGTTATCTGATTTTTTAAATGGCAATTTGAACTAGTTTACAACGATGTAAATTACAGATAACTCATAGAAGTTAAAGCAGCACTTATGCAAGGATATGCAAATTCCTTCTACTGGAGGGAAAATTCCTCTCCTCATACCAACTCTATGTAAAAATGCCAGTTTTGCATCTATCTGTAGATTCATTTCAACACTCCTGACTCAACTATGCACCTCTGGTGTTCTGAACTCTCTGCTGAATCAGTTGATAACATCTTATTAGTTTCCTCATTAATAGTGGAGTCAAATAAAATTTTCAAGTTATTTTCATATTTGTATAAAAATCTTGAGTTTGCTTTTAAACATTACATTTTAATAATATATTTATAATATTTGTATTTTGATTTTCCATAATAATAAAAGAAATAATGCAAGTGCTTTCTGGGTCTTCTGGACCACACTACCTTATCACCATGTGCTCTCATATGAACCTAGTGTTCATGTCTGTAAACATAATCATTTGGGCATCAAGAAGTATTAATAGGAACACAGACAAAAAAGGACAACGATGACACTGCACGGAATTTCCACAAAATAGGGAGAATGGTCACTAAATAGGGAGAACTGTCACTATACTACACTGGATTGTACACGAGAATCTGTACATTAGCAAGCCCATGTCTTCTTCACGTGGTGAACAGACATTTCATGTCCACAAAACGCCGCCTCTACATTAAAAAACAATATTGTGACACTGAATTTCTCATATTTAGAAATTTGTTTGCATTCATTTGTAACTATGTTTTGTAAGAAGTATAAGCATAAGGTATTTATGCCTGGCTTTATGTTTGCATATTTTTAAGTAACACTGAAAAAAAAATGATTTAATGCCAGGGTTCACATAGAAGATTTTTGTGCTTCTTTTTGTTTTTCCTTAAAAAAGACTTTATAGGTTATATAAGTTTAAGAAACACTGGCCGACAACATTGTGGAAAATGTATATTTCAAATTTTGCATTTGTGGAAATTTAGTATAAAGCTCTGGTGTCCTGAAAGAGATTATTTCAATCTCATGATCAACTTTAATTCTTCCTGACTTTCCATCAGACCATACACTATAAGAATAAAGAAGGCTCAAAATAAATGTCATTATTTTTTAAATCTAGTCCTAATGAAACTTTCAAAGTTCCCCTGTGTAGGTGTAAAATATCATTACCTCTTTGGATTCTGATGTATTATTAATTTGAGCTTAGTAATATTAGAATCAGACTATGATATTATTTTATTAGAAAAGACTGTAAGGAGTGGCAGATTTATGCTGTATCTATTTTAAACCCAAGAAGAAAGGAAATATACCAAATATGCATTGTGTAAACTATGGAATCATTTTCTACTCTTCTAAAAAACAGAAGAAATCTTGGGAAATTACAGCTAGGAAGGAAGTATTTTTTTTTCTATTTAAATAAAAAAAAATTTTTATTTACAATATTGTGTTCATTTCTGCCATACAACAATGCAAATCAACCATAATTATACATACATCGCCTCCTTCCCTAGCTGCCCTCCACCCCACTCCCCATCCCATCCCATCCCTCCAGGCCATACCTATTTGCAGGGAAGGAGATGCAGATGTAGAGAATGGACTTGTGAACACAGCAGGGGAGGGACAGGGTGAGACAAATGGAGAGGGCAGCATCAAAACACATACACACACACACACACACACACACACACACTATCAGGTGTGAGCTGGACAGTTGGTGAGAAGTTGCTGCATGCATTCTGTGATGATCTGGAAGTATGCTTCAATTATTTAAAAAAACTTTTCTTTATGATATTATTCATTAACCGTTTATAGAACTCAGCCCCACCAGGGAAACCCTTAAAAGTCATGTATCCTGAGATACTTCTGGGGATCTAACGGAGTGTTCTCTTGAGAGGTAGAGAAGGAAATGCCAAATACGCAGTTAACTCTTCCATGAGACAGCACAAGTGCAGATTTCTAGATGTGGCTTTAAACTTGGAAAGGTAGGGTTCCGGTCCCACTACATGGGGTGGGAGCTTGCGGATTTTTATAGTTACTTTAGTGACTAAGGAAAATTCTCAGCATTTAGTAGATTAGGGGCATGTCCATTGTTTGCTTACTTATCCCTAGTTCCCAGCATACAGTAGACATTCAATAAATGAACCAATGATGTTTGTAGGTAAGAGGATTCAACTGAAACAGCAAGTTCACATTGGATTTTCAAAAACAGACTCAATTATAGCATGTGTTGCTCTATTATAGCAAAAACATCTTAGTGTTAACTGTATTTTAACTGGAGAATATTACTTCAGTTCAGTTCAGTCACTCAGTGGTGTCCAACTCTTTGTGGCCCCATGAATCGCAGCATGCCAGGCCTCCCTGTCCATCAGCAACTCCCGGAGTTCACCCAGACTCACGTGCATCACGTTGGTGATGCCATCCAGCCATCTCATCCTCTGTCGTCCCCTTCTCCTCCTGCCCCCAATCCCTCCCAGCAGCAGAGTCTTTTCCAATGAGTCAACTCTTCGCATGAGGTGGCCAAAGTACTGGAGTTTCAGCTTTAGCATCATTCCTTCCAAAGAACACCCAGGGCTGATCTCCTTTAGAATGGAC
>NW_011495014.1:1598811-1609956 GCF_000754665.1 Bison bison bison
ACTGTTTCCACTCTTTCCCCATCTATTTGCCATGAAGTGATGGGACCAGATGCCATGATCTTCGTTTTCTGAATGTTGAGCTTTAAGCCAACACTTTCACTCTCCTCTTTCATCAAGAGTCTTTTTAGTTCCTCTTCACTTTCTGCCATAAGAGTGGTATAATCTGCATATCTGAGGTTATTGATATTTCTCCCGGCAATCTTGATTCCAGCTTGTGCTTCTTCCAGCCCACTGTTTCTCATGATGTACCCTGCATATAAGTTAAATAAGCAGGGTGACAATATACAGGCTTGACTAACGTACTTCTTTTCCTATTTGGAACCAGTCTGTTGGTCCATGTCCAGTTCTAACTGTTGCTTCCTGACCTGCATATAAGTTTCTCAAAAGGCAGGTCAGGTGGCCTGGTATCCCCATGTCTTTCAGAATTTTCCACAGTTTATTGTGATCCACACAGTCAAAGGCTTTGGCATAGTCAATAAAGCAGAAACAGATGTTTTTCTGGAACCCTCTTGCTTTTTCAGTGATCCAGCGGGTGTTGGCAATTTGATCTCTGGTTCCTCTGCCTTTTCTAAAACCAGCTTGCACATCTGGAAGTTCACGGTTCACGTACTGCTGAAGCCTGGCTTGGAGAATTTTACTAGCGTGTGAGATGAGTGCAATTGTGCGGTAGTATGAGCATTCTTTGGCATTACCTTTCTTTGGGATTAGAATGAGAACTGACCTTTTCCAGCCCCGTGGCCACTGCTGAGTTTTCCAAATTTGCTGGCACATTGAGTGCAGCACTTTCACAGCATCATCTTTCAGGATTTGAAATAGCTCAGCTGGAATGCCATCACCTCCACTAGCTTTGCTCATAGTGATGCTTACTAAAGCCCACTTGACTTCACATTCCAGGATGTCTGGCTCTAGGTGAGTGATCACACCATCGTGATTATCTGGGTCATGAAGATCTTTTTTTGTATATTTCTTGTTGTATAGTGTATTTTTGCCATCTCTTCTTAATATATTCTGCTTCTGTTAGGTCCATACATTTCTGTCCTTTATGGAGCCCATCTTTGCATGAAATGTTCCCTTGGTATCTCTAATTTTCTTGAAGAGATCTCTAGTCTTTCCCATTTAGAATAAATACAAAGACATGTAACTGGGACATTTATTATTCTTTGTTTTAGCTTGTGGAGATAAGTAAACATCAATAAATATACAGTACACCTATCATTATATTCCACTGTGGATTTCCTTCATAGTGGAGTATTTTGCTATTAAACTAAGTGCTGATTTTTTTCAATTTCCTTTAGTTACATTATTCCACCATATTTAGGTAGCAAAGAGGACTTTCTCCATGCCTCAGGGTATGGTGATTCAGGGAGAACAAAGAATCATTATTTTGACCTTTGAGCAATTAATTTGACCTTTGTAAGTCAACAGTGCAGACAGTAGTCATTAAAACCATGGCTTTGAATTACAAGTATCAGCAGCCAGAGAGGAAAAAAATTCCAAAAGCTTGGATTTAAATATCAAGAAGCAAATCCTAGGGGACTTGGAGCAAGGGTTTACATCATAGAGCGGTGAAAAGCAAAAAAAACTAAGAGATGCCAGAAGAGCAGTTTTCCCTACAAAACAGAGAGGTGATAAAAATACAGATCATTTCTAGACTAGAAAAGGAGAAAGAAATAGAAAAAGGAGAAGAAAGAGAGCACAGACAATATGGTGGCTCTATTTCCTGAACCTACTTTGGGGTTGAAATTCATGAGTGGGATGACAGAAAATACCGCAGATATTTAGTAAATATCGTACTAGTGACTTACACCACATCTACTCTGGACCTTGAGAAGAAAATAACCTTGTGGGTTACCCTTCAACAAACTAGTCAGCTTCAGTAGATAGAAAAGTCAGCCAGGCAGATCTAGGTAACGTGTCTGAGATGGACACCTGTCCTATCCAAGTTTTATTCACCTCTCACAACATGTGGAAGAAATAGCAGAAATTCTCAAGATTATGACTACTGAACTAAGAAATAATAATAGCTAAGAATCAGAGAGCCTAAAGGGTTTGGCACAAGGTAATTCCACAACAGAACAAAATTTGCAAGATGGGCAGCTCCAGTTAGGGATCAGATGGAGGTTGCTGCTAAATCTCAGAGGACCAGGCAATCAGTAAAAGCCGAACCGAGTTAAAGCCAAACCCAGCTGTAGGGCTGCAGGGGCAGAACTTAATGTTTCAACAGAACAACTTCCATGTTGTCAATGCCTGCAATTGTTGTTTAGTTGCTAAGTCATGTCCAGTTCTTTTGTGACCCTAGGAACTGAAGCCCACCAGGCTCCTCTGTCCATGGGATTTCCCAGGCAAGCATACTGGAGTGGGTTGCCATTTCCTTCTCCAGGGGATCTTCCCAACCCAGGATTTGAACTGGTATCTCCTGCTTGGCAGGCAGATTATTTACCACTGAGCCACCTGGGAAGCACCACTGTCTATAGGGCAGGCATTAAATACAACCAAGAGCACAGATGACAGAGACACAATCATAGATGAGACAATTTTGACTCTGAGACAATTTTGATTCTAGGACAATATCTCCAAGGTGTGCCTACAGTACTATAAATAATATCTAAGGCTGTGCTTCTAAAGAGCTTGTTACATCTGCCCATTGTAAAGAAATTCTTTATAATGGCATGAAAACTACTATCCCAGACCTCTAATGTTTTATTGCAAAGCAGGTTTTTGCTATTTTAAAGTTCTGTTTTATATATATTCTATTGTAATGTTCTGGGCCAACTTGCACAATACTCAAAATGTAACCAAACATCAATTCCGTTTGAAACAGTAAATAGACCTTCCAAATGCCATTCACAGTTGTTAGTATCTTCTATCCTTTCACAATTTGTTTTTGTTGTTTACTTTTCCATCAGCTTACTGAAAAGGCATGGGTGGACAAATAGATGTACTTGAAACTGATGATTCAATGGAATGTGTATAAGGAGAAATAATAACTTTAAAATGTTGAATAGTTTTCACAATCACTCATTCTTGAAAACTACTATTAGACACCAAGGTACATTGACAAATGGTTTAATAGTTTCTCAGCAGTGGTCATCATAGAAGAATTGCACTCTATTATTTTGTTAGACATTCACTTCTAGTGCCATTACAGTGCCCATAAAATGCTCTGATAACTTACAATCAGGATGCAACTAAAGTAATATATTACAGGCTTCGTAAAAATGTTTCTTTGGAACTCACTTCCACATTATTATAGCATCTCACTTATCAACCTGCTTCTTTTGTCTAATCGTCTCCTCTTATTTATTCTTAAGACCCTTAAACAGTTTGGGCAGCTAGTTTTTATTTGAAGATTCTGGTTCTATCACTGTATATGGTTGATTATCACTTGGGCTGGAGCAACAGATGTGTGGCTGGGCCAAGGATGTGGGTGCAATGGGGAAAGACAGAGTGGGTCACATAATGTCAAGGACGTCATTTCATCCTACACCTCTACTCTACTTGCTGACTTTTTAAGCATCTTTATGTCCTTCTTCCTCTTTTTCCAAAGACTAAACTATCACCCTCCTCTCCACGAACAGGGTTTAAATCAGATCAACACTCAAAAGCACATGTGCTCATAAGTGGGCAAAATCTCAAACATAAAAAGAATTTGCCCATGTCTTAGCTTTTGCTCCTCCTATTGAGTTATGCATTAGGATTCTTTGATGACTCTTAAAACTTGAATAATTAACAAAAACATGGATGTGATCAAACAGTTTGAAGGTAATTGGCCAATCTGCTCCTTTTATCTTCTCTAGACAGAATTATTTACAAAACTACAATACTTACTTAAGAAAGACTTTCTGAAAAGTTAGATGAAGGTCTTTTTTCTTCTTTTCTTCACATTTGGTCACCCGCTTTTCTCTCTTTTTCCCTCTTTGCCTCCTCTTAATTTCTTTTTGATGATTCCATTTTTCAATTAAAATTAAATATGAATCACAGGTGATAAAATCAATCGCTCAACTTTGCTCAAAAATTTAAGGAAGCCGCTATTTCAGTGAGAGGTATAGAGGATAAAATTTCAAATTTTTATTTTGAATGCAGTACCTATATTTTTATATGAGGAAATACCCTTTAGAATAGAATGTTTTATTAAGATACTAAGACCCTAAATGGTCAAAAGAATTTCAAAAGTGTCAACGGTATTCCCCCTTAAAGGCAAACGCCAAAAGCTGTCAAGGTTTAGCAAGAAGGATCATTTTTTTGTGTCTTCCAATATCAGTTGCTTTAAAGATGCAGGCCCCAGAACTGAATGCAACTTGAAGCCACAACCTAGGGGGAAAGATATGATATTTTCTGCACTCCTGATCATAGCAATAATAAATACCTATAACTATTGTCCACTGACATTAGAAAAATGCTCAATACATTTAGCTGTCCTGGCTGGCTGTGCTATTGCAGATAAATAACTTAGATCTGCTAACCTGAATTCTAAGCACTGTCCACAATAGAAGCAGGCCAACTGCATGAAGGTCATATACTGTTCTTTCTGATCGTAATTTGCTATCATGTGTTGTTACTGGTCCCCCAGGATTCCTATGCTGAAGTCTTACCTCCCAGGACCTCAGAATGTGACCTTATTGGGAATACAGCTATTGTCCATGTAAGAAATTAAGATGAGGTCATACTGGAGTAGGATGGGTCCCTAATCCAATATGACTGCTGACTTTGTAAAATGGGGAAATTTGGACACAGGCACACACACAAGGAGAACACCAGGTGAAGAGGAAGGCAGAGATCAGGGTGATGCAGCAGAAGCCAAGGAACAACAGAGAATGCCAGCAAAAGCCTAGAAGTTAGGAGAGAGGCATCAAACAGACTCTTCCTCACAGCCTGCAGAAGAAACCGACCCTGCCAGAACCTTCTCACACTTCTAGACTCTCATATATTGTGAGACAATAAACTCCTGTTGTTCGAGCCACTCAAACTATGGTACTTTCTTACAGCAGCCTTACCAAACTCATACAGCTGTTTAGTAAGAAGACACATAAAATCTGATGTGATATTTACAATGCATAGCACGTATATTTATTTGTTACTATGGAGAGATAAAATCTTCAATCATCCAGTAATTATATCTGAATTGGCAATTCAAAATTTTTAGAATCACTCTAGAATCACATTTATGTACTCCCTTTGGAGAGCAAACCACATGATGCATAATTTACATTTTAACATCTAGGTCAAAACCACATCAAATTTTAGGAGTCTACCAAATACTGAGCATAAGAACTTACAATGTAGCTTCAAGAGCCAATTCAATTACTGTTGACTGCCATTTCAACCTGTGTCATGTCATTTGTATCTGAGATAACTATAAGAGTAGATCCAGGTTTTATGTGGCCTGAATCTTATACAAGTTTAGGATCCCTATTAAAAAGAAAAGGAGATAAGACTAAAAGTCCAAAATTAGATTTGTATGTAATAGACTCACAGAAATGACAGGCCTTGAAGCTTAGCTTCGGTTAACCTCACTTTATATACACCTCTGGAGATAAGACATTGACAACACAGCCAAGAGACAATACAACCAGTTTCACAGGGATGAAGTGATGCTTATATCAACACAATTTTGTTAGATTATAACTGTGAAATAAACAGAAGTGAAACACAAGAGAAAAGAAAGACGATGATGACAAAAGATACTGCAAATGTTGTTAGATAAATCCAGTGGAATCGCATGTCAGCATTTCTCAGAAAGCCACTGTGCTATACAAAGAGTAAGACTGTGTCAAATGAGAAGGCAAACTGGGGGCCAGTTTGGCAACTTAATGCAAACAGTCAAAACAGCTATTGAAGTATGAACTAACTGACTGATGAGAAGTTTTTCATATTCCAGAGATATATCCCATATCCTCATTCTGTCACATTCCCATTTCCTTTGTAAAGTATTCAGTACCAAGCTTTTCAAGAGCCATCAACTTTTGCAATTTCATGTGTTTATGAAAGAAACAGAGACACATGCCTCTGTCCATTATAGTTGATCTGATCCAATGTCATCCCTCTCTGACTTCCTAGTAAATATCTACTTTCCATTCTGTGTCTCATATGGTTCAGTCCCAGACCTTACAATAATGAGTTGAGCATCCGTTAGTTTGCACTACCCTGCATTATGCCAGGATATTATACTCTTGAACCCATAAATATGTTACATAGTCTGAGAAAAGGAATGTCTCAAAGCATCCACTTTCCCCCGTTTCTTTTTTCTGTTTTTTTCGTTTCTTTTCCTTACATACAATAGCCTCTACTTATTTTTCTTCTAAATGATCCCTAAACTCCTCCCTAAGTTCTGGTTCTCTCCCATAGTCCCTTCTTCCTTTGATTTGCATAACTGAAGAACTAATCAAACAGAGTGAAGAGAAGGAAACTAAGAAAACTACCTTTACCTCCAGGTGGAAAGGAAAGGCTGGGGATACTCTATGCTGGTAATACGTGTTTCTTCCCTTTTCAAAACTCAGATACTCTCAGATATTCCAGGAAAACCTCCCTAGTGACCACTGCCTCTTCTCTCATCACTGACTGACTACCCCATCTTCCTTTTCTTTTCTTTTACTACCACTATGCCTTTAACATGTTTATGTTACTATACTTATGATGGAATATACTGAATTCTTTTCAAAGTCTGCTTCTGTCAGTGTCCAAACATCTTGAAATCAGAGATTTTATATTCTCAGCACCAAGCACAATAATAGGTACAGAATACATTCTCATGCTTGCAGGAAAACGAACTATTTTTACTGGTTGTTCCCAAAGTGTCTATTGATTTGGTTCATGTTTCTTTACAATCTACATGATAACTGAACATGTGGTGTACTAACTTTTAGAGTGATTGGCATATAGTAGCTGCTCCATATTTATTGAAAAAATGAATTTATAAGATTTGAGTTTGTGGATAATTAACTTCTACAAAAACACTTTAAAGCCTTAAGTAAAAACCCTTTTGGCCTTCTAAATACAAAATGTGCCAATATACATTTCTTAATTAATTATATAATTAAGTTGCCAAATTCAGGCTAAATTATTTTCTGGCAATGTTAATGTTCCACATAGAAAAGGATTTAACATTCCTCCCCTTTTTTTTTTTTCATGAAAACATATGAAGGACATTTAGATCATACGTATACGGCCATTTGTCATAAAGAATTCTGAAAATACTGAAATTTCAACATCACTGCAGGTTGTTGCCATTTTTCACCATTCCACTTAACAGCTGACAGATTTGCTCTTTTGATGCTGCCAAATAAAGACTATACTTCCATTACAAAAATGAAGAGTGAGGAAGAGCACAGCAAGCAACAGGAAGAACAAGGCAAAGCCTTTGAAACAGGAGGAACTTGGATAGTTCAGAGCAAGGTTACCTGAGTGCTTCCTAGACAACAGTGAAGTCTTGGTGGACAGGGGAAAATCTGTGTAGGATCCTTTAGACTATGATTAGAGGTTTGCATTTTATTCTAACATCTCTTGGGATGTCACTGAATGTTCAGCAGGTGCAAATCACCGATCTGGATCCACTGGATCCAAGGGGTAGAGCCTACAGTGAGACTGGATTTTATGAGAAACACTGCATTAGACTCATGAGTTGGGAAGGTGCTGAGATGGTCTGGAAAGGCATGGTATACTTGGGAAGTACAATATTTTGCAAAGAGATTCCTGCTTCTTCTTGTTAACACTTCTTATATCTACTTTTATTCCATACCCTTCCAAACACACATATTAAGAAAGTAGGACTCAATAACTGAAAAATGTGTATGGATGAATTCTGACTTGAAGTACCATGACAACATTTTATCAGCATCAACACATAAAGATTGCCTAATTTGTATATTCTGTAAAGCTACAACCAGGTGTGCCGGAATTGCATAGTCAAATAGGTACTAATTAAATTTGAAACATTGTAAACATACTGAAACATACCAAAATACACACTAAAACACTCAACACATGAAATTAGTTAGTTTGTATATAACTCATCAGATCAAGAACCAGCAGGAGAACCCATTACAGAAAGAGTTCCCTATTACAGAGTACAAGAACTCTGAGCTTTCATGGTCAGCTAGCACTTTCTCCTACTATCCTTCTGGTTTTCTAACCTTTGGCTGAGGGCTCTGGGCCTCTCACTGAGAGTCCTTTAACTGGAGAGAATGCACAGGCTTGGCATAAATAGCCACCATGAAGGAAAGGCCATCCATAGTTTTATGGTGGCTAATGGACCATGTAAGGCATGCACCAAGAGTTTAAGGTATGCACAGTGCACTTTTACTCCTGCTTCAAAAGAAGTGTGTGTGTGGTATATTTATTAAGAGGAATGTAAATTCTGAACATATTGAATGATACCACCTTAGGTAGCTTTTTGTGATAAAGAGCAATCCTATAAGGAATTTGGAAAGGCTACCTCTGGTCAGTTTCCATGTGCCACCTTGAAGCCAGTTCACTGTAGGCATTCAACAACCTATAGTTTTGACTGTAATCTACCCGAACTCCATTATCAGCTGGATTTTCCCGAAGCTCATTAGTTTCTGACTGAGCCTGCCAAAATCTCTGTTTCTACATCTGCTCTTTCAAATTTTCAACTGCAAAACCCATGTTTCATTTTCAATGGGAGTAATTTAGAAGATGGAGTTTGGTATATTGATTTTGTTTTGCATCTTAGCTAACTTTGAAGCGATGAAACTATCCCATCTACGAAAGGATAATTTGGATATAGGAACGTGTCTTCCCACAAAGTCTTAGTTCTATTTATGTGGCATAAATGAACCAAATGTCAATTTTTGTTTTCAAAATGCACATATATTTAATATGTGCTAATTAATTAGCAGGTCATGTTCAGAAAGAACATTTCCCACAGGCTTTTTCAAGAAAGGAACCTAAATAAGAAAGGGTCTCTTCATTTTGTTTACCCAGAATTCTGCTTATCTATTTTTAGCAGGTTCTTCTTTACTTTTTCTCATTGGACAGGATCAAGGAGCTGAAACTACATTATAATGAATCTCTTCAATCAGCCTGCTCTTTCCTACCCGTATAAAGGATAACAAAACAGCAGGCTGCCTAAAGTCATAAAGCCTATTTTCTATGTAGAAAAAAAATGAACCCTTAGGCCAGAGGCTCTGAATGCTTCTTTAACAATAGGTATATGAAACTGATCAAGCTACATGGAAAAGTAAATACATATTTTATTTCTAATTTTAGATTTACTCAATACTTTTCATAGTTCTTTAAATAGAAATTAGGTCCCAGAAACTGATGATTATCTCTCACAAAAGTAATATTTAAACAACTGGTGAACATAATCATAAGTAACTCTGTAAAATTTTCCACGTGAGTTGAATGGATTATGATAAGTAAGTCAGTAGACTAAGAGTGGGCTGTAGAGATTATGAGGATGGTGGCAACTTCAACTCATAAAGATGATTTTCAATCCCTCTCCAGCTCCTTCTGGTACCAACTGCAATTTAGATAACATGTTTTTTACAGCAGAAGACTCAATAACAATTATAGTTTTTTAAATAACCTCACATCACTCTAGGAAGTATTATTTAAAATCCAAATTGCTAACAATATTTTGATGAATTGGTTTACAAATATAGCTATGTATCTATATTGAATTAAAAATCTATTAATCTATATACAACTAAAATTAAGATACCCAGATTAAAATCTATCTTTGAATAAAAGAAAAAGAACATGTTCAAACTACTACTTCTATTTATATTTGAGTGTCAGAACCCTGAAAAATAAGTTAACCAATTTTTAGTATTTTCTGAATTGATCTGACAGCAGAAAATGATTAATGGTCCCATTTTCAAGGATGATTATACCTTGAACAAATCTTCTCGGTATTGTGAAATTAATGGCATCAAATAAACTCGCTTTGGGATAGAGCAGGAATCAGGTAGATGGACACTGAGTTTGAGATGTATTGCCGAGCCCTTGGTCCTGGAACTCATGAATACACATCAGCATTATAGTTCAGAGGAAAGCTACTATGATGGGAGTTTATTTTTGAAAGTGGGCAAAATGAGTGTTCAGAAAAAAAAATAACAACTCTACTCTTAAGACTCAACATTGTGGAAAGACAGTCTTTCATTGCAAATCCTACAGAAATAATTTTACACAATTTGCTATTAATAAGAAAATAGAGAGTACTTGACAATTTGCAAAGGTGTTGGAGATTTAAAGGTTGCCATGTTGTGCTTAGTCGTTCAGTTGTATCCAACTCTTTGGGACTCCGTGGACTGTAGCCCGCCAGGTTCTTCTGTCCATGGGGATTCTCCAGGCAAGAATACTGGAGTGGGTTGCCATGCCTTCCTCCAGGGGATCTTCTCAACTCAGGGATGGAACTCTGGTTTCCCACATTGCAGGCGGATTCTTTACCTCCTGAGCCACCAGGGAAGCCCAAGAATACTGCAGTGAGTAGCCTATCCCTTTTCTAGGGGATCTTCCTGACCCATGAATGGAACCAGGCTCTCCTGCACTGCAGGCAGATTCTTTACCAGTTGAGCTACCATGGAAGCCTATCTAAAGGCTAACAGTTTTTAAATACTAGCAATAGTTCTTGCTTACCTGTTTTAAATTTTTAATAATTAGGTATATTAATTAAACTCATGCATTCATGTCTAAAAATGTGAATGATAATTAGAAACTGCTTTCAATACAGTTTCATCTTTTAAGGGAAATAACTATAGTCTAACAGTATGTTATCCAAGTCTCAACTCCATACAGATAATATTTTTAGCTGTTTTATTCTATAATGATTGCAAATGTCTCTTTAGATCACATTTTCAATACTATTAATAGTGATTTAAGATGCATTTAATTAAGATTTAGAATGTGCTCTTATCATGAACATATCTGCTCACATGTACTGCTTAATGCTTAAGTGTACTCACATACTGGGCTTCCCTGGTGGCTCAGATGGTAAAGAAGCTGCCTGAAGTGCAGGAAACACAGATTCGATCCCAGGTTGGGCAGATCCCCTGGAGAAGGGCATGGCAACCCACTCCAGTATTCCTGCCTGGAGAATTCCATGGACAGAGGAGACTGGTGGGCTACAGTCCACAGGGTCACAAAGAGTCGGATACGACTGAGTGACTAACACTTCACTAATGT
>NW_011495014.1:1610056-1610219 GCF_000754665.1 Bison bison bison
TACTACTTACTAGTTTGTACAGACTTAGCATAAATGGATAAAAACAATCTAATTCTAAACATGAGATTTCAAAATTACTTTGGCCACCTCATGAGAAGAGTTGACTCACTGGAAAAGACTCTGATGCTGGGAGGGATTGGGGGCAGGAGGAGAAGGGGACGAC
>NW_011495014.1:1610319-1614158 GCF_000754665.1 Bison bison bison
CGGGAGTTGGTGATGGACAGGGAGGCCTGGCGTGCTGTGATTCATGGGGTTGCAAAGAGTCGGACACGACTGAGTGACTGAACTGAACTGAAATATGCAATAAAGACATAATACATACTAAATATAATAAATATATAAATTTAATTACATAAATTAAATATATAATATAAATATATTTAATAAATATATACTAAGAAATGCATATTAAATATTTAGGTATTATTCTAAATGTTTTAGAAGCTTTAATTTATTATATCCTTAAAACAATCTCCTAAAATAGATAACGTTGTTTCTATTTCATAGATAAGAAACTGAAACCTGAGAAGTAACTTACCTAGATTAACTTAGTAGCAAGTTGTGGGGCTGGCTTTTAAACTTCAGTAGGCTGGCTAGAGAGTTCACAATTTTTCTTAATGTATTTATTTTTAATTGGGGGATAACTGCTTTACAATATTGTGTTAGTTTCTGCTATACATCAACATGAATCAGCCATAGGTATTCTTACGTCCCCTCCCTCTTGAACCTCCCACAATACTACGTGGTTCTCAGGATACCACGAAGTAGCTTATCTTACAATTTGGCTTCTGCAATTCTCTGGGTTGTAGAATGAGTGTTTCAGGTCATTTCAGTAACAGCAACACCAAGAGGACCTCTTTATGCCCAAACAAGTAATAATTATTCTGATCTAACACCAGGGAGTTGAACTAATTTTTACTTTATGCATGGACCTATCATAACTATCTACCTATCATCTACCTATCTGTATCTGTAGCAGTATTCTATTTATTTTTATTCTGACTCCAGTGCATGAATACATCTATTCCAGTATGTGAACATACCACCTTAAAAAAAAAAGTTCATGGTACTGTTGATGGATATTTGGGTTGTTTTCAAATGTTTTAACACAACAAATAATGTTGATATGAACTGTATTAGTTTCCTAGGGCTACTGTAACAAAGTTACCAAAAACAGGGAGGTTTGCAACAGAAATTTATTATCTCACAGTTCTAAAGGCCATCAGTAGGTTCATGCGCCTCTTGAAACCTTTAAGAAAATTCTTCCTTGACTCTTCCTGCTTCTGGTGGATTGCTGGCAATCTTTGACTTTCCATGGCATGCAGCTGCATGACTCCTAACACACAGTCGTCTTCTTCCGTGTGTACTCATATTTTCCTTCTGTGAGTGTCATCAGTTATATCAGTTGGGTCCATGATAGTGACCTCCCTTTGACTCCCATGCAAATTTATTATTTATTTATTTCCAAATAAAATCACATTCTGAGGTACTAGAGATTAGGAGTCCAACATTTAATTGTTAAGTGATATAATTCAACCCATAACGAAATGTTTATACATGTCACATGTGTATCCATACATATATCTCCCCTCTCTCTCTCTCGCTCTCTCTATATATATGTATGTATGTATATGGTGACCATCTTTTTAACCCCATTACCATGTTATATAAAATGGTGATATTAATCTAATAATATATAATTATTAATATTAGATACTAATCTAATAACTTTGTTATAGATATTTTATCCTCTCTTCATATACAACATAGTAATCTTTTTTTCTAATCCCTTGACATTTGTTCCTTTTCATTTTATTCACTGGGTAGACCCTTCAGTGCAATGCTGGATAGAAGTGGCTATAGATGTATTCTTGCCTTGTTTCTGATCTTATAGAGTGAGTATTAAGAAACTGGAGCCTATTATACAGAGTGAAGTAAGCCAGAAAGAAAAACACCAATACAGTATACTAATGCATATATATGGAATTTAGAAAGCTGGAAATGATAACCCTGTATGCGAGACAGCAAAAGAGACACAGATGTATAGAACAGTCTTTTGGACTCTGTGGGAGAGGGAGAGGGTGGGATGATTTGGGAGAATGGCATTGAAACATGTATAATATCATATATGAAATGAATCACCAGTCCAGGTTCGATGCATGATACTGGATGTTTGGGGCTGGTGCACTGGGATGACCCAAAGAGATGGGATGGGGAGGGAGGGAGGTGGGAGGGGGGTTCAGCATGGGGAACACGTGTACACCCGTGGCAGATGCATGTTGATGTATGGCAAATCCAATACAATATTGTAATCAGCCTCCAATTAAAATAAATAAATTTATATTAAAAAAAAGAATTCCATCATTAAGAATAATGTCAGAAATATTCTGTCAGATGGGAAAAATCATTCCTATTAGTAATATAACAGTTTTATTTTTTAATTCTGAAGAAATGTTAAATGTTATCAAATTATTTTTCTGTATTTATTCAGAACATCTCATTTATTTTTTTAAATGCGATATAATACTGATTTAATTTTTGAATCTTTCATCATTGGAATAAGTCCAACTTGAGCAATATGTATTATAATTTTTATATATCATAGAATTTGGCCTGCTTATATTTGGATTAAGATTTTTGCATTTATGAGAAAGAGTAGTTTATAATCACCTCTTCGTATAATGTCCTTGTTAGATTTTGATTAGATTTGATTAGACCATTTTGCAGTCTACTTTCAAAAGTAATCTATACAGAAAATTGCTTACCATAAACCTAAAGTCATGAAATATCTGTCTATAACATTATAGTCCTCAGACTGTGCAAATCAGTAGTCTATAGAATTTTCCCAAGATTGTCGTCCTTCTGGAAAGCTACACTCTTAAGAGTGCCACTGAGCAATAAACGGCATCACTATCTTCCCTTTTTACCCCCTTTTGCTGTTGTTCAGTCGCTAAATTGTGTCCGACTCTTTGCAACCCCCTGGACCACAGCCTGCCAGGCTCCTCTGTCCATGGGATTTCCCAGGCAAGAGTTCTGGAGTGAGTTGCCATTTCCTTCTCCAGGGGACCTTCCTGACCCAGCAATTGAACCTGCATCTCCTGCACTGGCAGGGGAATTCTTTACCCCTGAGACACCAGGGAAGCCCTTCTACCCCCTTACCACACTCTGTATATCTTCCCATTATCCCCAACTAACCATGTGTATTTGTTTGGGTGTTTATTGTCTATTTTGTTCTACCAGAATGTAAACAGCATAAAACAGGGTCTTTACCTTACAGCAGTACCGTAAACAATGTCTGTTATATACCACACATTAAATGTTGAATGAATGAATACATTAATCTCAGACTATACAGTCTAGATATTCTCTATGCACGTGTATTATATCAAGTTTAAAAGTATATGCTGAATTAATTTGCTTAATCGATTGCTTTTTTCGCGCTGTGAAAAACAATACTTTTGACTAACAAGATACAAGTGCCACACAAGATGGCATTGGGAGTTAGGAGTCAACGTATTTATCTGCTCATTATCTATACCACAGAATGGCCTTCTGCTCCCATCCTCTATAAGGAACACAGCCCTGCCAGTCATATGTCATCATGTCCAAACTCAGCTGACAGGACAAAACAAAGAAAAACTAGCCAACTGTTTATGATACAGGATTTACAAACGTGGGAATAATCACTCAAAGAAACAGGTAGTCATCTCTTGAGAAATCTTAATGGAACATTTTTGTTCTTTACTGTTTGTACTACTGAGTAATCCTATAGGGCTCAACATGGTTACTGAAGACTATGTATCTGTTATCAAAAGCAAGACCTGGGGGAGACTCTGCATCAGTAATAAGCCAAGGCAATACCTAGGTTACTGTATCTATTATTTTTTTTCCCCAAGAGAACAAAGACTAGTCATAGATTACTTCTGATAAAGATGTATGCTATTAATGTGAACCTGAGTGGGCCAATCAGCTTTATTCTTTTCCTTGCTAAGCATGCCTCCCTTCCATTCAGCTCTGCTTCCCCCCAACCGCACCCCCCCCCC
>NW_011495014.1:1614258-1645348 GCF_000754665.1 Bison bison bison
CTGATTTTGCATCCATCAAATAGTCTACAGCTACAGCATGATGGTATCATGTTTTAATATCAAGGAATATTATAGTAGGTAATAATTATACAAATAAGGTACACAGCTTACTGAGGTCAAGTTAATAGCCTTTTTTTCCAAGACATTCTGCTTAAAATATTCATAAATAACATGCAAATTTTTCTTAATATATGCTAATATATCTATATTTGATTTTCAAATTTATTGCTTCCTTTTTTTGATAACTGAGCATCTTCTTTTCTTAAAAAAGTACATACCATGAAACTGGGCCATAGGTAATACCTCCTTTGAGTAATTCATTGAAATATTTCTATCTGTCTGTAGGAGGTGGGGCTGCATTTAGAGGAGGGTGAAGCTTTCTGAAAATGGTGCACTTAGGTATGATTGGGAGCAATGTGTTTCTTGCCTTGAAGCAAAACCTGTGACTGACTTAGAAGCAGCAGATAATTTCTGCAGGCAATGTCATTGAGCTTCTCTTTCAGAGGTCATTGTGAGAAAAGCCCTTGGAGATGGAAAGAAATAACCTTACTGAAGGGAAGAGAAAAAAATTTCAGTCACATCTTCATTAAATTTGCCATTTCCCTTTAGGTGATACGAAGTAGGTTTTTTTTAAACCACTTAGCACTATTCCTTTTCACAGTTCAATCTCAATTACTGAACAAATAATTAAAAATAATTTATACTTGCTTTTTGGAATTCTTTTTGAAATACATTTGAATATATAGATCTTTGATCCTGTCATAAACAAATACTTTGTCATATTAAAAACATATACACACAAACAAGTTCAGTGGAATTACTTTTTTCACTTAAGTATTTTACTCTTTATTAATATATAAGTACTTCTTAAATATTTTCCTTTTCATATTCCAAAACGGAAAGAAAATCTTATATTCATACAAGTGACTGAAATAGAGAAGTTAACAGGTATCTCCAATATAACTACTGGAATGTCTTGTCTTGAAAAAATGAGGTATTTATATATGTGTGTGTATGAATCTATTTGTTTATTTATATTGAAAAGACCCTCCCTCTCAAGAACCATTTGAATATTTTAAAGTAGTAACTTATTTATGTTAACACGTAAAGAACTGAGAAGAATAGACCATAATGCCAATACAAATTTGAAAAATGTTCCTGTGATCAATTATGCAGTGAGCAATACGTGAATGAAATGCAGTGTCGAGTTTACATCACAACACTGTAACTACCATTTATTGCACTTGACATGTCACATCTATTAGACCATCAATTTCCCAAATGATCCTTTAACTCAATATTTCCATTCATATCCATGTCTGAGATTTGGAAGCGGAATTTAGGGAAAATTATGGCAACCCACTTCAGTACTCTTGCCTGGAAAATCCCATGGATGGAGGAGCCTAGTAGGCTGCAGTCCATGGGGTGCTAGAGTCGGACACTACTGAGCGACTTCACTTTCACTTTTCACTTTCATGCATTGGAGAAGGAAATGGCAACCCACTCCAGTGTTCTTGCCTAGAGAATCCCAGGGACGGGGCATCCTGGTGGGCTGCCGTCTATGGGGTCGCACAGAGTCGGACACGACTGAAGCGACTTAGCAGCAGCAGCAGGTAACTTAAAGTCACTCAACTAACACTCAGAAAAGCTACATTTCTAATTTAGTATTATCTGACTTCAGCGCTGCCCTGCTCATAGCCACTATCCTAAGTGGCCTTACTCATGTTTCCATGGGATGGATTCTGATTCTGCTAAATGAATAAGGACTGGCCACCATTAGCACTCTCAATTTTTTTTTTTCTATAATGAGGTTAGATTATATTTTTCCTCTTAATTGGAATGCCTTGGAACTTTCTGATGGCCAAATAAAATCTGCTGCAGGAAAGAACATTTTTATCTTCTTACAAGGAAAAAAAAAAGCCCATTCTAAATATTATGTTTTATCCTTGTCTGAAAAGAATGATTATTTCATTGAGGCCAAAAATTTGCATTTCAATTGTCTTTATTTTCAAGTTATCTCCTTTAAGAAATAGCTGAAGCAGTGCAATAAAGGCATAATATGATTGTCCTCCTGATAGTCTAGGTTTTTCAAATAATTATTTCAAATGAAAAGAGATCCTTTTAAAAAAATCACATAGGACTCAGCTTCTAGTAATGAATTCCTCATATAAATCTTTTAAGGTAACTATGTTTCAGAAAGCCCATTTTTTTTTCAGTTTGACTTTTTCTTAGAAATAAAGATTAAAGATGGAATAATTACATTTCTCAGACCAGAGTAAGGCAGAGCTTTGAAAGGATGGCCCAGTCCCAAGCTTAGTTTGTCTTTGCTCTTGCTCAAGCCTCTTGGTTAGACAGAGCTTGCCAAAGACATGAACTATAGTTCTAAAGTGTCAGTCTTATCTTATAAATGCTGTCTTGATAGTACGCTTTCAGTGGATTACCATACCCATCTTGTTTCTCATTCAAATCAAATGTCTATATTACTGTCTATTTTTATGCCTTCTATTTGCCACTTCCACATCTTTCACTGCATTAGCCTTAGAGAACTTCCCAAAATCTTAAATCCACTTTTTTATATAATCTTAAAAGCACTGAAATTCATCAGTGCTGGACATTTGAAACAGGCTATTACTGCTTAATCATATCTGGATGTAAAGGATGTGATCATGGAATTTTCTTTCCCCCTTTTACTTAGAGGTTGTGGTAAGAATTATATGAATAATTCATGAAAAATATTTGAAATACTGTTAAGAATTGTTAAGTACTAATTATTACTATTAATTGTTGTTGCTGTTGTTCAGTCACTAAGTCGTATCTGACTCTTTTGCGATCCCATGGACTGCAACTCATCAGGTTCCTCTGTCCATGGAATCTCCCAGACAAGAATACGGGAGTGGGTTGCCATTTCCTTCTCTAGAGGATCTATCCAACTCAGGGATTAAACCTGTGTCTCCTGAATTGGCAGGAAAATTCTTTAGCACTGAGTCATTATATATTAATAATAAACTATTAGGGAGACAAAACTGTATGGACTTATGTGCAAAACTTCACAATTCTTTCTAATAAACTTTAAAAGGTATTGCCTACTACTATGTTTCTAATGCTAGTAAGGGGCAAAAATCACAAAATTTAGGGAAAGTCTACACCTACCTTTTGATATCAGATGGTTTTCAGCTCCTTTCTTCCCTTCAGTGCTCAAATCCAATTCATCAGTGTCTAAGGACAAAGATGGATTTAAAATCCTAAAAGATGATGCTGTTAAAGTGCTATACTCAATAGGCCAGCAAATTTTAAAAACTCAATAGTGGCCACAGGACTGGAAAAGGTCACTTTTCATTCCAATCCCAAAGAAGGGTAATGCTAAAGAATGTTCAATTGCACAATTGTACTCATTTCCATGTTAGCAAGGCAATGTTCAAAATCCTTCAAGCTAGGCTTCAACAGTACATGAACTGAGAACTTCCAGATATACAGCTGGATTTAGAAAAGCCAGAGGAACCACATATCAATTGCCAACATCTGCTGGATCATAGAAAAAGAGAATTCCAGAAAAACACCCACTTCCGCTTCACTGACTATGCTAAAGTCTTTGTGTGTATTACAACAAATTGTGGAAAATTCTTAGAGATGGGAATACCAGACCACCTTATCTGCCTCCTAAGAAATCTATATGCAGGTCAAGAAGCAACAGTTAGAACTGGACATGAAAGGATGGATTGGTTCTAAATTGGGAAAGGAGTACATCAAGGCTGTATATTGTCACCCTGCTTATTTAACTTATATGCAGAGCACATCATGCAAAATGCCAGGCTGAATGAATCACAAGCTGGAATCAAGATTGCAGGCTGAAAGCTCAGTAACATATGGCACCACCCTATGGCAGACAGTGAAGAGGAACTAAAGAGCCTCTTGATGAAGGTGAAAGAGGAGAGTGAAACAGCTGGCTTAAAACTCAACATTCAGAAAACTAAGATCATGACATCTGGTCCCATCACTTCATGGCAACCAGACAGCTTGTTGTTAAGGATGTTATGTTACAACCTAGTAGCACATACATATGTAAACATGTAGATATAAATTTGAATCACAATTTCACATTGCTACATTCTATTTTCTATTCTATTCTATACAGTAAATCTACACATTAAAAAAATCTGGTCACTACTAAATAAATTGTATAATCACCTAAATGCATCACAATCTAGAGTATGAAAAATCAACCAATCCAAATAAATGACAGTTTACCTCATTTAAAAGATTCCAAAATAGAACACTATACAACTTTAATTAACTAAACATAATAAAACATGCTTCGTATATTTTGTATGTAGTTGGCTTTATGGCTATATCTATAATACATCTCACACCTTTCCAATTAATCAGTAGCTGTTTGAGTGTTTGGCTCCAGTTCTAGATGTGGTCTCTGATTAGTCAAAAAGTGGTATTCAAATGTAAGCATGTGAGCTTACAACTGTGGTGCTCCCAGAGATCTGGACAAAATACAGATGGCCAGAGCTCTCCCTCAGAGTTACTAATTCAACTGATCTAGAATGAAGACCAGGGAACTATATTTAAAGCAAATTCTCAGATGCTACTGATGCTGTCATTCCAAAGTTCACACTTTAAGAAATGTTGGGCTAAGTTACTCAGGGTAACTCCAGGCCACGTGTCCCAGTGATTCATTCAAGATGGGCAGCTTAAGTTCAGGCCCATTCAGTAACAAACAGTTGCTCAAGAAATGGGTGTGCAATAGATTTCAGACCAAAGACAGGTAAGGGCAGGGATGAGAATAGGTTCTGGAAAAGCAGCTCCAATCATGGGCCAAATGTGAGAGCCACTGTCCCTGCCTTTGATCTACTTACACATGGGGAACTAGGAGTAGAGTGACGATCTCGTAAAGCACCTGACGAGGACACTGACACACAGAGGAAGCAGAACCACGAAACAGAGAAATGGACTTGCTTTCTGAAGCACTTCTGAGTGTATTCAGTTAATAACACAGCCCCCTAGAACTCTCAACACTGTTTAAGCTAGTTCGAGTTGAATTTTCTTTTCCTTAGACCAAAAATGCATTGTAGCTAATATACCTATATCCTTGATGGAGCAAAGTATTTAAAATTCCTTGGAAGTATATTTTAAATCTTTATGCCTTTTACAATAATCTCTCTGAACTGAAATGTTGCTGTGGGAAATCATCACAAGTAGATCCAAAATTGATATTTTACCCTGCTGCCATTAAGGCGAAGGGTGCACATCACATTCCAATCAGGAGTCAGCACTTTGCATTCCAAGAAAAAAAAAATCATGGTTGCCCTGAATAATTGAAATCTCCCAAATAAATAAAAACTTAAGCATTACATACTCTAATAACCCGTGACTTTTGCAAATATATTCTGCCAGTGTGCCTTGCCTTTTCATTCTCCTTATCAGTATATTTTGATGAACTGATGTTTTTAGTCTTAATATGGTCCTATTTATCTTTTTCTAAAATTCCTTTATTATTGGGATTTTTCTGTTTTCCTATTTAAGAAATCATTGCCTATTTCATGGTCAGGAAGACTTTTTGTATATTTTCTTCTCAGAGTTCTATTGTTTCTTTTATCACATACAGATCTGAAATTAACTTTCAGTTAATTTCAGTTGACTTGTATGTATGGTTTGAGTTAGGCATCAAATTTATTTCTCATATAGCCAACTAACAGTTTTTTGAAAAGATCATCTTCCTCCATTGCTCTGTATGGTCTCTTTGCTTTAAATTAGGTGATCATATATGTGTTGGCTGGACCTCATTTTCAAGAGAATGAGATGTGCTGTACTCCACAATTTTACAGATATTTATTAACAGTGTAGCATTTAGAGCGATCTATTACGAATTAAGAACTGAATTCTTCAAAATGAAGGAGCAATGGCATTTTTATTTTACTTCTCTATCTTGAAGTTCACCAAAATCAACTAAAAATTATATACATATATATATGAAATATATATCACATACTCATGTGAATATGAATAAGGAACTTGCTATTTCCCCCAAATGATATTAGGTATATTTTTCCAAATCTGGTGAAACTTGGGTTTGAGTCTGCATAAACACTAAAAAATAACCTTGATTCAGTTAGAATTTTCCCTAAAAGTAAATGTCAGCATTCTGACAAGTCTATTGCATGAACATATTTTTTAGAAGTTTTCAATCTAGGGCAATCATAGGACACAGGAAAGTATGGAATGTCCCATGCATGGAGACCCATGAGTGGATAAATTTTGATTTAGAAATGCTTAACTTAGGTACATGAAATTCTTGCAAATGGAATTAGTAAGTTGCAATAAGGCTTAGTATTTTAAAACTGGTTCTCTAGGGGGAGATTTCCCTGACTTATTCATGCTCTTTCTTTGATCTTAGGTACAGGAATGTATAACCTGCAGGCTCCTGTACATGCCTGTGGATCCTCAGGTGTGGATGAGGCCTGAACACTTCCTGGAAAGTGTAGGTATTCAATACATCTATGCTAACTTGATTGTTTTTAGCACAGTAAAAATTAACATTTATTGACTCTGATTTTATCATAGTAAAAACTGTCATCTCATTTCAGAGGGATGTTCTTAGTCGCAAATGAGATAACAGATGGGACTTTTGTTTATTACTGCAAAATCCTATTCAAAGGGGTTATCATTTCTAACATTGCTTTCCCCTCTTAACATATTCAGTTTTCCAATAAGGCTGACAATTAAATAAGCAGATGATATTTACAAGAGGCGTATGTCTAAGCATCTCTCCTACACTATCAATTGTATTTGAGAAATTGGCTTCTGAAATTTTAAAGCATTTTTCCTCCCACAGAGCTCCCCAGATTCCTCTTTGTTTTTAATGACAAGGTTGATTTTTTGTGTTTCAGTGTCACCAGGTAACCGAGTGCAAAGATACAGGGGAGGCTGGGATGGAAGTGGTGGCTATGATGGTTAATGTCATACGTCAACTTGACCAGGTCATGGGGTACCCAGATATTTGGGTGAACATGATTTCTGGGTGTGTCTGTGAGGTTATTTCCAGATGAGACTGGCATTTGAGTCAGACTGAGTAAAGCTGACTGCCCTCCCTAACATGGGTGGGCAACATCCAATCCACTGGGGGCCTGCAGAACAAAAAGGTGAAGGAGGGGACAGTGTGGTCCCTCCAAGTGTTTGAGCTGTGTCATGAGTCTCTTCCTGACCTCTCACTGGGCTCTTGTGCCATCTGTTCCCTGGTTCTCAAGTCTTCAGATTTGGACTGAACTATATACCACGGCTCTCCTGGATCTCCAGCTTGCAAACAACAGATCATGGAGCTTTTCAGCCTCTGCAAACATCATGCGAGTCAACTCCTATACACACACACACACACGTGTGTGTGTGTGTGTACAATGTTTACTGTGCTAAAATCAATTCAGCATACATATATTGAATGCCTACTACTATCTAGGCAATGTTCAAACCTCCCCCGCCCCCACGGAGCCATATATTTTAGCTTTGTTGATTGTGGTGGGCTTCAAGATAACAGAGCAAAACAACACTATTGCCCCGTTATATGTATTTGTTACTGGTTGTGTTCTCTAGAGAAATCTGATTTCCATCCCAGACTCTATGACTATTTGATATGGCTTTTCCAGAAGATTAGTCCTGATATTCCAAGCTAAGCTAACACTCCACTTGCAGGCTGTTGACTTGTTGGTGGTTTATACACACAAACACACACACAATATTACTGTCATTACTGTATACAATTACTGTGGCTCATCTGCAGTTGTAGGTTAAGAATATACAAATATAACTTAGACATGGTTATAACTTAATAAAAATTCAGTGCACATTGACAAAAACCTTAGATAATTTTGGATAAGCCTCTGGTGTAGATAAATAAAACTCTAACGTGCAAGATTCTAGTCTAGATTACTTTAAAAAATTGCAATTTGTATGCCAAAAAAGTAGACGCTGAAGCTCATTTAAAGTCAAGGTAAATTACATCTGTTACTTCAACTGATATATCAGTCCTATCATTCTGACAGAGAGGAAAATTCAATTAGTCTGACAGAAGTTCACAAAGAATTCCTGATTACTACCTCCTTCTTTTCACATGTTCTCAAAATGATCTGTTGTTAAAACTTCCACTGAGTTTAATAATAGCAAAAGTTTACCCCCTCACAAAAAATGGTTCCGAGGTCAACTGTTCTCCCACTTAAAAGAGAAAGTCAGTTAAACACTCAGTTGGCACTTCTCCAGTTTGCAGGCTGAAATGGTTTTGTATGAAAGTGACTTTGTATCATTTCAATTTTATACTGAACAGTTTTTCCTAAGTGACAAATGAAGTCTTGTTCTATGAACCGAAACTATGTGCTACTCATTTTCATTTCATCTTTGTCTTAAAATAATATAACTCTTGCATTAAAAAACTAGTGGAATATAAATGCAATAAAAAACTGCATTTCATATATTCATCTAATTGATACTGAACAAATAATTTAGCAATTATAAAATTGGAGGGGCTGTCTAGAATTTGGAACTGAGGCTCACACTCAAAGAAAGAAGCTAAAAAGCAGGATATATATAATAGGAAATATCAGAACTATATAAAGAAAATCTACCCTAAGGCATGAATGATAAAGTGAACCACAGAGGCAATGTTGGGACAAACACTTTCAATCAAGGGGAGTAAGAATTTTGCTAGAAAGAGAGGATTAAAATAAACAGGAATAAATGAATACAGCAAAAATCTGTCTTATATAAAGCATTTGAAATATCTTTTAAAGAATGAAGGAAAAAAACAGAGGTAGGATAGTCTTAGTATAGACTCAGTACAGAAAATGAAAATTAGATGGAAATACAGTGTAAGATTGTATCAATGGGAGAAGGGCACTGAAGGGTTTACTGCACACCCTCAACCATGGCAAGCATACCCAATGATAAAGGTGCACCTATCAAGCTTGCTGAGGCTCACATCACTCTACTTCTTCCCTGTGAGTCTACATTCCCCAGGCAAGCAACCAACCTAATCCTGGCTCCCTATGTAGACTTTTCTTCAAGAAACAGGATGTGATGGTCAACTACCATTGGTTGATCTACTGGCATTATAAATCTCAATGTAAACAGGGATCCTCACTGTGGCTGCATATCAAAATCAGCTGGAAAGTTTTAACTATGTATTTCAGGACCATTCCAGACCAATTAAATCAGAATTGTGTCCAAGCATTGGCATTCTCTGCGTTATTCTCATGGCACTCAGGACTAAGAAGCCGTGCCATAATTAAACTGGTAATTTGGCTTGAACATCAGCCTCCTGTCTCTTTGGTTATTGTTGTGTTGTCTCTTCATGATCAAATTCAATATGAACTGGAAAAATTGAGACTTCTGTATTTGCAAAGTTGGAGACTGCTCTCAACTTGCTACATGAAGCGTGGTTTCTCTGAATCAGCAGCATGGGCACTACCTACAAGTCTTTCAGAAATTCAGAATCTCAGGGCAGCCCCAAGACTTACTGAATCAGACTTTGTATTTTAACAAGATTTTTGGTTGATTCTTTTTCCTATTAAAGTTTGAGAAGTACTGTGCACTGATGTTTCTCAAAGTACAGTTCTTACACCTGTGTATCTGAATGATGCTAGAGACGCACATTACTAAACTTCACCCAGACTGAACACACTGTGAGCCCGACTCCTCTGTCACATCTTTCCATTTCATCATCATAATTTTTCCAAATACTCCTGAGAGACACAGATAACTATGATCATGAACTGTTTACAAAAGATGAACTTTTTTTATAATTAATCAAAATAGTAAAAAAAAAAATACTAGAAGAGTGTTAATCTTTGATGAATCCATGCCACTTAGAAGTCAGAATGACAATAAAAGTCATTACTAAAAAGGAAGAGAAAAATATTTTTAAAATATATTTTCCATTAAAAATTTTGTCATGGAGTTACAGTTATGCATGCAGCTGGCAGAGGCTCTATTTAGAAGAAAATAAACCATCTAGTATTCATATGGAATTGGTCATTCTACCACAGCATTCTGAATAATGTATGAGGAATCCAGGGAAGATTAATTTGAATGAAGGAATATTCTGAATAACTTTCACTTTTTAACTCACATCAAAACTGAAAACAATATTACTGCTAACTCATTCATTCATTTTTGTTTATGTTCTGAAGGTTGCATGGTTGGGAGTCTTTCCCAGGAAAGGATGACAAGCCTTAGAAATTATCCAGTGCACATTCATTTTCTTTCTTCTTTGATAGATAACAATTCCCTAAATACTCATTTTTTTTTAACAGCAAGGAAATAAAAGATTCTCTCATTATTTAAGGGAGATGCTAAAGGCCAAAAAATATCTGGTCATTAATAAGAGTTCATGATCCTGACCCAGGAAGTGCTTCAGAAAAAGAGAGCTATCACTGTAGAATGATTTGATAACAAGCTTTGAAGGTATGATTCCCCCAAACATATTGTTTGATAGAATAACTGTGTTGAGGTTGCCATACCATGACCATTTTCCAGGAGAGTTCCTACTTTAAATCATATCTTTAATGTTTGTTTGCCTTAATGGATTACAAGATGCAGCTATGAGGAGGGGTCACTGCCATTATTTGCTAGAAGTATCAAAAGAAGCATGACTCTCTCCACCTTATACACTCTGGCAATCTCCCTTGTTTGAGCAGGATGAAAGCGTCTGACTGCTATTTTGATCTGAATTCAGGAAGCAAGGCAATGCAGCTCATGTTCTTCCTCAGTATCTCTGCTTCTGAATGTGTTTTCCTGGCAGATTTTCAATGTCTCTCTCCAATAAAAGTTAACAAATGTAAGAAAGAGAAGCCATAAATAGCAAAACATCCTATTTCAACAATATATAAGTAAAACAATTTATAGAGAACTAGATATCAGAATCAGAATTGTTCCAAATGGTCATTTTGTAAATATTACAAGACACCTTACAATTAAAAAAAAAAACAAAACAGATGTACTTTTTAAAAATAATCAGACATCTAAATCCAATAGTCTGGGTCATTAAAACTAGAAAAGCATCTGGCTATATTCATTCATAGATCCTAAACCACAATGAGACATTAAAATAAGTAAGAATAAATCCAGTATACTAAATAACTAATAAGAAAGGGTGCCATCAAATCAAATCTTGAAGATTTCTAGATGATAACATATGTATAAGATTGGTAGAAAAAAGCATGTAAAATGTAAGAATTCACAAAACTGCCAGTGACTTTTTCAGAAGACCTATTAACAAACCAGTACTTGGGGCAGCAAGAATTGAGGAGCAAGACTGAATGATGGGCAGTGTAAGTGGGCCCGTCAACAACAAAGGATGTACTAACAAGTCTAATTCACTTGCTTTCAGAATGGCTGGTTCCAGAGTTTGAGCTAAAAATGAAAGAACAGTCCTTTAAAGCAAACCTGCCACCAGAGATTCAGACTATGGGTGAAGACAAAAGCCAAAAGTGGGGTCATGGGCCAGGAAAGTTCTCAATCTCTTCATGAGGCTGGGAATTCAACTACTCACAGCATATAATGCAAGAGTCCACGTGACCAATCACATGCACAACCTACTCATACAGCTAGGGAGCCTACAGTTAGACTTCAGATTGCTGGTTCCTGAGAGCCAGTAGAGAGAAATTAATACAGTTTGGCAACTAGTACAGATCAATCCAGACTCTATCCTTTATATCAATGACCAACTTTGTTTAATTAGCATTCTCAAAAATTAATCATGATCATTATTTTTAAAGGCTCAATTAGAAGGTTAAATAAAACAATGGCTGTGACTGGAGGGAAAAAATAGAGAAAACAAATTTTTAAAAACAAACCGAAAAAGATCAAGGTTAAAGGTCTGAAAAGCTCAATCAGGAAAGTATCTCAGAATACAATGCAAAGGGAAAGAAAAAATACAAAAGAAACGCTGTAAGACACAGAGGATCAATTAAAAATAGCTAGCAACTAGCAAAATGGTAATTCCAGAACAGAGCTATGAAAAAGATAAAGGAAAAAAATAAAGGCCAATATTAAAAAAATAAAATAAATTACCAGGGCACAACTAAATTAAGAACCAAATAAAGAAAAAAAAAAAAAAAAAGCCATATAGGAACAATAAAAAAGTTATTTCCATAGACAAAAGAATCTCATATCAAACTTTTAACCTGTAAAATGAAATTTTAGGGAAATCATAGTGCAAATTCATAAGGCACAGGAGTGATGAATGAAAACGTCAACTCTTGTGCCCAGTTAAATCAGTATTTTGAATTCATGTTCATAATGTATTAAAAAATCTCAAACTGTTACAATGTATTGGCCTTAAATTTTTTCTTAGTGATGTCTGAGAAAATAAAACAAAATCCAAGATTCTAGAATACAAAAGATAAAAGAAAGGTATGCCAAGAGCTCAGGAAAATGTGTATTTAATTTCAAATAATTGTTTATATTGTAGTTGTAAAATATACTGCTTTTATTACATAAGGATTCATGAAAGAGGTATAATGGAAAAACATAATATAACTATTTCAATTTGGGAACTAAAATTGTAAACAATTACCGCAAAATCTGAAAGGCAATTAGTAGGGGAGAAGAAATAGGTAAAATTTTTGCTAAGCATCTTTTCTCACTCACAAGTGAGGTTATAGATTTAGGTTAGATGTTTCCATTAATAGCAGAACGTATGTTTAAATATTATCTGTGGAAAATTAGGGGTAATTTTTACTAGTCAAAATAAAACTAGACTATGATGAAATCAATAAGATCAAAATATAGCTGTAACTTTAAATACTAATTCTAACATTACAGAGAGGGAAAAAGTTGGCCTTAAAGCTCAACATTCAGAAAACTAAGATCATGGCATTTGGTCCCATCACTTCATGGGAAATAGATGGGGAAACAGTGGAAACAGTGCCTAACTTTATTTTGGGGGGCTCCAAAATCACTGCAGATGGTGATTTCAGCCATGAAATTAAAAGATGCTTACTCCTCGGAAGGAAAGTTATGACCAACCTAGACAGCATATTAAAAAGCAGAGACAGCATCTTAAAAATGCCAATAAAGGTCCGTCTAGTCAAGGCTATGGTTTTTCCAGTGGTCATGTATGGATGTGAGAGTTGGACTATCAAGAAAACTGAGCATAGAAGAATTGGTGCTTTTGAACTGTGGTGTTGGAGAAGACACTTGAGAGTCCTTTGGCCTGTGAGGAGATTCAACTAGTCCATCCTAAAGGAGATCAGTCCTAGGTGTTCATTGGAAGGACTGATGCTGAAGCTGAAACTCCAATCCTTTGGCCACCTGATGTGAAGAGCTGACTCATTTGAAAAGACCCTGATGCTGGGAAAGATTGAAGGTGGGAGGAAAAGGGGATGACAGAGGATGAGATGGCTGGATGCTATCACCGACTCAATGGACAAGGGTTTGGGTGGACTCTGGGAGTTGGTGACGGACAGGGAGGCCGGGCGAGCTGCGGTTCAGGGGTTGCAAAGAGTAGGACACGACTGAGCGACTGAACTGAACTGAACATTACAGAAAGTATATACGTATAACCCAAATCCAACAACCTAAAACAAAGTAATATATAAACTTGAAAATAAGAAAATTTAAAATGATATATGAGGAAAATATCTGTAGAAATCAAGCAGAGTTGATAATACTGGTATGAAAATTAGGATTCAAAGGAATTTAATCAGTGTGAGTGAAGTGCTAGTCAGTCATTTGTGTCAGACTCTTTGCAACACCGTGGATTGTAGTCCGCCAAGCTTCCCTGTCTATGGAATTCTCCAGACAAGAATGCTAGAGTGGGTTGCCATTTCCTTCTCCAGGGGATCTTCCCAACCCAGGGATCAAATAAACCAAGCTCTCCTGCATGGCAGGCAGATCCTTTACTGTCTGAGCCACCAAGGAAGCCCTAAGGTTGTCTAAGAAGATATAACTACAAGACTTCATGCAATATAGCTTTCAAGTACAGAAGCAAAACCTGAGTACAAGAAAGTTGACCAAAAAAATAATCATATTGAATACTACGAGTGTTAATCATTAACACAACTATCTCAGGTATCCATATATGAAGGTAAAACCCTATTTAAAGTTTAAAGAATTTGAATAACAAAAATGAATGACATTGATACATACATCAACATTATATACATATACATTATATGTATATATACTACATGTATAATACATATGCTATGGAGTCCATAATGTATACATAGTATATAGTATGTATGTATATGAGATATGTGATATCATAATATCAAAGGGCAGAAGAAAGGGGCAAAACAAGGCAATTTTTTTTTTTTTTCCATGACTGCTTTTGAAAATTCACTCTGTGGGTCTTGGTCTTCCCTTGTCCTTAGATAAAATCTTAGGCAGATCTCCACCTTCTTTGGCCACTTTATGATAATATAAAGTCCTTCTGTTTCCTATAGATGGAAACACTGCAAGGGGAAAGGGTGACATAGTTAGTTTTTCTCTCTTGACCCCACCTGAAGATACTGTCTCTCTTCCCTATATTAACTCAGTAGACTCCCAAGGCTCTTTGAATGTGGTGGGCAGAAGAAAGAAGCAGAGACTAGCTTCCTAAAGTTATAAGCTAGAATCAATAATTCCTTAGCTTCAGTTCAGTCACTCAGCCATGTCCAACTCTTTGTGATCCCATGGACTGCAGCACACCAGGCCTCCCTGTCCATCACCAACTCCCGGAGCTTGCTCAAACTCATGTCCATTGAGTCGGTGATGCCATCCAACCATCTCATCCTCTGTCATCCCCTTTTCCTCCCACCTTCAATCTTTCCCAGCATCAGGGTCTTTTCCAATGAGTCAGTTCTTCACATCAGGCAGCAAAAGTACTGGAGTTTCAGCTTCAGCATCAGTCTTCCCAATGAATATTCAGAACGAATTTCCTTTAGGATTGACTGGGTGGATCTCCTTGTAGTCCAATGGACTCTCAATGTCTTCTCCAACACCACAGTTCAAAAGCAGCAATTCTTCGGCACTCAGCTTTCTTTACAGTCCAACTCTCACATCCATATACGACTACTGGAAAAAACATAGGTTTGACTAGACAGACCATTGTCGGCAAAGTAATGACTCTGCTTTTTAATATGCTGTCTAGGTTGGTCATAGCTTTTCTTCAAAGGAACAAGCGTGTTTTAATTTCATGGCTGCAGTCATCATCTGTAGTGATTTTGGAGCCCAAGAAAATAAAGTCTGTCACTGCTTCCATTGTTTCCCCATCTATTTGCCACAAATTGATGGGACCGGATCCCATGATCTTAGTTTGGTTAAGTGCTGAATTTCACTTCTGAGTGTGCTTTGTGGGTTTTGTGAAGAGTATTCACTGCTTAGAATCTTTCTCTGAAATCCTCTGGTGCACTTTCCGGCTGCACGCTTAGGATGACCTCTCCCCACGCCCAATTCGGATTTTAGTTCTCAACAGTCTAAGCCTAGCCAACCCCTCAGAATTCCACCAAATCTCCAGGTTTCACTCCTAGAAATAATCCCAATGAGACAACCCCAGGGAACTCTCTGTGTATATCCAAAGGAAACATGCATTTCTTAACCAATCTTTGAGAAAGCAGTTATTCTCCAAATTATAGTCTTCTACTGGGCTGCCACAAGCAACTTCCATTTCTTGCAATTTGGTTCTCTCAGGCATATCAGTCACTAATTGATATGCATTGTTTGAACCTCCAGAGAAAACACCACACTTTCTCAGGTTTCTTTGAAACCTCCATCAATCTACTGGAGATTGGAGGAAAAGCACCTCCCTTTCTTAGTCATGTTGTATGTGGGGGTATGCCACAGCACTGCAACAAGTTTTTACAAAGAAATTCTCTCTCCAATCTTCAATTCCTTACCTATCCTCTTTTATAGCTAGAGGTTGACAATCTGCTCTGTAAGGCATGTGTAGGTGGTCTAACACCTTACTTTAGAACATGACAGAAGTTGTCACCTACTGTTTTCTGTCATTTTGATTCACTAGAAACTAAACTCATATCCCATTTAACATCTTGTTACACAAGAGGTTGGCATTGGAGGTAACAGGTCTACCCATGCAGACTATAATTTTCCAGTGTCTATCACAGATCAGACATCAGCATGAAGATGTGAATTTCTTCAGCTCAGGTCAAGGAAACTGTTTCCCATGAGAGTCAAAGAAATCTGGGACAACAGTGGCACATGATACTCTTAAAGAAGGAACAGCTGAGTATTTGAGATTTAACTGTGGTCAAGAAGGCTGAGTGCCAAAGAACTGATGCTTTCAAATTGTGGTGCTAGAGAAGACTCTTGAGAGTACCTTGGACTGCAAGGAAATCAACCCTGAATATTCCTTGGAATAACTGATGCTGAAGCTGAAGCTCCAATACTCTGTTCACTTGATGTGAAGAACCAATTCATTGGGAAAGACCCTGATGCTGGCAAAGATTGAGGGCAGTAGGAGAAGAGGGCGACAGAGGATGAGCTGGTTGGATGGCAACACCAAATCAATGCACATGAGTTTGAGCAAACTCCGGGAGACAGTGAAGGACAGGGAAGCCTGGTGTGCTGCAGTCCACGGGGTCACAAAGAGTCGAACACAACTTAGCGACTGAATAACAACCAAGATATATGTGACACTGGGAAAATCGCCATTGCCTCCATTACTTCAGGCAATAAAGAGAAAAGCAAAAATTCTTTCAGCACGTGGATCAAGACCACTTCCAAGCCTTAAAATATAAGCTGAGTAGTAAATTCATAAATAAGGTGTGATCTTTTCAGTTTAAGGTCAGAGGATACAATTAGCCTTACTCCATGAGTATCTCCTTGACAAATATCATTTTGAATATGTGATTAGGGACAGAAATTTGAAAACTAAACTAGGCAGTGATTCCTCTCCCCTCCCAAACTGGAGAAGTTACCAGATCCAAATGGAAAACGTGTGCCTGCTGCTTCCAGCAGAATGTTCAACCCATTAAGTCTTCTTAACATGAAGACTGTTCAGATAGGAAGCACTGGAATTAAGTGTTCAGAGCTCTTCGTGTTTAACCAGAGAATATATCCGTGGTGGCTAAACACTTCACCCAACTTATCTCATTCAAGATTAGAAGGCACAAACAAATGCTCATTTATCCTAGCAGACTATAAGACAGCTTCAGACTCAGGGGAAGATTTCTAGAACCCTGTGTGTGGAATGTGCTCCACCTAGTGGGAGTTCAAAAATCTAGAACCTTCCATCCCTCAACAAGAGAGCCCTTCAAGGAGAGGAATTTAATGAAAATCTACTAAATATAACAGGGATACAATATAGACTGCTGTTTCCTAATGCTACCAGGACAATCATACTGGTTTTCTTTTTTTCACACTGGGAAACGTATCTCAGTTGCATTATCTCTGTATTAGTGTGAGTGATGGAGATTATATATCCAGAAGCCAGGATGCAGTTAACTGCAGGGACAAATTTCAGGTATAATACTTCTAAGTATCAAGATAAGAGTCAGGCTAATCATCAATGGTAACAAACTAGAGTGAACGTTCCCAAATCAGGGACTGCAGGATAAAAGCAAAATGGATGACTCTCAGAAGCCCACACCATGTCTAATACAGTGGTGCAGATTTTACCTGTATGTAAAGTGAGAGATGAAAATGGGTTGCATTCATTAACCAACTATTTATTGGGTAAAGGCGCTGTTCTAGGACCTTGGGACACAGCAATGCAGTTTATGATTCAGTGGAAGGAGACAGATATTGAGCAAATATATTAAATAAATAATACATATAAAAGAAAATGAAAGTTATAATCTATATACCAATACAAAAATGTAGATTATAAATAAATATGTGGTGTTCTGAGTGGTTTTTAAGAGAAATGAAGTAAATTAAATCCAAGTAAGGGAATGGTTAGGGGTTATTTTTATTTGGTTGGTCCAAGAAAGATCCCTGAATAAGGACACAGATTAACGGAGACCTGGAAGTAAAGAGAGAACAAGTCATATACACGTCTGAGGAAGAGCGTAGTAGAGAGGGGAAGCCACACGTAAAACATGTGCCTGAGGGAAGACTATTCTTGGTGGGTGGAAGGATGGGCAAGGAGGCTAACCTGAGTGCAAAAAGGAGAAAAAAGGAGAAAAGTAAGGAGGAGTGGCCAGAGGCCAGATGGTGTAAGGAATTTCAGGCTTTGGTTGAGCACTGTGAATTTTGAATGAGTTGAAGGTTTTGAGCAGTGAAGTCACAGGAGACATCTTCTAAAGGACTGTTCTAACAATGTAGAATACAGAGGGGCAAGTGCTGGGTAGAGAGATTAGTTGAAGTGTTATTGTAGTAGTCATAATGGGGCATAATGATACTTGAACTGAGTGTGAGTATGTGTGTGTGTATAGAGATGGAGAGAAACAGAGACCAAGGCAGAGAACAGAACTCACATCCATCAAACAGAGACTATAGAATATTTTTCAAGGAATTATGAAACATTTTTAAAAATGAATCATTTATTAGGATATCAATTAGAACTCAACCAATTCTAACAAGTAGAATAGAAACAGACAGCATCTTTCAATCACAATGAAACTATACTCAACAGACTAAAGTGATAGACTAGAACACAAAAGTAACACACTGGAAAATCTTCAAAGTCCTTTATATAACATTTTGCTTATAGCCTGATAGTCCTTACTAAACCAGGATCAATCTGTAGCCAGTCTTCTTGTTTGCCCAGGTATACAGGAAAACTGAGAGGCTTACATTTCTCAGATATACATCTCAGAATAATTTTTCTCCAAGTCCAGGGCTTCTTGTGATTTCTCCCCACACTCTATCTCCGACAATTTTTTAAATTATACATCTTTAATTGCAAGCATGTATTTTTTAAATGTATGTCTCTTGGTAAAGCCTCTCCTGCTTCTTTCCTATTGTGTTACTCCAAGTCTGACTTGCCCTGTGCATACAAAGGCTGGAGTTCCACTGAAGTCCCCTTCACTGTGACTACAGAACGGGCTGCTGTCCAGTGGGAGTCTGCTCACATTAATTTTTAAAGGATAAACTATCAACAAAGGCCTTTCCACAATGACTACAGACATAATTTTTCAATCATATGTTCTCCGTGTGAATACAGGTTAGCTCTCTCACTGACATCTTTCCCACATCCATTATATTCAGTTTTTCCTAGTGTGAATTCTCTGGTGTCTGATACACACTCTGGAAGAAGACACTTCCATATTCATTTATAGGGTTTCTCTCCAGTGTAGTTTGTGATATTGATAGGAGCAGAGTATGAGTCAAGGCTTTCCCACATAGAGACGTGTATGGTTTTCCTCAGTATGAATTCACTTTAGGTATTTGAAGGATGAAAAATTACTGAAAGCTCTATTGTGTTGCTCATAGACATCAACTTTCTCTCCCATGTGAGTTCTCTTTACCAGGAGAGGGAATTGTCTTGGGGAACACCCTGTAATTCATGCTGGGAAGCAACTGAGTGAAGTAAATGTTGAATATCTAGTATTCAGACAACAACTCTTGTAAAACATGTGAGGATTCATGTCATGAATGAAGGGTATAAAATAGTATGTCACGAATGAAGGGATGTCTTAAATGATCATTTGACCTCTGGAGGTTGGTGGTTAGTCACTCAGTTGTGTCCAGCTTTTGCAACCCCATGGACTGTGGCCTGCCAGGCTCCTCTGTCCATGGAATTTTCCAGGCAAGAAGAGTGGAGTGGGTTGCCACTTCCTTCTCTAGGGGATCTTCCCAACGCAGGGATTGAACTCGGGTCTCTTTCACTGCAGATGGTCTCTTGTATTGCAGGTGGATTCTTTACCAACTGAGCCACTAGGGAAGACCCTAGTCCACATTAAAGATCTCACATTAGTGATATCAATTCTAAAGGAAAAGGAGAAAAGTGCAGCTGGAGTTCATATCAGAATATTCATATTGGGAAGATACACAAGAAAAAACTCTTTAGCACCCAAATGAGCAAGAGCATTAGACTTTCGCTGGATGACCTATTATAGAAAATATGCACAGAGGATAAAGATTTAGTACTCTTAAAAAGGTTGAGCCCAGAATTTGGCAACAAGTAATAAAACAACTAGATAAATCTTCTTCAGTAAATTTGTATTTGCAATTAAAATTAAGAAAAAGTTGTTGAAAGAACTAAAAGGAAAGTATATCTCTCTACAAACTTGTTTTCAGTTTCTTAAATTTTGCTTTTCTAATTATATACTTAAAGCATTTAAAAAAAAAAAGAAGTGTGTTGATCACCCACTATCAAAGTAAAAATTAATTTAAAATGGTTTTATTGAAATCATCGAAGAGGAAAGACTCATACATTATGTATCTTTGCTTTTGAGAATTAGTCACAATGTTTTCATTCTATTTTATAACGTAGACTTGTAATTTTAAGACCTACTCCTATTTTCATTACCAGTTCTATATCACAACATTTCCATTTGAAGAGTCTTTATTTTCACAGATTTTGTTGTTTGCTTACATTTAAGGAAAGGTACAAGGATGAAACATTTTTTAATCTCATAGACAAATAAGTGACTAGTTGAATAAATTTAGAACTTAATTAGAATTTAGAATCACAGTGCTTTCCCTCAAACTCTGTAGAACAGAAAAATAAATATCACTTCAATGAATTAAGTACAAGGAAAAAGAATGGGAGGAGATATTTACAGATTAAATTACATTTTAAAGATTTATTAACCAAACAATTTGTAAATGCAAATCCTATCCCAAATAGGATCCTGATTTGAATAAATCAAAAGTAAATGTATGAAGTTGGGATGACTGGTACACTGACTGGCTATTGAATGATATTACAGAAATACAGTTTTTTAGGTAGGGCAATGGACTGCAGTTAAGCTTTCAAAAAAGAGACTTTGTATTTTAGAGACATATATTGAAATATTTATGAAAGAAGTGATATGATATCTTAGAACTGCTTCTAAGCTCAGAGGGATGGTGGCTGGAGATACGAATGAAATCAGGTTGGCAATGAGTTGATAAATATTGAGCTGGGGAATGGGTACATATGGGTTTATTATACAAATTTTCTCTAGTTATATATGTATTTGAAAGTTTTCATAATAGAACAAGAATGGGGAAAAGGCTAATTATAATTTATTCTTTTCTATAGTTGTGGAATAAAGATCTAAAAATACAGTTTCTTTGTCAAGAAAGGTGTTTTTTATTCACGATTTTCAGCCAGAATGCTTGTTGAATAGCTTTTCCTTAAATTCCAATATCCTTACTATTTCCACATCTTTATCTTTTAAAATTAACTCTATGAATTTTGTTAAATATCAAATTATATCTTTACCTATGAAATGATATTTATGTGTTTTAACATCATTTTAATATGTTTTTATTTCTCTGCCAATTCTATGTTGCTTTCCACATCATTTATCTTTTTTTCTGCTCAGTTAAATGTTTGTTATTATTACATTCTGAGCTCTATAACATTTGCTCAGTTTCCTCTTGTATACTTTCTGCTTTTAATTGGTTTTAAAACATTTAAATTTTTTCCATAACTTTACATTCATTTATTGCTGATCTCTCTTCAAACTTTGATTTGCCACTTGGATAGCTCCATTTTTTATAACCTCTTTTCTTTTATTTTTTATCTCTCTTCTTATACAGTCTATGATTTCCTCTTTTGTCAAAAAGGACAGAACAAATAGAATCTGAAATTTCTTGCTGCATATATAAAATATTTTTCAAGAAAATATATTTGTACTGATGGCCAATAGGCATTTGAAAAGATGCTCATCACTGCTAATTATTAGAGAAATGCAAATAAAAACCACAATGAAATACCAAAGGCCATCATTAAAAAGTCAACGAATGATAAACTCTGGAGAGGATGTGGAGAAAAGAGATCCCTCTTACACCATTAGGAATGTAAACCGGTGCAGCCACTATGGAAAACAGTATGGAGGTTCCCCAAAGCACTACAAATAGTTACCATATGATCCAGCAATCTCACTCCTAGGCACATATCCAGACAAAACTATAATTCAAAAAGATATACACACTGCTGTGCTCATAACAGCACCATTTACAACAGCCAAGGCATAGAAGCAACCTAAGTGTCCATCAACAGATGGATAAAGATGATGTGGTATAGATTAATACACAATTAATCAAAGTACAGTGAATAAGTACTCAGCCTTAAAAATAAATGAAACAATGCTACTTTCAACAACATGGACGGATGTAGAGATTATCATACTAAGTAAATGAGAAACAGAAAGACAAATAACCATATGATATCACTTATACGTGGAATCCAAATAACAACACAAATGAACATATCTACTAAACAGAAGCAGACTCACAGACACGGCCAAGCAGGGAGTGAGGTAGGGGAGGGAAGGATTGGGAGTCGGCACTAGTAGATGCAAACTATTATATACAGGATGGATAAACCACAAGATCCTACTGTACAGCATAGGGAACCATATTCGATATCAATGTTCATAGTTAATGTGATTTAAGCCAAATAAATTGATACATATTTTAACTAAATCACTTTATCATATAGCAGAAATCAACACAATACTGTAAATCAACTATACCTCACCAAAAGTTAAAAGAAAAATTAAGTCAGCAGATTAACAATAACAGAAAGAATATGGTTTTAGATGCTTTGGGGATCTTTATTCATAACTGCCAGGACTTGGAAGCAATCAAGATGAACTTCAACAGGTGAATGGATTAATCTGTGGTACATCTAGACCATGAGTATTATTCAGCACTAAAAGAAAATGAGCTATCAAGTGTCAAAAAGACACGGAGAAAACTTAAACACATATTAGTAAGTGGAAAAGCCAATCTAAAAGGGCTACAAACTATGTGATTCCAACTTGAAAAGACAAAACTATGAAAATAATGAAAAAGATCAGTGATTGCCAGAGGTTGAAGAAGAGGCCAAGGATGAATAGGCAGGAAGTGGAGGATTTTTAGAGCAGTTAAAATCCTCTGGTGCACGTCATACATTTCTCCACACCCACAGAATGCACACCACCAAGAGTGAACTGGGATGGATTAATCAACTACATACTTTGGGTGATAA
This sequence comes from Bison bison bison, assembly GCF_000754665.1. Lineage (NCBI taxonomy): Eukaryota > Metazoa > Chordata > Mammalia > Artiodactyla > Bovidae > Bison > Bison bison. The sequence continues at coordinate 1,637,321 of NW_011495014.1, forward strand.
TAATGTGTAAGTGTAGGGCTTCCCAGGTGGCTCCAGTGGTAAAGAATCCTTTTGTGTCACTGCAGGACACACAAGGGATCGCTGGTTTGATCCCTGGGTTGGGAAGATCCCCTGGGGAACGAATGGCAACCCGCTCCAGTATTCTTGCCTGAAAAGTTCCATGGACAGAGGAGCCTGATTGGAAACAGTCCATGAGGGTCGCAAAGAGTTGAACACGACTGAGCGCACACACGCAATGTGTAAGTGTAGACTCCTGGGTTGGGACCAATGACTCTGGTGCAGGGTGTTGATGATGGGGGAGTCTATATATGTGGGAGGGCAGGACAACTATGGGAAATCTTCACCTTCTGCTCCATTTTGCTGCTCTAAAAATAAAAGTCTATTTCTTAAAAAATGATTTCCCTCTGCCTCTTGAATACTTCATTTTTTCATAAGCCCTCTTGAATTTTTTTTTTCATTCTTCAAAAGTGGCAAGGCTCTCTATGCCTGGTATTTCCCAACAAAGCCAAAGGCTTTCTCATTTTCTACTTGCATACTGTAAGAGAAATTCTTTTAAAGCTCAGTCCAGAGGGCTTACTGCTCATACGCAGACATCCATGTATAAGAGTAGTGGGGCCACGGAGGCTGTGAATGATCCCAGCAGACCAATTTTACCTCTGCCTGCTTCCTCTCTGTTTGCAGAAGCTTCTTTGTCAGGAGTTAGATTGGGTGATACCCAGCTTTCTTCCAGGTGCAGCAACAGTTGTCTTTCTTTGGATCAATCTCACTAACTTCCCAGTCAACAGAACCTCCCACTCAGTATCAAGATACTATGATTCCAGATCCATAGTTCCTGAAATTGAATTCCCCAATTCAATTTTATCATGGAAGTCACTAAAGTGCTAAGCCAAAATCACAGCTGTCGTCATTACCGCACATTTTCTGTTTCCTTTACTTTTCTTGTTTTTTTTTTTCTGATTCTTTTTTTTTTTCTAATTTTATTTTATTTTTAAAACTTTACATAATTATATTAGTTTTGCCAAATATCAAAATGAATCCGCCACAGGTATACATGTGTCTATTTCCCAGGTTTCGCACAACTACAACTTACAGGAATTCTGCTGATCCATGACAGTCCATAGGGTTGCAAAGAGTCTGACACAACTGAGCACACTTATACACAGTATGACTCATGAGGGCCCTCTGGGAGTTGCCAGATCAGTCTCTCAGGGCTTATATCTGCATACTTCCTATATGACAATCCATCTCTTCTGGGCCAGTGACTTATGAGTAATTCCTTCTTTATTCATGCCGCATCTACCGTCATTCTAGCAGAAAGTATTTCAAGTCAGTGGAAGACTTACAGCTTATTCTCTAGTTTCCATTGTTGTTGCAGATTCCCCCCTATTATTATATTTCCTGGAAATTTTTCTTAGTATATGAACTACTCCTTTCCTAAAAATTCTCTAGCTGTCATCTTTTCTGGAGAGATTGACCACATTTCAGATGATAATTCTGAATTGCCTGAAACAGCAGTGTGCTTTGTCTGTCTTTTCTCAACAGGTGTCCTAATGACTTTAAACTGCTTCTGGTTGATCTGGAGACCCTTACCTCCACCATGGGCTTCCCTGGTGGTTCAGCTGGTAAAGAATCCACCTGCAATGTGGGAGACCTGGGTTCTATTCCTGCTTTGGGAAGATCCCTTGGAGAAGGGCACGGCAACCCACTCCAGTATTCTTGCCTGGGAAACCCCATGAACAGAGGAGCCTGGTGGGCTGCAGTCTATGGGGTCGCAAAGAGTCAGACACAACTAAGTGACTTTTACTTTTACCTCTAACACAGTAAACAGAAAGTTGTCAGTGATGTATTTTTATCACCTCAAATAAGAGAAGTCTCAATAAACAACAGAACATGAGGTCCAACTACTGTCAAGACAAATGATTTAAGGACTGATATCCTACAAGCAAAAATCTCTCTGAAGGAGATATTCTCAAACAATTGCTCTGCAATCATAACCTCTTACAAGCTAACCCACTTAGCTGCTCAGAGATGCATTTCTGCAACTTAATTAGTCCTGCTGAATTCATCAAAAAGTTATATTATTTTAAAATAAAAACTCTCAAGGGTCCATTAATGAAATTTTTCTATAGTAGGTGTTAGGTAATATTGTGATGAAATTTTACTAGGTTACAGTTACTAGAGAGATGCTCCATGGAAAAGAATCAAGGACTGGGAGCTTTATTTTCTAAGTGCTGTTCTCTGAGGAAAGTATTAAACCTGACCATTTTTCCCCTCAACTTCTGCTATGTGAAGGGGAGATGATTCTCTCTTCAATTGTAACTCTTTCCGTCTCATTTTAGATAATTAATTATGCTAGCCACTCAGTTGACCATCAAAGCACATGGATTTTCTCCAGGCAGTAGCACAATGAACATGACAGTTTCATATGAAAGAATTCTCTGTTGTCCAAATATTACCAGCATTTCAGTTGTAAGAAATGACATGACAGGATGTCTGAAGGATAAGCAATGCATTAAGTCCTCTAATACCCTAAATTTTATGCTTGCTTTAGTAAGATCCTCAAAAAGCTGCACGTTTACTTAACTTTCCTTCAGATCCCCACTTAAGTGCCTCCTCTGAATTATAATCTGGTGAAAGTCATCACTTTGCTCTGAGAAAGAGAGTAATACTATTAAAAGTAGCAATGATAATGTTGATACTGGTATTATTCTTCCTGAAGCTGGCTATTCCCATAACCTTCCCTCAATCCCTTTCTGACCTTAGCCAGTTAATGTCAATTCCATCCTTTCATCGGCTCAGACCAAAAGCTCTGCAGCCTTCACTGTCTCCTCTTTCCCTCTGATATGCCACCTGCAACCCTTCACATCTTGCTGCCTCTCACTTCAAAAGGTTATAGATGTCTCTACTTTTCACCACCTCCACTGCTTCCATCCTGATGCTAGCTTCTATTGCTACTCCCTCACCTGGCTAAGTCCAAAAGCCTCCCGACAGAGGAATCAGATGACTCTTTACAAATGTAAGTTAGATTATATCCATCTTCGACCTGGATTCTCCAGTAGCCTCATCACATTCAGAAGGCAACAGGGGTCGCAAAGTCCCAATGACACTGGTCCCTCATAAGCTCCCTGACTGTTGTCGTTGTTTTTCAGTTGCTCAGTCGTGTCCAACTCTTTGCGACCCCATGGACTGCAGCACGCCAGGCTTCCCTGTCCTTCACCATTTCCCGGAATGTATCTTCTCCTCATTACCTTGTTTCTCCCAACTGGTTTCCTTGTTCCTCAAACACTCATGAACAGCCATCTGCTTTCCCTGCCTGGCCTTCTTTCCTCCTCCAGATACACTCACGCCTTCTCTCCAACTCTTCCAGGGAGGCCACTCCAACTATATTATTTAGAACTGAGACAACCCACACTCACTGTTGGCATTATTTAACCTCATTCCTATTTTATCCACAGATTCATGGTTTCATATCATACTATTCATTTTACTTAAATACTTTGATCATTGCCTGCCTCCTCCTAGTGTAATTCAAGCTCTCTGAAGGCAGGGATTTTGATCTGCATCTCCAGTGTTTAGAATGGTACCTTGCAAATAGCAAGCATTAAATAAAGACAGTGCTTCAATACATATGATACATTATTATGAAAAAAGATTACAGGCTAATATCAATTGCCTTTTTGTATTGGCCAGGCATCATCTTTATAGGAATTACTTATGTTCACAATTTTATGAAGTCAGTGATTTTCCCTCCATGGGAGGAAACTGAGGTTCTCCACAGGAAAAATTTAACTGAGGTTACATAGGTATCAATGGCAGAGCTGAAAGCCAAACCCAGTGTCTTTGTCCTTTAAGTCTCCACTTTCAAATCACAACATTGTACTTGCTTTCATCAGAAACTCATTTGATACGTGTGTGTGTGTTTTAAGCAGAGAATACTGTTCACTACTTTGAGAAAGTTTCTCCCTAATGTATATCAATAGAAGAAATTTCTCTCAGTTCTCAAGAACAGACAAGCTATGTTTCTCAAGATACTTGGGTCATTTTTATCTTTTGGACACTATTAATTATGTAAATGTTTGTGTTTCCATCTGGGTTGTTCATTAGGTAACTCAGAAAGAAAATGTAAGCTAAGTTTTACCATGTAACGTTGGGTGCTAATCTTAACCATGGCTTTATATTACCTTCCCAAAAGTCTCCATTCCCAAACACGTTTCAACTTCCCTTATTATGTATTTTATCTTTGTTGTATATGGTATTTATGTAAACATCCCATATACCTTTACAATGAAATGCCATGAAGATACATATATCTATTTAGAAATCAAATCAAAGAGTTGTGTTCTGGGCTGGGTAGATCCCCTGAAGAAGGAAACAGCAACCCACTCCAGTATTCTTGCCTAGCAAATCCCATGGACAGATGAGCCTCGTGGGTTACAGTTCATGAAGTCGCAAAAGAGTCAGACATGACTCAGCAACTAAACAACAAATAAACAACAACAAACACCTCCCTAAAAGAACATAAAGGTGTCTGTGGAAGACAGCAAAGAAAGGGAGGAGGCTTTTGTGGATGGAGAGGAGAGGATGGGGGAACCAGAGAGACCCAGGAGAGCAGAGATGGACCCTACCTCTGTTAGCAACTCTGAAAAGTAACCCTTGTGAGGCTATGGGGAGCATCCATAGGCTAGATCTTAGGCAGCTGCAGAGAGAACATCAGGGTCCCCAGGTTTGCCCATAAGTGGTAAAGAACCGAGGGATTATGCAGCAGGGGAAATGGAGTTTCCCCAAAGCCATCTATTTAGACAATGATCTGGAAAAGAATGGCCACAGCACTCTGAAAGACAACAGAGCTGTGTAACCATCCTAGGGAAAGTAAGAATGCTGAAAGCAAAGAGGCTAAATTTTCCACCAGATCCTGAGGATCTGGGGTCAGAAACTGATTTAAATGAGAGAAAATAAATTTTTTTAAAGTGACATCCTTGCAAACCTTAGTTTGTAGACCTAAACATAATAAGCTACTTCAACTTCCTTTTGGAACGAAGCACAGTCAAACTAATCAATCAACCCAATGACAAATCAATACATAAACCAAGAAGAAAACATGCAAATACAGTGATATGAATTACAGATAAAAGAATTTGGAGTTCGAATGATATCATGTTCAAGGTTTGAAGTATAATCTCTAAATGATATTTAAATGATCTTGCTGTTGAGTACCCTGAAGGCTGAATTAAAAATCTGTTCTGTCAAATTTCTCTTTCCTACAAGATCTACAGTTTTGTTATATGTCTTAATGTAGGAACAACCAATAATTTTTCCAGCTTTATTGGGAAATAATTGATATGCATCGCTGTATAATTTTAAGGCATGCAGCATGACTGCTGATTTATACATGTAGTGAAATGAATGCAACAGGCTCAACTAACGATCATCTTCCTACAGATACAATGAAAAGAAAAGAAAGGGGAAAAAGAGGGGAAAAAACACAAATTTTTCTTGTGATGAGAATTCCTCAGATTCACTCTCTTAAAACTTTTCCTATATATGAAATGGCAGCATTGGCTACAGTTGCAACCCAACTACTTATACCTTTTGACCACAGTTTTCCAGCTCTCCCTCACCCCATCCTCTAGTAACTGCAAGTCTGATATTTTTTTCTACGAATTTGGTAGGTTTCCCTTTTTTTTTAGATTCCACATATAAGTCAGACAGTCTGTGTCTTTCTCTGGTTATTTTACTTCGCATAATGCCTTCAGGGTGCGTCTATGTTGTTGCAAATGGAAGGATTTCCACATATTTTATACTGAATAATATTCTTGTGTGCATGTTGTGTGGGGACACATGTACGCCACATCTTTATCCATTTACCTATTGAGAGCTGGTTAAGCTGCTTCCATGTTTTGGCTATTCTAAACAATGCTGCTATAAACATGAGGGTACATGTTATCTTTTTTGAAAAGATATCTTTGAAGAGATATCTCTTCAAGTTAATGTTTTCGCTTCCTTTGGATACATTCCCAGAAGTGGAATTACTGGATCATATGCTGGTTCTATTTTTAATTTTTGAGGATCCTCCACTGCTTTTCCATAACAGCTATACCAATCACAATTCCACCAACAATGTATAATGGTTCCCTTTTCCCCACATCCATGCCAACATTTGTTATCTCCTAACCTTGTGATGATGGACAATCCGAGAGGCCTGAGGTAATATATCATCGTAGGTTTAATTTGCATTTCCCCAATGACTAATATTCAGCATCTTTTCATACATCTATTGGCCTTCTGTATATCTCCTTTGGAGAAATGTCTATTCAGACCCTTTGCCCATTGCTACAATTATTTTGCTACTGAATTCTTTATATAGTCATCCCTTATCAAATACATGGCTTGCAATTTTTTTTTTCTAATCCTATAGGCTTTCTTTTCACTTTGCTGATTATTTCTTTGCTGTGCAAAAGCTTTTTAGTTTGAAAAACTCCCATTTGCTTATTTTAAATTTTGTTGCCTATGCCTTGGGTGTCATATCCAAAAAATCATTAGATCCCAGACCCACGTCAAGGAGATTTATTTCTCATACCATTACTGTTATTGTTGACATTTTTATGTTTTTATGATGTTAATTAGTGTTCTTTCACTCCCACACTAAGAGCCCCCTTCAGCATTTCTCATTAGGCAGGTCTGGAGCTAATAAACTCCCTCAGTTTTTGTTTGTTCAAGCAAGCCTTTGTCCTCCTCCATTTCTGAAGGACAGCTTTACCATGTATAGAATTCTTGGCTTAAATTATCTTCTTTCAGTATTTTGAGTATGTCATCCTCATTCTCTCTTTGCCTGAAAAGTTTCTGTTGAGAAATCTGCCCATAGTCTTATGGGGACTCCTGTGTCCCATAGTCTTACAGGGACTCCCTTATGGGGACAACTCTTAAAATTGTCTCTGACTTCTGACGATTTAATCTTAAAGGGTCTCAGTGTAGCTGTATTCAGGTTCAAACTATCTGGGGTTTTTTTTTTGTTTTTTTTTTTTTGAGCCTTATGGATCTGGATGTCCATTTCTCTCTCCAGGTTTGGGATGTTTTCAGCCATTGTTGCTTTAAATATACTTTCTGTTCCTTTCTATTCTCCTTCCAGAATTCCTACAATGTAAATATGTTTTTTTTCATTCTGTCTCACAACCCTCTTGGGCTGTTTTCACTCTTTTTCATTCTTTTTGTTTTTGCTCTTCTAACGAAATAGTTTCCAATGTTCTATTGTCCAGGTTTGATCTGCAAGGAGGTCAAACCAGTCAATCCTAAAGGAAATCAATCCTGAATACTCATTAGAAGGAATGATGCTGAAGCTACAATATTTTGGCCACCCTGTGCAAAGAGCCAATTCATTAGAAAAGACCTTGATGCTGGGAAAGATTGAAGGCAGGAGGAAAAGGGGATGACAGAGAATGAGATAGTTGGATGGCATCACCGACTCAATGGACATGAGTTTGAGCAAGCTCCAGGAAATGGTGAAGGACACGGAAGCCTGGCGTGCTGCAGTCCATGGGTTCGCAGAGACGGACACCACTGAGCAACTGAACAATAACAATCTTCCAGGTGGCTAATTCTTTCTTCTGATAGTCTAGTCTATTTTTGAAACTATTAATTACTCAGTTCAGTTACTGTGTGTTCAAATCTTGAATCTTTTTTTTATGGTTGCTATTTCCTTGTTGAACTTTTATTTTCATCTTTGTTTTCCTACTTCCTTTTAGTTGTCTCTGTGTTTTCTTGTAGTTTGCTAAACTTTTTAAAGAGGATTATTCTGAATTATTTGTCTAACAGCTCCTAGATCTCCATTTCTTTAGGGTCATGACTCCAGCTTTATTAGTTTTCTTTGGTGGTGTCATGTTTACCTGAATTTTCGTGATCCTTGGTTCCTTCCATCAATATCTGCACATTTGAATGATCAGTCTCTTCTTCCAAACTTTTCAGGTTTTCTTTGGCAGAAACAACTCTTAACCAGTCAGCTCAGTTTGGGTTTCTGGGTGTGTCTGCTGGTCG
>NW_011495014.1:1645448-1647048 GCF_000754665.1 Bison bison bison
GGTTTCTGGGTGAGTCTGTTGATCATGTCTTGGGTAGGGTGGGGGGGCAGCTGTTAACATTATGGCCTATTTTTTTGATGAGGCAACTGTTCAAGTTCTAAGGACAGGGAAAGGTGGGGGAGGGTGCCACTGGATGAGAACAGTTTGACAGGGCTGTTGGCATGGCTGCCTATCCAAGGCTGAGGATGGTTTCTCCATTTGTCTGGATTCTCTGGTCAGGCTTACTACATGGTTGGGACTGGGTACTGCATTCAGTAGTAGGTGGAGTTTGGAATTAGCTTGCCTGTCCTGGCGGGGCAGCAAGACAGGACACAGTGCCTGAACAGCTCATCATTTGGGAACTTGTATCCAGCCAGAGTGTGCACGGAATCCCTGATCAGACACGGCCACTAATTTTGCTCTGCAGACAAGGGAAGTCACAAGCTGTGCTCTCTCCTCAAATGCCACTCTACAGAGGACTGCTGAATGGGCTGTGCAGCTTTGGGTAGTTTTCCTGCTTGGACACACTAAGGCTTATATTCTGTGGTGAGCAGGGCTATGAATTAGATTCCTTGCCCAGAGGGAGAAGTAGCCTAAAGCTGGTAAAGCTTTGCTGTCTTAACTCAAGCTGACCCACACCTCAAGTTTCCTGCTTAAACAGAGGCCCTGGTTTTACTCTGCAAACTGTCAGCTCTGCCTGCCCCTCTCTTGGCTTATCCACTGCTGGGCCAAACAGCTTCCAGGAGCTATTGTCTGCCTTTCTGGTCAGATGGAGCCAAAACTCACTCTTCACAGTAGATGAGGTTAAGTCACAGTTTCCTTAGCAAGGTGTGCAGGCAGAAGGGTGGGGACGGGCTCTCCAGGCTACTACCAATTTTTCAAGCTCCGCAGCTGGGAGTGGCCAAGGTCTATCCTCAGCCTTGGCCATGAATTAATGGCCAAGCATGGGACCATTCCTCACCCAGGACCTGCAGTACTGGCTCTACTCTGGGGCTGATCAGCTCTGCTCACTTGCTCACTCATCCTACTGCTCAAGCACCGGTGGGCTGCGAAGCTTCCAGGATTTGTTGTCAACCCTGCTGTTCAGATATGGAAACACTCTCCACAGTGCGTGGTTTTGTGAGGAGCTGGGGTAGGAGCGGAGGAGTGGTTCTAGTCGACTCTCAATTCCCCACACAGTCTCTTCACAACCAATAATTTAATGTGAAATATTTTATTAGTTTAAGTCTTTGGTAAATAGTGTTACTATTATTAATTATGTATTTTCATGTCTGTATTCTGAATTTTCAAACATGATCACAGGCACTATTTCCCTTCATTTGTTAATGCAAAAAACTTAAATCATGGTTATAGCACATGGGGAACTGAATGACGATCACATCATGTTCTAAGTTAAAGTACATTTTACCATTAAAATAATCACATAAATGGCCTCCTGTATGTACAGAATAAACATTTTGCAAACTCATGACAGACTCTAGGGCCCTTCCAACTCCACTTCCAGTGTAATTCTGAGATATTATGTCTAAAATCTGGAGCAATTCCATTATTAAGCAGGAAGAGAACATTCTCAGAATGGAGGGTCACAAATAATAACTGCTTTTCCCACTGTTTTTTTCTG
>NW_011495014.1:1647148-1660063 GCF_000754665.1 Bison bison bison
CTTAGGGACGTGGGATTGGAAAATGTAGCTATCATGGTACTGTCTTTTTTACCAGTGTTTCAAACTCTTTTTAAAGAAAATTGAGATCCATTGTCTTATATAGTACTTCTGAAATGCCCTATATTGATTTCCAGTTTACAAAAAGTATTGGCAAAAATAGTCTTTTAGGCAGAGTTCATTGTGACATTTCAAAGTTTAGTTTTAATTAAACAGCTGAACCAAAAATTATTAATGTTATAGAAAGGCTTTATAAAAATATCCCAAGTGATTAAAGTTTCAGGCCTAAAAACTTTTACTTATTCATTTATAGAAATTCTAAAGGAACTATGGCAGTGTAAAATGGCATTTTTGCTTTTAGTTTCTATGGTATGTGCCTTTTATAAATGTTAACATTTGTAATGTCATATTATAAATATTTCTGATATTCAAAAATAACTCAGAATTCATGTTAAAAAAGAAAAAGCTAAATTCTTCATTTTAAGGTCATTCTGTAACCTCATAAAAGTTTATGCTGAAATCTTCAATAATTCAGGGACAGACAAACTTTTTGTTCATGGTGGGTTCTTCAGCCCACTGTGTTTCATACCAGCTAAATCTAATCTGTTTCCTCTGGGCCAGAGCATCAGAATCCTACGGATATTTGTTCAGAAGCAAGGCTGCAGGATGGAATGTCAATGTACTCATTGCAACGTTTGGATTTTTGTCTAATGGACTTCTCAATGTTGAAGAACTCCTGCATCGATCTTAATCTTTCATAACAATCTCTATCTGAACCTCTTCTGTACAAAAACACTCACGATTATTTGGCACACAATTCAGCTCATCCTATCCATCCTACTGCAGCTAGACTACAAAGAGAAGCCAGTGAGGAAACAAAAATCAAAAGTTTAATGAAATGAATAGCCCACATGGCTTCAAAGAGAAGAAGCCTGGACTTAAACGGAGAAGGATGGATACATAATTTTTCCTTAACTTTATTGATAGGAGAGAAATTTCAGAATAACATGCCTTGGTATTGAAAAGAGTTAAGATTGGCACTTCTGGCCTTTAACCGTTGGATTTATCTAAACTTAGCCAATTCTTTTTGGCCTCAATGACATCATCTGAATCGTGACATAAAGGGTTGGACTACTGCTGACATTAATGGTTTATGATTCTAACAGTAAAAGTGATCATAATAACTTGGTGAGTATTAGTTATCATGAGAAAGTTATTAGTGATTTGTTGTTAGTGATCTACTATAGTTAACTATTCATGCTGTATTGTATATTTAGGCAAGTCCTTAAAAGTTCTCATCATAAAAAATATTGTAACTATGTGATGTGTTCACTAAACTTATTCTGGAAAACATATTATTTATACATATGGCTATACCTAATATATACATATATAAAATCATGTTACATACCTGAAACATATCCACTGTTATATGTTGATTATATCTCAGCAAAGCTGGGGAAAAATGCTACTTTTTGCCAACAGTGCCTTGTGGGGAGAGCTCATAATCAATATACTGTCCCACTATTTTAAATAGACTCTGGTAATATAAGTTGAATTAAACTTTCTACCGGTTTTATCTTTTTTTACTGTGAGGTATACTTACAGAGAATACACGGAGCCTTCATAGAGTCTAATCAATAATTATTCAGTGACCACTAGTGTGATAATCAGGTTAGAAACAAAACATCACTGACACCCAGATCCCCACCCACATATCCTATTCCAATCACATCTCTTTCATCCTCATACAGGTAGTCATCACCCTGAACTTATAGTAGTAATTTTCATGTTATCTTAATCATGTTATCCCTGCATACTTGATCTAAACAATACAGCTTAGTTTTACTTATTTTTGAAATTTGGATAAATGAAACTATTTTCTGTTCCTTTCTGCTATACAATTTGATAAAGTATAATACTTGGAAAACTGACCCACAGCGGATCTTTCATTTTAATTGCCATTTCATATTCTACAACATGACTATATCACACTTATTTATCCATTCTGCGACTGAGGAACATTCAGGTTGAATCCAATTTGGGGATATATGAAACAATGATGTTATGAACTTATTTTCCCTTACAGCCTGCAGCACACAGCCATACATTTCTCTGGAACATATATTTCACGGTGGAATGCGGGGTCATAGATTAGGCGTACCTTAGCTGGTAATACCGCACCATTTTGCAAGGTGGTTTTGCCAATTTCTACACTTATCAATGGTACATGCACATTCCTGAGAGCTCTGTCACTACCTAACTGTATATTACTTAGGCTATCATACTCATTTGCTCTTCCATCAGTCCACTCATTCATTTGATAACTTCTAAGATTATCTATGCCCCAGTTTGCTAGGAACAAGGAATAGAAAGATGAATACATGAGACACTCTTTCACCGTGTCCATTATAAAATGAAATAATGATAAACAAATCCTTCATGCACGTCAGGATTTAAATTTCTATCAGCACCCTGGCTGGCGATAAACTAGGAATATGATTTTTCAGGAAAGAATCTTATTGCAGAGGTAAAGAATCTAAGGCATCATCATGATCATGATTAACATCATACTCAGCCTGGAGACGGAGAAGGCGATGGCACCCCACTCCAGTACTCTTGCCTGGAAAATCCTATGGACGGAGGAACCTGGTAGGCTGCAGTCCATGGGGTTGCGAAGAGTCAGACACAACTGAGTGACTTCACTTTCACTTTTCACTTTCATGCATTGGAGAAGGAAATGGCAACCCACTCCAGTGTTCTTGCCTGAAGAATCCCAGGGACGGGGGAGCCTGGTGGGCTGCCGTCTATGGGGTCCCACAGAGTCAGACACTACTGAAGCAACTTAGCATCAGCATCAGCCTGGAGAAATATCAACAACCTCAGATATGCAGATGATACCACCTTAATGGCAGAAAGTGAAGAGGAACTAAAGAGCCTCTTGATGAAGCTGAAAGAGGTGAGTGAAAAGCTGGTTTAAAACTCAACATTCAAAAAATGATTCTGGCATCTGGTCCCATCACTTCATGGCAAATAGAAGGGGAAAAAAGTAGAAACAGTGGGGATTTTACTTTCTTGAGCTCCAAAATCACTGTGGATGGTGACTGCAGCCATGAAATTAAAAGATGCTTGCTCCTTGGAAGGAAAGCTATGGCAAACCTAGACAGCATATTAAAAAACAGAGACATTACTTTGCCAACAAAGGTCCATATAGTCAAAGCTATGGCTATTTTCAGGAGTCATATATGGAGGTGAGAGTTGGGCCACAAAGAAGGCTAAGCACGGAAGAATTGATGCTTTAGAACTGTGGTGCTGAAGAAGATGCTTAAGAGTCCCTTGGACAGCAAGGATATCAAACCAGTCAATCCTAAAGGAAATCAACCCTAACTATTCATTCACTGGAAGGACTGATACTGAAGCTCCAATACTTTGGCCACCTGATGCAAAGAGCCGACTCATTGGAAAAGACCCCCATGCTGGGAAAGATTGAAGGCAAAAGGAGAAGAAGGCAGCAGAGGATGAGATGGTGAGATAACATCACCAACTGAATAGACATGAATTTGAGCAAACTCTAGGAAACAGTGAAAGACAGGGAAGCCTGGCATGCTGCAGTCCACAGGGTCGTAAAGAGTCGGACACAGCTTAGCAACTGCCAACAACAGCACCAGTTCAAGCTGCTTCACTTCTGTTATGTTGATTTGGGATGTACATATTATATGGGGAATAATATGCTTCTTCAATGTCACAGGAAACAACTCCTAGATAGTTGCTTTGCAGGGTGAAGGTGAAAGAGGAGAGTGAAAAGCTGGTTTAAAACTCAACATTCAAAAAACGAAGATTATGGCATCTGGTCCCATCTGGTCCCATCCCAGGTTGCATGTCTTACCCTGACAAATCACAAATCAAATGAATAAAAGGTACCTCAAAGCAGCAATAAATGGTATATTACACTTCATGTCAGAATAATATTTAATCGGTTCAGTTTTTAAGTAGTCTTTAATTCTGATTTCATTTAAATTCAATGGACACACTTTTCTGAGTGCTTCTGTTTTTACACATGCATCTAATTTGTGCACATAATTACAAAATTAGTGCATATAAGTCATGTACAAAAGCATTGAATCATTATAGCTTTGGTACTCAGATACAAATATACATTTGTGTGAATAAATGCGAATGAAAAATGAAGAAGAACCAAAGAAAATCTGGTGCTGAATATCAAATAAAAGACCATGCAGCAGAGCAAATTCTCTTATTCCCACACTAATTTGCCAGAGGAGTTAATTCTGATAACCCACTTCTGGCAGTAGTCTGCACAGCATGCAACTGGAAAATTATATATCATCTTAAGATGTATGAGAAAGTGAATTTTTCTCAACCTTATTACTACATTGTTCTTAATCCTTTAAAACCCATATTATCTGAGATGAATGCTTCCTTTAAATAGGTGGCTTTTTTCCCCTTTGGTGGGATTCATCTAATAGTCCATGGTGGGCCTTTGAACCTGGGCAGACTCTCTTGGTTATTCTGTGTAACTCATCACTGCATTACATCAAGAAAAAAATGAAAAAAGTCTGAATCACATACAAAATAACAACTAAAGCAGTTGCTGCCTTCAAATTTAGTTGAAAGTGGTAAATGGCAACTGCCAACGGAATGTATAAAGCTCCCAGTTTTGGATCTGCACTCAATACAGGACACAAACAGCAGGGTTCTGTCTGCCAGGGACAAATAAAGACTCTGCAGGCTTTGTCAAGTGCCTATCATCCACAGAGGTTGCCAGCGCTGTTTACAGTCACAAATACAAATTATTTACTGCAGCATATTAAGTAATAGGGTAGATTTATTGTAGCAGGAGAGGCTGATAAAACCACTGGCAAGATGTAGCTTTCAGAAGTAAACAAATTAACCAGAAGGAGCAGCTGGGTAAAGAAGTGCAGGCATATGTGTGTGCATTTGGTGAAAACGCAATGCTGACTTCAAAATGATGGGCAAAGAATTCTCTTCCTTCTTCTCTGCTCACCCCAAGGCACAGATTCTTAACAGGATACATTCAAATTTCATTGTCTATCTGCTGTTGGAAACTAGGTGTAATATACGTAAGTCTTCTATTACCACTCATAAGTCCACTATCCTTCACAAAGACCCTCTTGGCTATAAAGGAGACTGGCTGTTACAGAAGTGTATATTTTCATTGTCAGCTATAGAAAAATGAGCAGGGGATGAAAAGAGCCCTAGTGCTTCCAGACTGGCTTGTCTCAATCTAAATATGGCTTGCAAAATATTTTTGCTTCATCATTTTGGAAATCACTACACACACAACACACATTCTGTAGACAACACTTTTGAAAGTTTCAAGTTGGAAAAAAAAAGACTCTTCCTCGGATTACATAATTTTAATTATGTCTTCCTTCTGGCATTTTAGCAGGTGGCATTTCAGTGATCAATGAATCTCTGGCATCTGGGCTTCCCTGTATATTTTGCTAGTCTGCCAGTCCACTGTTCTAGAATTACATTATTGTCACCATCATTTTTAGATGCCTATAAAAACCAGGTCTTCTGGCACATTTATTCATTTTGTAGCATGAGCATTATCCCAAATTCTCTTATATCTTATTCTTAGGGAACAAAATAGGAAATTCTGTTCCAAAATTTTTTTCTTTTCCTATTTGATTCCACTTAAGACCCTCTCACTTACAGCATGTGTGGTACTCAAGACAGACTGGAAGAGACACATCAAAGCAAAAAACTAAAGGTGTCAGACACCAATAAATTGTCACGGAATGATTAGAGATGCCAAATGTGCCTGGGAAAAGGTGACACCTGGATATTTCAAACCATTCCCATCCTGCACACTGACACCTGGATATTTCAAACCATCCCCATCCTGCACACTGATACTTGGTGTATACCTTTGGCTTCTGTCTTGCTTGAAACATGTTGTCACGTCTACCACCTCATCTGATCTTCACAGTATTCTTGTGAGTTTGGCAGAAAAGCCACTCATTCGATGTTTATTATCTCTTATGTGCCAGGCACTGTTCTTGGCACTAGGAACACAGAGAGAAACAAATTAGATGCTCCTATTTTAAGGGAAGGGGTTTATATTCTAGACATTATCACTGCCAATCTGCAAATGTGGAAACAGCAGTGCCAAGAATGAAAGGTCCAAGGAAGCAGCTGTAGGGATATAACTAGTAATCAAGTTTTTTGGGTCTTGTTTGTGGTTCACAGGTTACTCATAATCCTCTTTGAATTAGTACTAATTGCTGCAAAGAATAACAGTCACAAGCCTTGGGCAGAAATATTCAGTTTGTTTATCTGAAAGGAAACCTTCAGACTTGCTTAACAATGTATCATGTACACTTTTAAAGGCTCTTTCAGTTCATTTCAGTCGCTCAGTTGTGTCTGACTCTTTGCAACCCCATGAATCGCAGCATGCCAGGCCTCCCTGTCCATCACCAACTACCGGAGTTCACTCAGACTCACGTCCATCGAGTCAGTGATGCCATCCAGCCATCTCATCCTCTGTCGTCCCCTTCTCCTCCTGCCCCCAATCCCTCCCAGCATCCGAGTCTTTTCCAATGAGTCAACTCTTCGCATGAGGTGGCCAAAGTACTGGAGTTTCAGCTTTAGCATCGTTCCTTCCAAAGAACACCCAGGGCTGATCTCCTTTAGAATGGACTGGTTGGATCTCCTTGCAGTCCAAGGGACTCTCAAGAGTCTTCTCCAACACCACAGTTCAAAAGTATCAGTTCTTTGGCACTCAGCTTTCTTCACATCTTTACAAAGATTTTAAATGATTCATTTTACTGGAGAGAAATTTGTATTTGGTTTAATACAAATTTTTCTTATTTGTATTTGGTTTAATGCACAAACTAGTCTCAACTGGTTGAAAGCAGAAAGAAAATTATTTTGCACCAAGTCTCCTTCATAAATCTCTATATATCGTCCTTCCTTTCTGGTTGCTTTCTGGTATAGCAGAGATCAGTCTGGTTTAATGTAATCACTCAGCCAGTTAAAAATTTCTGTCCTTCGTTCAGCTGAAGCTTGGACTCAACGCCCCCTTGTGAACAGGGGTGCCATCAACTTCTTTACTCCCCACCCTTGGCTATTCTAGGCTTTTTACCCATTAACAGAGCTGCCTCTGGATCCCTCAGGTTGGACTAGAGAAACAAAGAAGCAAAAATCCAATAGATATCACTTGACTGATAGATGAATAGCCTAATATCTTTTGATTTTAGATTGGTCTATATCAAATCTATTGATATTTAGATTTTGATATCTGAATGCTGCTTTTCCTCTTCTAGAATGCTTTTGGGATTTTTAGATTGCTGTTGGTGGGGTTTTTCCAGCTATAATTCTCTGACATAAGTTGTCTCCTCTGGCTTATGCTTCTGTGCTTTTCCTCGGGCCCATCTTGCAATAATTTATCCCACATCACTTTCTCAGTATACCTCACCCCTAAACTCTTGGGTGGGGATCACTTCAAGATGACCTAAACCTGGCTCTCTTCTATAGAGTCCACATCAGGCTCATGGGGGAAGCACATCTTTGCCCTGCCATTCAGTGGAAGGGGAGACCATCCCAGAAGCAGAGCTCCCGGCTCTACCACACGTGCTTAGTACCCACATGCCAGACAGTGCACTGCCACACCATTAGGAGCTCCATCTCTAATTTTTTCCTTTGTGCACCAGTACCCAGAATGATGCTCTACTTGTAGTCCATTATATCATTCTACTCAATAAGTACTGAATGACTTATTTTCACATTATCAAAGATTAGCACTTAACTATGTCTAGTAGGTGATATTACTATAAGTCATTTTTGATAATATTCTAACACCAAATGACATCCCTTTCTATTTCCTACCATAACTCTGCCTATGCCCTTCTTCTACTTTATGTATAAAGTAGTTGTGGAAGCTAGGACTTAACCCAGTGTGCATCATTTGTCCTTCAAAGAAGGTTTAGAGCAATGACTACACGTATTCTGAGACTGAGTCTATGTATAACTACTAAGATGGACCCAGCTAAGACAGTTCATGTGATTTGCAAAGCCAGTCATCATGGAAGATATGGACTGCAATGGCCATGCTGGGCATGAGGTAATTTATATGTATTTCAAAATACTTTAGAGATGCAAAGGACATATCTGAGTTAGGCAGCACTCACTAGTCTTCACTGGGGCTAACCCCAGAATATAGTGAATTTTTTCTAGTATTTGGATCTGTCCTTGTTTTTTAGAAACATACTATGTCTTCATACAAACAACCTGTATCATCTCTGATAACTCTAGGTTGAACTAGACATTTCTGAACTTAACTATTAGCCCCGCATTACTTTCAGTTCATCTAGTAAATTTACACTATTTCTGCTTTTTTGTTAATTTTTGTGGTTACCATTCATTAGTTGGCCAAATCATCTATCCATTATTCACCAGTTTAAGTGGAAAATCATTGACACTGACCTTTAGTGAGTATGCTAAGGGCACATTCTAGGATTTCATCAGATACTAATTTTGTCATTTCAAACAATGGATAGCACATAAGAAATACTGATGCTGATTCATGGAACACTGACATGAATTTTGGATCAATTCTCAATCTGTTATATATATATATATATATTTATACATATATAATATATGTATTTATATAAATATATATGTATTTATATAAATACATATATATATATTTTTTAAACACTGCTACAAAAACCTTCAGTTTGCTCTAGAGTTTCACTTGGAGTTATGTTCTAAGGGACAGATGAAACCCAGGTATCAGTTTGCTGGGAATAATCTTATAGGAAGTATTCTATTAGGGCTTCCCTGGTGGCTCAGACGGTAAAAGCGTCTGCCTGAAATGCTGGAGACCCAGGTTTGATCCCTGGGTCAGGAAGATCCCCTGGAGAAGTAAATGGCAAGCCACTCTGGTACTCTTGCCTGGAAGTTCATTGGACTGGAGCCTGATGGGCTTCAGTCCCTGGGGGCACAGAGTCGGACACAACTGAGTGACTTCACTTTCACTTTAAATCCTCAGAACAAATCCCACAGGAAAACAAAAAACAATATGTTTTGTTTAACTACTATGGTTTTAGAATTGTTTTAGTTCACTCTGATAATCTCAGGTGATGTATGTAGCATTGTTGGAATCTGCTGGGAAATAACATTATTATCAGACTCATTGGTTTTGACACAGTCAGGCCCACGGGACTGTTTCTGATTAAAGGTGGTGAACAAGGTCAACAGTCAGTGAAAACAGGAAGTACAATCTTCATTGTGTGCTTCCAGAGCTGAAGAGACTACAACAGATTAACTCAGGTATGATTTAAAATTTTTCATTCTTTGAGTATGAATGATAATATGAATAAAGGTATTCTGTCCCAACATCCCCCTGCTGATCATCCCAGATATTTCACCTCATATCAGTCCTCCACATTTTCTAAATTCCTATGGTATTTGCTTCTATTACACATTTTAGCAATTTAATGATATCTATTATTATCTCACACACAGACTCTGCTTATGGGCAGAGGAATATGTCTCATACATTTTCTGTATTTTTCATGGTGCCTAGTTTCATGCTAGACAACTAGAAGGCATCTAATAAATACTTGCTTATCAGTAGTATGTACAATACCAAACATTCTTAGGAAGAAGAAACTGGATTTAAATATTGTCTTTTGCAGGCAAAGACTAAGCACTAACATCAAGTAGGTGCTCCATGCTTTAAATAATTTTCCCAATTTTTCTGTGTGATCATATTTGAAAGCACAGTAGCTCCTAATACATTATATTCTAGGTCTTATTTAGTTCTTTATTTGATAAGATTATAGCTCTCCTTTTCATTTAGATACATTGCCCTGAACTGTGGTTACGCTTTTTTTTTTTTCCTTCTAGAATTCTTAAACCAGAGTCCACTGAGTCACTTTCCTAATGATTTTTTTATCCTGGAAAAGTAAGAAAACCGTTAAACACATAGAGTCATCTCATTCCTGCAGTAGGACACTGACAGCAACCACAGCACCCAGGGGCTGGGTGGTATCTGCCACTCACCAAAAGCAAACACAAAATGTTCGCCAATGGAGTAACAGCCACCACGGCAACTGCACTTTTCAATCAAATAACCTGCATCTCCAAGCTCAGATGGGCAGAAAAGAGAGGAGGAGGAGGAAGAAAAAGTGGGAAAGTAGCCTCAGCTCTAGCCCTTGGTAAAGTCACAGCCTTGTTTATGACAGAAAGTCAGGAACCACTACCAAATACAAATTCCATTCTACAACTCACTTTGAGGTCACTGGGCTCTATGGAAGCTCTGCAGTATCACTTAAGGCAATGGAAAATTGGTTTTCTCTGGCTCTGAGGTGACTAGCTTCTCCCCTGCTAAGTTTTCTTTAACCACCATAGAAAAGACATTTGTTCTTCTTTCTTATCATTCTTTCCCTTCACTTCAGCCCTACATCTCTACGTCTTGTTGCCCTCAAGGTTTTAAAGACAACGTTAGACTTTGCATCAAGTTGTTTTCCTTTTAAGTCACAGCTTCCACACCTACACTGAAGGAGAGAAAGTAAAAGAAAGTAGGAGTAGTCAGACAGCTAATTCACACATTTCTAGAGATCTGAACTTTCCAGAAGCACTTGAAAAGCACAGGGCCTCAGAGCTGTGTGCCACTTACAGCATCAGTGGCATGATGGAGACAAATGTGATTCCTGAAAATGTCTTCAACCAAAAGAGCACAGTGGCCACAAGGTGCAGGTCCAAAATGGAAATAAATCATAGGCAAATTCTAAGTGAATACTAAACTATGACCCAAATCTGCCATTTTCAGGAGCTAAAAACTCTTCTGCTGAACGGCAAAACACACGGACTTTTGTAACCACAATAAATAGTGCTTACCATCAAGAGAGCATCAGAAGCTGCTACTGCGATATACTGATCATGCCATGGAATTCATATCTTACACTTATTAGACCAAGGTCTACACAATGTTCATTAGAGCACTGAGTCACCACTGCAATAGGAAAACCATCATTTTGCCAGAGAACTTAGTATTTGCTTGAGCAGTTAATACTTTGAATAATCATGACCATGAATTTTTGTGATTCACTGGGCCTAATGGGTTAACTAAAATCATGTAGCTATTCACCATGATTAGACTAACTAATAATGGTAAGACTAACCATTATTCTTGACGCCATCCTTCAATGGTGGGCCAATGAGTCCTAGAAATTTCAAGGAAAACCCTAAATAATACTATTTTCCTCTAATTATTTCTTAAGAGATCACAGATGCTAACTTCACAGTTGATTGACTATGTAAGTCTGGCCACATGATGTAACCACTCTCAGATGCAGTTTCTAATCTGTAAAAGGAATGGGGGGGTGGGAGTGTAAAATATATCTATCTCATTGGGTTGCTACAAAATTAAACAAGATAATTCATGTAAGACATGTAATGAACACTCAGGAAGTGTGGATTTCTTTCTCACTTGAAAAGCATTAAATGTATCAGTTCAGTTGTTCAGTCATGTCCAACTCTTCGCGACCCCATGAATCTCAGCACGCCAGGCCTCCCTGTCCATCACCAACTACCGGAGTTCACTCAGACTCACGTCCATCGAGTCAGTGATGCCATCCAGCCATCTCATCCTCTGTCGTCCCCTTCTCCTCCTGCCCCCAATCCCTCCCAGCATCAGAGTCTTTTCCAATGAGTCAACTCTTCGCATGAGGTGGGCAAAGTACCGGAGTTTCATCTTTAGCATCATTCCTTCCAAAGAAACCCCAGGGCTGATCTCTTTCAGAATGGACTGGTTGGATCTCCTTGCAGTCCAAGGGACTCTCAAGAGTCTTCTCCAACACCACAGTTCAAAAGCATCAATTCTTCAGTGCTCAGCCTTCTTCACAGTCCAACTCTCACATCCATACATGACCACTGGAAAAACCATAGCCTTGACTAGATGAACCTTTGTTGGCAAAGTAATATCTCTGCTTTTGAATAAGCTATCTAGGTTGGTCATAACTTTCCTTCCAAGGAGTAAGCGTCTTTTAATTTCATGGCTGCAGTCACTATCTGCAGTGATTTTGGAGCCCAGAAAAATAAAGTCTGACACTGTTTCCACTGTTTCCCCATCTATTTCCCATGAAGTGATGGGACCAGATGTCATGATTTTCGTTTTCTGAATGTTGAGCTTTAAGCCAACTTTTTCACTCTCCTCTTTCACTTTCATCAAGAGGCTTTTGAGTTCCTCTTCACTTTCTGCCATAAGGGTGGTGTCATCTGCATATCTGAGGTGATTGATATTTCTCTCGGCATACTTGATTCCAGCTTGTGCTTCTTCCAGCCCAGCACTTCTCATGATGTACTCTGCATATAAGTTAAATAAACAGGGTGACAATATACAGGCTTGACGTACTCCTTTTTCTATTTGGAACCAGTCTGTTGTTCCATGTCCAGTTCTAACTGTTGCTTCCTGACCTGCATACAAATTTCTCAAGAGGCAGGTCAGGTGGTCTGATATTCCCATCTCTTTCAGAATTTTCCACAGTTTATTGTGATCCACATAGTCAAAGGCTTTGGCATAGTCAATAAAGCAGAAATAGATGTTTTTCTGGAACTCTCTTGCTGTTTCCATGATCCAGTGGATGTTGGTAATTTGATCTCTGGTTCCTCTGCCTTTTCTAAAACCAGCTTGAACATCAGGAAGTTCACAGTTCACATATTGCTGAAGCCTGGCTTGGAGAATTTTGAGCATTACTTTACTAGCGTGTGAGATGAGTGCAATTGTGCGGTAGTTTGAGCATTGTTTGGCATTGCCCTTCTTTGGGATTGGAATGAAAACTGACCTTTTCTAGTCCTGTGGCCACTGCTGAGTTTTCCAAATTTGCTGGCATATTGAGTGCAGCACTTTCACAGCATCATCTT
>NW_011495014.1:1660270-1667927 GCF_000754665.1 Bison bison bison
ATGCCATCACCTCCACTAGCTTTGTTCGTAGTGATGCTTTCTAAGGCCCACTTGACTTCACATTCCAGGATGTCTGGCTCTAGGTCAGTGATCACACCATCGTGATTATCTGGGTCATGAAGATCTTTTTTGTACAGTTCTTCTGTGTATTCTTTCCATCTCTTCTTAATATCTTCTGCTTCTGTTAGGTCCATACCATTTCTGTCCTTTATCAAGCCCATCTTTGCATGAAATGTTCCCTTGGTATCTCTAATTTTCTTGAAGAGATCTCTGGTCTTTCCCATTCTGTTGTTTTCCTCAATTTTTTGCATTGATCGCTGAAGAAGGCTTTCTTATCTCTTCTTGCTATTCTTTGGAACTCTGCATTCAGATGCTTATATCTTTCCTTTTCTCCCTTGCTTTTCGCTTCTCTTCTTTTCACAGCTATTTGTAAGGCCTCCCCAGACAGCCATTTTGCTTTTTTGCATTTCTTTTCCATGGGGATGGTCTTGATCCCTGTCTCCTGTACAATGTCACGAAGCTCATTCCATAGTTCATCAGGCACTCTATCTATCAGATCCAGGCCCTTAAATCTATTTCTCACTTCCACTGTATAATCATAAGGAATTTGATTTAGGTCATACCTGAATGGTCTAGTGGTTTTCCCTACTTTCTTCAATTTAAGTCTGAATTTGGCAATAAGGAGTTCATGATCTGAGCCACAGTCAGTTCCCAGTCTTGTTTTTGCTGACTGTATAGAGCTTCTCCATCTTTGGCTGCAAAGAATATAATCAATCTGATTTCGGTGTTGACCATCTGGTGATGTCCATGTATAGAGTCTTCTCTTGTGTTGTTGGAAGAGGGTGTTTGTTATGACCAGTGCATTTTCTTGGCAAAACTCTATTAGTCTTCGCCCTGCTTCTTGAACAATGTCTGTTAAAAATTAAAACAGCAGTTTGGGCCATGCATTAAGGGAATATACCTCACACTCCTCACACCTGTGGCTGCCAAGATTGTTAATACAGTATTTGTGAAAGCCTGGTGAGAGATGAAAGCATATTTGAATGAACCCATAGCACCGTTAACTTCCTAGTGGCATTAAAGTGAGCTTCTGATTGATGGTTTTCAGCAGTGTTTACTGTGGGCATTACCCGAGGTTCCTAAGAGTGAGTATGTATTCATTCAAATGTAATAAATCTTTAACATAACTTATCTTTTTAAGATTCCACAGTTCATATAAATGGCTTTTACTGAGAACGCCCACTTTGCTTTTCTGCACTGACATCTATGATTTGGCATCTTTAATTTACTGTGGTTCTTATAAAAAGCACTGAAACAAGAAGAGGACACATGGTTAATTATGTGCCACTTGAAGAGAAATGTAACACACATGGAACAAAAATGACTTCCATAAAGGAAACATTATAATCTAATTGGTTCCTTGGACCTTATAAATTAGAGCTAATTAGCAAAAAGAAATTTTTGCATCTCAGAACGCTTATGTTGCCTGGCCAGAATTACATGGTCAGTCAATTGGCAAGTCAAGATTTAAGCTTAAGTCTTCTAGTTTAGAAGTTAATATTCAATATATCTGCTGTTCTCTCCAGATGCAATAAGAAGAAAACTAGAGGTGTTCTGGGTTTTCATGGAAATTGCCACAACTTAATGACCCAAGACTGGACAAAAAGAAATTGTCTTCACTGTTTGCATTATCTATAAGAAAAGCAAGGCTGTTCTTTGAAAACTTGAATCTTTCTCTTTTTCTTCAGTTCCTTTATTTAGTAAAAGAGTTTTATAATTTAACCTATATGAGGTGGTATTGTGAAATTAATCTGTAGAGCCAACTTGGAAACATTCATGTTAATAAAGATACCTTAAAACATGTACAACAGAAATATTCACATTTCAAAACAGATATTGGGAGTACATAATTAAGCACTAGAGTGAACAAGATTACCTTCAATAAAAACTTGTTCTAATTTTTAATTAATGCTACCAATTCCTAAAGTCAGTGAATTACATGTAGTGCAAAACCTGTTATGCAGATAAAGATAAGATTTTAAAATCATATTTCAAAATGAAAAAAATCAATGTAAGCATAATGCTCAGGCATCAAAAGTAAGTTTTTCTCATTCCTCTTTCATAGAAATTGTCCTCTAACCTGAATGGTGTCTTATTTCCATTAACAATTACTGATTAGACAGGAAGAGGTTGGCTATATCTTTCCTACTCTATCAGATCATTAATACAGAGAGACTCTTTTTTCTCAAAAGAAACATAAGAAGTAAAACCATTTTAATTTTTAATAACTCTTCCTTTTCTGTCTCTTTTGAAAACATTTCCCAAGATTAAAATAACTTGTCATATGCTTGGAATGTCTAGAGCACAGTTAAAGAAATACAACAGATTGATGATTGAGACATTCCTATTGTAAGTTTTATACCTGAATGCTCTTTAATCATTCTGAGAACAACTCCCTGCTGGATGTGTGCTGCAGTAAATACCTGAATAAAAATGATTTTGGTAATGTGCTGGGGCAGAGAAATAAACTGAAGACCTAAAAGAAATATGCTGACCT
The DNA here is from genome assembly GCF_000754665.1 of Bison bison bison. Lineage (NCBI taxonomy): Eukaryota > Metazoa > Chordata > Mammalia > Artiodactyla > Bovidae > Bison > Bison bison. The sequence goes on from NW_011495014.1 coordinate 1,662,828, forward strand.
TTTTAAAAAAGGTCTACAGAAGAGACTCACAGCTTTCAATGTTTCTAAGTGTCAGCCACAAAAGAAATAGATCTCACATTTAGATCCAATACACACATACGTCAATATTACATCATCAAAGAATACTTCCCTTAACTACTGAAGTGCTGTTCTTATTAGGGAGAGAAAGTACTATGTTAAATGCAACAATAAGGGTAAATAAACTGAATATGGTTCTTCAGTTTAATCAACTACAAAAATAAATGAAATTAGAAAGAATGAGTCATCAGGAAAAAAACCAACAACTTTAGCTGTTCTAAGAAAGCAAAAATATATTAAAACAAAACAGAATAATACTACAGAGAGTTGATGTGGACAAGAAGACAAAGCAAAGTCCTAGTAAAAGAGCAACTTACATATAAATGACATAAAACAAAAAGACATAAGAACTATAACATTAATAGACTCGAAAAGATATGTCAGACAAATACAAAACTCCCCCAAATCTCCAGTAATATTAATATTTGAAAATACAGAATTTAAGGCAAAAAATACAGTACAAACATGTTATGTACTTTAAAAATGAGCAACAGATAAATAAGATGCATTCATCACAAATACATATGCATCTAACAATACAACTTCAAAATACAAAAGACTAGTAAAACAAAAAAAAGCAGTGATAAATAAAAAAAATTTGGATTGAAAATTTTATCATGCTGCTCTCAGAAAATGTCATGCAAAAAAAAAAAAAAAATTCAGTGATACAGACAACCTCAAATAGCTTTGCAGCCATTGCTAGTCTAGCCAGAAGACATATATGAAATTCTGTCAAATCAGAATGCACAATCTATTAAAACAAACATAAAATTTACAATATTGGCCATTTATTAGGTCAAAAAATGCCTTAGAAATTCCAAAGAATGAATATAAAGCTGATAGTATTCTCCATTTTTTTTCCATTTTCATCTATTCCTTCTCTCTCTTTCTCTTTCTGTCCCTCCAGCCCTCTCACACTCATTCCATCTGTAAGTTTTATTGTGGCAAAATCTACATACAGAAAAGAAGACAAATCATAACTGTACACTCAATTAATGTCCAAAACATGAACAAATAGTGTAACCAGTCTTCCAAACAAGAAATAGGATATTACCAGAATCCAAGAAGCCCTTTTCTTGTCTGTTTCTAGATGTTAGCCTTCTACGAGGAATATTCTGATTTCTCATACAATAGATGAGTCATATAATACGTACTTTTTTGTATGATGTGTTTTGCTCAATATTATGCTAGAAGACCCATCCAGCTTGTAGCGTTCTCATTTCTTTCATTTTCTTCTCATATTCGAAAAATACTTCAATATACCACAATATACTAATGGGCATTTGAGTTCTTTATAGCAATTTTCAGATCCAATGTTACAGAAAATATACATGCCTTTTGGTGAGGAGATGTACACATGTTCTTTGGCTATATATTAGGAATGTTATTGCTGGGTTATGAGGGACGCCTCTAATGGTAGAAAGCAAAGAGGATCTAAAGAGTATCTTGATAAGGGTGAAAGAGGAGAGTGAAAAGAATGGCTTAAAACTCAACATTCAAAAGATTAAGATCATGGCATCCAGTCCCATCACTTCATGGAAAATAGATTGGGAAAAAGTCGAAGCAGTGAGATTTTATTTTCTTGGGCTCCAAAATCAGTGTGGATGGTGACTGCAACCATGAAATGAAAAGACTCTTGCTCCTTGGAAGAGCTTGAAATCTATGACAAACATATGGAGCATATTAAAAAGCATAGACATCACTTTGCTGACAAAGGTCTATATAGTCAAAGCTATGGTTTTTCCAGTAGGCACATACAGATGTGAGAGTTGGACTATAAAGAAGGTTGAGTGCCAAAGAATTGATGCTTTCGAACTATGGTATTGGAGAAGACTCTAGAGTTCCTTGGACAGCATGGAGATCAAACCAGTCAATCCTAAAGGAAATCAACCCTAAATATTCAGTGGAAGGACTGATGCTGAAGCTGCAACTCCAGTGCTGTGGCCACCTGATATGAAGAGCTGACTCACTGGAAAACATCCTGATGCTGGGGAAGATTGAGGGCAGGAGAAGGGGGTTGACAGAGGATGAGATGGTTGGATGGCATCATCAACTCAATAGACATGAGTCTGAGCAAACTCCAGGAGAGAGCGAGGGACAGGGAAGCTTAGCATGCTGCAGTCCATAAGGTCACAAAGAGCTGGACAAGATTGAGCAACTGATCAACAGCAGTAACAAGGGATGATAAAATTATGGAGAAGAAAATGGCAACCCATTCCAGTACTCTTGCCTGGGAAATCACATGGACAGAGGAGCCTGGCAGAATATAGTCCACAGGTTAACAAAGAGTCAGACACAATTTAGCAACTAAACAACGAGAGATGGTAAACTTAAGTAAATAATTCTAAACAATTTTCCAAAGTGCTTACACCAGTTCATATACTCTTACTGACGTATGAGGGTTTCATTTGCTTCACAGCCTTGCCAACACTTAGTGTGGTTTTCTTTTTATAGGAATCATTTGGTAAGTATGCATGGTGTTCTGTTGCAAATTAAATTTTTGTTTTTGTTATCAATTTATTAGTTGAACATATATTTAAAATATTGCTTACTTGGATTGTTCTCCTTTTTTGCAAAGTGCTTATTTAAGACTTTTGCCCACTTCTACATTTGATTGTCTGTGTTTTGAGTATTAATTTGTAGAAATTCATCACATATTCTGGATATAAATCCCTAACTAATTAAGAGATATTGCAAATATGTTTTGCAATTCTATGAGTAGGTTTTTTTTAACCACTTAGAAGCCATTTGATAAACAAAAACTTGTAGTTAAAATGTAATTTAGTTTATTTTACTTCTTTTTCATTTTTTCTAAATGGTTAGTGCTTTTTATATGCTATTGAAGTAACCTCTGCCAATAACATGTCATGAAAAGTTTCCTCTATGCTTTCTTTTTTAAAGCCTTATTCTTCTGCCTTTCATATTTATTTCTAAAATCCATCTGGAGTCAATTCACCTCTTTTTTGTAACTTAAATTTTCTGAAGTTGGAGTATAGTTTTAGGTATTACCTTCAGTTGCAAAGTAAATATTGCATGGTGCCACCAATACAAAATAAAAACATAGATGAAACCTAGAAATCGTTTTTTAAACTTCAGTATTCTTTGAACAATGACATGCTGTACTGTGTGGGACTGGAAATCAGGTGATCTGTAATCTACCACAGCTGTCAAATGGAAGCTAATCAATTTCTGGATATCATTCTCCTCAGCCAAAATGTATACTTTTTTTGATCCAAAGTCCCTGCTAGATCTTTTCTTCTAGTTCTCGTTCTTTCTTCCCTCTTGAATACTTTTATGCCATCCTGCTTAAAGGCAAGAAATTGCCCCAGGTGCTCTCTGTGATTATTTTCAAATATTTAAATTATGCTCATGCTTAACAAAAACGATTTCCCCAAATACCATCATTTCTTACTCAACAGCTTTTTCATTTCCCAGTGTTTCCTTGTATTCTTTTTCTTCCTTTCTGTACAGTCATTCCCCTTGCTATTCACTGGGATTGGCGCCAGGTCCCCATCAGATCAGAAAATCAAAGTGTGCTCATGTGTCTGAAATAAACTGGTGTAGTATTGATATTTGCATATAATCTATGTACATCCTTGCATATATTTAAATCATCTCTAGATTACTTACAATACTTAATACAGTGTAAATGGTATTCTAATTACAATATAAATGCTATGTAAATGATTGCCTCTGCACCAAATTCAGGTTTTACTTTTTGAAAGTTTTCACAATTGTTTTCCCCAGATATATTTGACCTGAGCCTAGCTGAAACTGTGGATGTGAAATCTGCGAATACAATGGGCTGACCATACTTAACCAAACATGTTTATGTACTTCATTTATTCAACAATAATTTTTGAATACAGGCATAACTTGTTTTATTGTATTTGTTCTGTGCATTTTACAAATTGAAGATCATTCACTTTATGTTGAATTTATAAAATTTGTATGACTCATTTTATTGTGATAGTCCCTTTACTGGGTAGTTTGGAAAGGAACCTGCAATATCTCTAAGGTATGCCTGTACGATACTACCCTTTGGGCATTAGAATGTTTAATTTACTATGGATTATTAGAGTTTTTCTGGAAAAGAGATTTAGTTCATGATTCTTCATGGGGAAGTTCATTTAAATCACATTTAAAATAAGGTTTAAAATAAAAGAGACTGAATTGAACTATGTAATATATATAATATTATACATTTTACATAAAAAGGGAAAGCACAAGTAATCCAATAATTAAGTATTCCTGTAACTGTATTTATGTGAAGTAAATCCTTTAATAATATAACAAATTCAGTAAAGATTATCTGGTAAGAGCTCATCTTGCCTTTCACATGAACTTTTAAATGATTTCCTTAGAAGGAATAACAACACCTCAGCTTCTGACCCTTTCTGACCCAACAGTAATATCCCAAGAAACTGGGCTTATTATAATTTAAAAAATTATTGCTTAACAATAGAATTTGGAAAATAATTATTGCACTGTGATAGTTAACATTAACGACCCTCAGAAACTCAACATCCTCTAAGCATTCCTAATGTAATAAATTGGCTATATTTCAGATCACTAAAGGAATCTGGTTCCATCACTTCATGGGAAATAGATGGGGAAACAGTGGAAACAGTGTCAGACTTTATTTTTTCTGGCTCCAAAATCACTGCAGATGGTGACTGCAGCCATGAAATTAAAAGATGCTTACTCCTTGGAAGAAAAGTTATGACCAATCTAAATAGCATATTGAAAAGCAGAGACATTACTTTGCCAACAAAGGTCCGTCTAGTCAAGGCTATGGTTTTTCCAGTGGTCATGTATGGATGTGAGAGTTGGACTGTGAAGAAAGCTGAGCGTGGAAGAATTGATGCTTTTGAGCTGTGGTGTTGGAGAAGACTCTTGAGAGTCCCTTGGACTGCAAGGAGATCCAACCAGTCCACTCTGAAGGAGATCAGCCCTGGGATTTCTTTGGAAGGAATGATGCTAAAGCTGAAACTCCAGTACTTTGGCCACGTCATGTGAAGA
>NW_011495014.1:1668027-1683973 GCF_000754665.1 Bison bison bison
GGCATCACTGACTCGACGGACGTGAGTCTGAGTGAACTCCGGGAGCTGGTGATGGACAGGGAGGCCTGGCGTGCTGCAATTCATGGGGTCGCAAATAGTCGGACACGACTGAGTGACTGAACTGAACTGAAAGGAATTATTAAAATATAATCCTTTTACTTGATAATATTTATTTAATAATACTGAATAGGATAAAATATCTGCCCCTGATGTAATTGAAAGCTACTTTATAACTTACAGATATTTTGATATTTGCATTTGAAAGCTGGTTGCACCCATAATACATCTCAAGAGTTCTTACTGTATAAAAATTATTATAGTGGTAGAATGCTTACTTATCATGGTCAAAGGGACACAGGCATGAAATGCCGTCACTCAAAGGAATCCTTTCTAAGAAGAGGGCCAAATGTACCTTTAGTAACAGCTGGCACAAAATTAATAAAAGAGTGACTTACTGACATTCAGGATGATTTACATGTACTCGTAACAGCAAAAATGAGTTTATAAATTACCTGTGCATGGTTTGAAATCTGCTCTTTACTGCCACAATCCAGTGGAAATAAAAGGACAGCAATTAAACAAGCATCCTAATTATCATACACTCTGAGGAATACATGAACTGAGCGTCAGTAGGCATTCATTTACTTTCAGGCCAGGATGTGCTTTCTTTAAGCACAGTACAAGTCACTGCAGCATTCTGGTAAGACATTCTTGGTTAATAGAGAGGTCTTTGAGCAAACTGCACTGAGTGAACAATGAGTATGCCACCCAACATCAATTCTCACTGCAAAAAGAGGACTTCCATCACAGCGAACATGTTGATAAAGAATGTAATGCATTTTCACAATTTCAAAATCAGTCAAGATCGGCATATTGGCCAAAAGCATCCAGCCAAAAAAACAGGGCAAACAAGTTGTATTGAACGAGAAGAAACAAAACAATAAAACCGAACAACCTGCTAATTACCTGAAATTTCTTCAGTTTAATACTTGAACAATTGCTAATCTCAAAGTCGGGTTTCCCAGGTGGTGCTAGTTGTCAAGAACACATCTGCCAACGCAGGAGATAAGAGACGTGGGTTATATCCCTGGGTCAGGAAGAACCCCTGGAGGAGGGCATGGCAACCCACTCCAGTGTTCTGGCCTGGAGAATCCCATCGACAGAGAAGCCTAGTGGGTCACAGTCCATATGGTCGCAAAGAGGCAGACACGACTGAAGTGACTTAGCATAGCACAGCACAATCTCAAAGTAGTCTGTTCCACACCTTCTATTTCTATCCATCTCTCCTTACCTCTTGGGACAAAGCAGAAAATAAAAAAAATTCTAATCACTTTTCATGAATAGAAGTTAACCTTTACATTAAAAAATAAAATAAAATAAATAAAAACCTCATGTTCTCTCTTCTTCCCAAGGTAATAGTCAACTGTTCTTCACCAACCTGGTTTCTAATTCTCTTTATTATACACTGAGCTGTTTCCCTCATGAACATGTTCAGTTTGTCCATAATTGTGCAGTGTTCTAGCCTGGTCATTCCAGTATAGGTGTGGTGGGGTGATGTTGGCCAAGGAGAATTTTGAGAGTAGTAAGCGCCTCGTGTCTGCTAAAATTAGGGAGGAGGATTTTTTTTTAAGAGAACAGGTCTAGGAGTCATTTCCCTGAGGCAGAAGGGGCAAGGAGGGGCCACACTCTAACTCCAAGCAAAAGTAACCAAGAATTCTAAGAGAGCACTCAGAGAAATTGATGTGTATTCCCTGCAGTTATGGACACAGTGGATTGGTGAAAAGATCCTTCTGAAAAGGATCTTGCCAAAGAAGATAGCCTGCCAAGACAAGAGGACCCCGATTGTAAAAGTTTGTGGATGACACAGTGGAGACTGAAGCTGGGAGCTCAGGAGAAGCTGGGCAAAGAAGGGGTGATGTCCACCTCAAGGGAACTGCAGAGAGAAAACCCACTACAAAATTATTCACAGAATTCACAAAAGTCCCCATGAGAGAGCCAGTTTTAAACATTGGTTAAGCTCAGAAAACACATAAACATCCTTCCCTTTGCTTTCTTTAAACTCCAGTTGTTGATTAATCAACTGAAATTATCAAACTGAAGATTAATAAAATTGATATCATCCTGCTGAGAACAGAGGAGCAAAAAAGGATGGCAGACTAATCTTACATAAAGTTTAAAAATATTAAATACTATCTGGGACCAAGTAGTTATAATTATTTAATCAAGATTACTTTGGTAATTTAAAGTGACTTTTGGTTCAGCCAGGACTGTTCCAGTGGCAGGAACATAAAGTCACTCACCTAGCAGATTTAAAGAAAGAGTGGAAGACAAAAACAATGATGATATCTAAATATATCCTATGAGATCTGCCTATTCAAATTGATTACACATATGTCCATGAAAAAAGGGAACTAAAAAAGTAGACAAGCAAAATAAAATTCTCACCCTGTATTAGTCACTAGCAAGTCTGCTAGAAGTTCCAGTTATTGAAATTCTTATTTAATTCAGTTCTGTGAAGTTTAGGTTGTAGTCACTATTTCCTATCTGTGACAGTGATCTTTTTGGATAGATTTCTTACCAAAAGCCAGGTATTCTAGTTGGCTCTTTGTCCAGTTAAGCTATTGAAAATGTGTATCCTGTTCGGTTCAAAATGGCCAAATTGCTACAGATTTTTTTCCCTCTAACCCTTTCCAAATCCCACTAAATTGACAGAAAAAGTGTACAAGAGTATAAATCTGCATTAGTGATGGAAACAGAACTGAGAGAGGAGATCTTCAGTGAATGAGCTTACAACAACTTTCTGAAAATTATGTATCTCTAGGGTGTATTCAGGGTGCAGGAACCCACAGCTGTCCCCCAACTTACGCCACTGAAAAATCCTAGAAACCTGTTGCATTTATTTATACCAACAGTGAAATATCAGAAAGGAAAAGTAAAAAAAAAAAAAAAAACCCTCTTAAAATCATATCAAAATAAGTTAAAAAAAATTTAGGAATAAACATGATCAAGGTGAAAGACTTATTTGCTGCTACTGCTACTGCTAAGTCACTTCAGTTGTGTCCGACTCTGCACAACCCCATAGACAGCAGCCCACCAGGCTCCCCCGTCCCTGGGATTCTCCAGGCAAGAACACTGGAGTGGGTTGCCATTTCCTTCTCCAATGCATGAAAGTGAAAAGTGAAAGTGAAGTTGCTCAGCCGCGTCCGACTCTTTGTGACCCCATGGACTGCAGCCTACCAGGCTCCTCCACCCATGGGATTTTCCAGGCAAGAGTACTGGAGTGGGGACTTATTTGCTAAGAACTATAAAACACTGATAAAAGAAATTAAAGAAAACTGAAAGAAATGGAAAGATATACCATTCTCTTGGACTGGAAGAATTAATTTTGTTCAATGGGCATACTACCCAAAGCAATCTACAGATTTAACATTATCCCTATCAAATTACCTATGACATTTTTTACAGAACTGGAACAAACAATCTTAAACTTTATATGGAACCATAAAAGACCCAGAATTGCCAAAGCGATCCTGAGGAAAGAGAACAAAGTAGGTGATATAACCCTCTCAGACTTCAGATAATACTACAAAGCTACAGTACTCAAAACATCAAACAGCATGATATTGGCACAGACAGACACATGGATCAACGGAACAGAATAGAGAGCCAGAATAAACTCCCACACTGTGGTCAATTAATCTTCAACAATGGAGACAAGAATATACAATGGAGAAAAGACAGTTTCTTCAGCAAGTGGTGCTGGCAAAGCTGGACAGCTGCATGTAAATCAATGAAGTTACAACACTCCCCTATACCACACAGGAAAGTAAATTCAAAAATGGTTTAAAGACTTAAATATAAGACATGAAACCACAAAACTCCTAGAAGAAAAACAGAAGCAAAATATTTTGGGGTATAAACCATACCAAGGTTTTCTAAGGCTAGTGTCCCGAAAGCAAAAATAGACAAATGGGATCTAATCCAAATTAAAACTTTTGCACAGAAAAGGAAACCATAAACAAAATAAAAAGACCACCTACAGACTGGTAGAAAATATTTACAAACCATGAGACCAACAAGGGCTTAATTTCCAAAATACAGAAATAGCTCATACATCTCGATAACAAAAAACTAAACAACCCAATAAAAAATAGGCAGAAGACCTAAACAAACATTTCTCCAAAGACATACAGATGGCCAATAGGTACAAGAAAAGACGCTCATCATTACTATTAGAGAAATGCAAATCAAAGGTATCACCTCACACTGGTAGGAATAACCATCATCAAAGAGTTCACAAGTAACAAACACTGGAGAAAATGTGGATAAAAGGGAACCCTCCTACACTGTTGGTGATAATGTAAATTGGGACAGCCACTATTGAAAACGGTATTCCTAAAAAACCTAAAAATAGAGTTGTTATATGATCCAACAATCTCACTCCCTAGCATAAATTCAGGGAAAACCATATTTTGAAAAGATACTGCACCACATGTGTGGTGAAGCACTATTTACAATAGCCAAGACACGGAAGCAACCTGATTGGCCAATGACAGATGAATGGATGAAGAAGATGTGGTACATATTTACACAAAGGAATAGTACTCGGCCATAAAAGAATGAACCACTGCCATTTGCAGCAACATAGATGGGCTTAGAGATTATCACATTAAGTAAGTCAGAAAAAGACAAAGACCATATGATATCACTTGCATGTGGAATCTAAAATAGGACTCAGATGAATTTATTTATAAAACAGAAGCAGCTTCACAGACATAGAAAGCAAACTTACATTTATGAAAGGAGAAAAGGGTGGGGGATGGATAATATTAGGGAAGTTAGATAATACTAAAATGAGGTGTTAATTTTTAAAGAAAATGCTTTTGTATTTGTAATTTTATGTCCAAGTTATTAATAAAGGTAACATAATAACACTTTCTGACATGAAACTACATTTTACTTCTTTGCTCTTCACTTCATACTTCTAAGAAACTAACTAGAGGGTGTGTATGTGAGTATATGTTATATATATATTTTTTCCTAGCAAAGTGAGAGCTAAACAAGATAGAAGACGGTATAAAATTTCAGAAAGCAATGTCTGTAACCTAAAAGAAATCCCATAATGACAACTATGAAGTACGCCTAAAAAAATCAAACAACTCATTGTAAAGCAGTAGATCAAGGACTATGGGAGAGATCTCACTGGGAGGAAAGAGAATTACCTATATAATTGAAAAAATAAACAATTCTGAAGAATAAAGGAATACGCTTTTCCTATGAACCAGCAAACATATAATGGCAATAAAAAATGCAGGGAAAACTGAAAGCAGAACAATGAGTATTAGAATATGAAACAAGTATATCACGATTTTAAACAGTTAAAAGAAAACTAGAATGAGAGAAAGAGAATGAGGATGAGCCATCTGGCCTCGATACTAGAAATATGGCACAGGTGTTACGATATTATTTATACTTTAGAGAAAAAAGAGCTGCTTAAATTTTGTTTTATCTAATTTATTTCTATCCATGCTATAAATTAACACATATTCTGACCTCTAAGAAACAGAAGACATTTGATACATTCTAAGACACCCTTGTTGCTTGTTTTGAAGATGACCCTTGATGGGGTGCAGGGTGGGGGAAGTGTTCAACTCAATTATTCATTTGTGCTACTACTGCTGGCCCCTGTGTTTCTAGAATTTCAGAGGGCTGTGGCTGACTGCACTCTGTAAAACTCAACTAACGAAGCCACCTGCATCATATTTACCTAATGCATCTCAATTAAATGAGAAGTCTGCCCTGTAACAACTATAAAAAAGTTTCTGCCAGACATGGTCATGGCAGTCTGCCACATTTACAGTAGCTCAAAATTATGGGGATCTGTGAATGTTGATGACTGGAGTCAATAATGTTGTAGCATACGAACGTCTGTGTTGTCAGATGTCACCTTGGTTTTTAGATATAATGGTGTTAGAACAGAGATCTCTGAGACAGAGTTCAGCAAGGAATTGCAAAACCCACTATAGGACATAGGTTGCGATGGATGAAAACTAAGTTTCCTTTGTTCTGTAGCTACACTCATTAGCATAAATCTTGATATACTAATAGTAAGCACCTAAGATACGTTTGCTGAATGAAGAGAGGACGGATAAATTAAATAAAACTAAGCAAATGATATTCTGACCACTTAGTTTCATCAGACATATAATCTTAGTGGACATTTCTCTCATGAATATCCTTAGTGGGTATTCCTCTCATAAAACAGTCTTTTGGACTCTGTGGGAGAAGAGAGGGTGGGATGATTTGGGAGAATGGCATTGAAACGTGTATAATATCATATATGAAACTAATCGCCAGTCCAGGCTCGATACATGATAATGGTTGCTTGAGGCTGGTGCACTGGGACGACCCAGAGGGATGGCACGGGGACGGAGGAAAGAGGGGGGTTCGGGATGGGGAACACATGTATACCTGTGGCGGATTCATGTTGATGTATGGCAAAACCAATACAATATTGTAAAGTAATTAACCTCCAATTAAAATAAATAAACTAAAAAAAATGAAATGCACAGTGAAGTTTATTTTTCCTAACTTTTCAATGTAAAACAATTGCTTTGTTTTCCATTTTATCATCCCTTCAAATCTAAATAAAATTCATGTAGATTTATAACTGGAACATGTTAAATACTCATTAAAGATTAGCTATTATTTCTTAAGAGTTGGGCAATAATAGAGATAGAAACAGAGAAGGCAATGGCAACCCACTCCAGTACTCTTGCCTGGAAAATCCCATGGACAGAGGAGCCTGGTAGGCTGCAGTCCAAGGGGTCGCGAAGGGTCGGACACGACTAAGCGACTTCACTTTCACTTTTCACTGTCATGCATTGGAGAAGGAAATGGCAACCCACTCCAGTGTTCTTGCCAGGAGAATCCCAGGGACGGGGGAGACTGGTGGGCTGCCGCCTATGGGGTTGCACAGAGTCAGACACGACTGCAGCGACTTAGCAGCAGCAGAGATAGAAAGCAACACAGAAGTAGAGAGAGAGGCATAGCTCTAGCAATAGAGGAAAGAAGGAAGGGAGACAGAAGAGAGATGAGAAAGGCAAAATAAATGTTTCTCTCATTACCCAATGGAATTTGTAACTCCCAGGTCTGGACTAACAAGTGAGGATCTAAGACTTTTGGTCATTCCTTGGAACCTGATCCATTCAACCTAATCCATTGGACTGACTCTGATTATATCCTCAAAGACTGAACCATAAACTGTGTTCAAGTTACTAAATCAGTTCAGTCGCTCAGTTGTGTCCGACTCTTTGTGACCCCATGGACTGCAGCATGCCAGGCTTCCCTGTCCATCATGAACTCCCAGAGCTCAAGTCCATAGAGTCGGTGATGCCATCTAACCATCTTATCTTCTGTCATTTAGTAAATAAAACACACTATTTTTAGCTATAAACTAGTGAATTACATTTCAAATACAGGTGCATATCAAAAAGTTCCCTGTCATTATTTTGTGTGGGCAAAAAAAGATTAACTGCTACATAACACTCGAGGTATAAGAAATGCCACACTATTTTGTGAGTCAAAGCTAATGCTGAAGCCGTTCAACCAACTGAATAAGAAGTACAATCTCAGAGTCTTTTGCCTTATTTCTTAGATTGTAATAGAATGAGGACTACCCTCCCTTGAGAAAGAGGGAGAGAATATTTTGCTCACTGATACGCCTTCTTTAACTGATGAAGATGTTCTCGGATGGAATGAAGGTAAATTCCATTCACCCATGGGACAGCAAAATCCAGAAACGGAGAACACAAACTGAAGAACATAAAGGCATGCAGGGGAAAATAAATTTTCATGTTTTAGGTGACAAATCTATAATATCAAGAAAAGACAAGACACCATTTCTGCATTATTCACTAGTTACTCGTGCAGTATGGAACATTTGAGTAGAAAACGATCACTCCCCCTTCATTCTCTTTCATTCCCTTTCTTAACTGTCCAAGAATCTGTATGCATTGAGGGATGGTTAGTGCAATCAGGGAGCCAGTGAGAACAGGATGTTCTAAGATATTTTCAAAATATATAAATGACATTCCAATACACTGCCTTCTGAGTTAAGAGGAAAATGTTTTTCCCTCACGTCTTCAATAACTTGAGAGATATTTAAAAAGTTTGCTCCATATTTGTCCAGAAAACAGGCTCAGCATTTTAGATTCAACTTTGACCAGTTAGGTACAGTAAAAGGAAGGAGGGATGGAAGAAAGGAAAAAAAGGATGAAGTGAGGGAAGGAGAGAAGGGAAGAATGAAGTAAAAAGAGAAAGGGAAGATGGAAAAAGGGAAGATTTTTAAAAATGGAAAAAAGAAGGGAGGGAAGAAAGAGAAATGAGGCAGGGAATGAAAAATCTTCATTCTAAATAAAAGATAATGAATAAACCAAAAATCAGATTTCACCTAGTAAAGAAACAAATTAAAATCCTATTCTAAACATTATATTGCCTTTAAAAGGATCCAATTCCTTTTAGGAAGACTTGAATTTGAAGACCTGGCATATTCTCATTAAGAAGACAGACTATTTTATTCGAACTTTACTCTGACTTTCTGCCATTAACCAATATAGCCAATATGAAGGCTCTTTATTTGAACAAACCTTAGAAAATCATTGGAATAATAATCCTAAGGATGCCGTTGAGGCCTTTGCAGACTGCATTAAAACATGACATTTTAATGAAAACCTTCTAAGGGAATATAAGATAAGTCATATTTTTTATTCATACACACTAAATCATATCACCTTTGTTTCCACTACTTTTTAGAAAGATCACACTTATACTTGTGACCCTATGTGGGCATATTCTGGACCTTATATAGACTCATGTTTTGCACATCTCAACAAGCTGCTTCTTGTGTTCTTGAGCTTTGGTCCAGAAAAATAGTCTTATTGCTAATACAGTATCACTAAGGAAAAGTTCATTTGTATTTCATGTTATCTAAAAATCACAAATATATATATATGATTTTATATATTGTAAGAGTTTCCTTATAAATTGTTAAAGTCAAAAAATAAGCATATATATATAAATATATATCCATGAAGTACACACAAATATATATGACTTTTTGCTTAAAAGGAAAAATTCCATCCAAAAAATGTTTCAGTCTGAAACAACTTATTTGCTTGAGAGTTCCAGGTAGTAAAAGCTTTCCAAAGGCTCACTCTACTTAGTAAGCATTCCAAAACAGTACATCAAAACAGGAAATGTTCTGCAGAATAAAATTAATAAGTGATATATAGGCTTTTAGCATGATTAATCTTCAGATGAAGAAACTTTTGGATTCATAATAATCAACTCTGTTACCATTCAACTGTTTTCCATGAGAAATTCAAATCAAATTATGCTAAATAGCAATTAGTTATAAAGTCTTCAGAGGAATTATTTGGTTTTATTTCCAGTAAAAAGTCAAGTCTTCATAAAAGCCATTAATTAGTGTATCTTTTGTCTCAGCAGGGAAACTAAGAATGGAAGCCCTTGAACTCCATTTAACCTTCAAAAGGGTCCCTGCAGGTCCAACTTGAAACACTCTGGAGGAGTGGGGGTGAGTGACACAGAAGAGAAAACATCCAGGAAAACCAAATGAAAAGGGGTTTCAATGCAGGTTTTTTGTATACTAGACAAAATAGTCCTGTCAACCTGTAAAACTCTTCTAATTATTAGCCAGTAAGATACACAGTGAATATTCATGACCTTTACTTCTCCAACTCCCACCACCTTTACACAGAGTTATCTTCTGTATTTGTTTTTTTCCAGAAGTATAAAATTAATTATTTGGCCCATTTTTTGATTGGGCTGCTTATTTTTTTTGCAATTGAGCTGCAGGAGTTGCTTGTATGTTTTTGAGATTAGTTCTGTCAGTTGCTTCATTTGCTATTATTCTCTCCCATTCTGAAGGCTGTCTTTTCACCTTGCTTATAGTTTCTTTCATTGTGCAAAAGCTTTTAAGTTTAATTAGGTCCCATTTGTTTATTTTTGCTTTTATTTCCATTACTCTGGGAGGTGGGTCATAGAGGATCCTGGGCCAAGAACTAAACAGACATTTCTCCAAAGAAGACAGATGGCTAACAAACATATGAAAAGATGCTCAACATCACTCATTATCAGAGAAATGCAAATCAAAACCACAATGAGGTACCATCTCATGCCGGTCAGAATGGCTGCTACCAAAAGTCTACAAACAATAAATGCTGGAGAGGGTGTGGAGAAAAGGGAACCCTTTTACACTGTTGGTGGGAATGCAAACTAGTACAGCCACTATGGAGAACAGTGTGGAGATTCCTTAAAAAACTGGAAATAGAACCGCCATATAACCCAGCAACCCCACTGCTGGGCATACACACCAAGGAAACCAGAATTAAAAGAGACACGTGTACCCCAATGTTCATCGCAGTACTGTTTACAACAGCCAGGACATGGAAGCAACCTAGATGTCCATCAAGCAGATGAATGGATAAGAAAGCTGTGGTACATATACACAATGGAGTATTACTTAGCTATTTAAAAGAATGGATTTGAATCAGTTCTAATGAGGTGGATGAAACTGGAGCCTATTATACAGAGTGAAGTAAGTCAGAAAGAAAAACACCAATAATGTATATTTATGGAATTTAGAAAGACGGTAACAATGACCCTATATGTGAGACAGCAAAAGAGACACCGATGTAAAGAACAGTCTTTTGGACTCTGAAGGAGAAGGCGAGGGTGGGAAGATTTGAGAGAACAGCATTGAAACATCTATATTATCATATGTGAAATAGATCGCCAGTCCAGGTTCGATGCATGAGACAAGGTGCTCAGGTCTGGTGCACTGGGATGACCCTGAGGGATAGGATGGGGAAAGAGGTGGGAGGGAGGGTCAGGATGGGGACCACGTGTACACCCATGGCTGATTAATGTGAACGTATGGCAAAAACCACCACAATATTGTAAAGTAATTAGCCTTCAATTAAAATTAAACCCCCCCCCCACACACACACAAAGAAAAAGTGATATCTAAAAAAATAAAATTAAAAATAATAAAATTAATATCCAAGGAATATCACTTTTCTGCCAGAATCCATTATAAAGCAGTTTCATATGGACCCTCTGTCTTAGGTTCCTATTGCTGTTGTACCAAATCATTAAAAACTGAGAGGTGTTAAACAACATGAATTTATTATGTTTGAATTCTGGAAGTCAGAGGGAGTCTGCAATCAGTTTCACTGAGCTGAAGTTAAACTGTCAGCAGGGCCACATTCTTTCTGGAAGTTCTAGGGGGTAACTGGTTTCCTTGCCTTTTCCAGCTTCTTGTTGCCACTTGCATCCCTTGGTTTGTAGCCTCTTCTTCCATCTTCAAAAC
The DNA here is from genome assembly GCF_000754665.1 of Bison bison bison. Lineage (NCBI taxonomy): Eukaryota > Metazoa > Chordata > Mammalia > Artiodactyla > Bovidae > Bison > Bison bison. The sequence continues at coordinate 1,679,420 of NW_011495014.1, forward strand.
GTATTATTCAAATTTCTGCCATAATCATCACATCACGTGTCCCTCTAACTCTGACTCATCTTCTGACCCTTTTATATGAACCCTTGTCGTTATACCAGACCCATCTAGATAATCTAGGATAATCTCCCAATCTCTAAATCCTTAATTTGATTGCTTCCCAAAGATGTTTGCCTTATAAACTAGCCTTCATAAGTTTTAGGGACTAGGACATGGAGGATACAGCCTACTACAGTCCTCTTCTGGCCCCCAGAGATTCAGATCCATCCCACATATAAGGTACTTTCATCCCATCCCAATACTCCCCAACTCATTACAGCATCAGCTCAAAGTGAAAGCTCATCTAAATATCATCAGCTCAGGAACCCCAAACCTCATCATCTAAACCAGATGTGGCTGAGACTCTGGGGATGAGCTATTCTGAGGCAAAATTCTGCTTTATCTGAAGACTTGTGAGATTAGAGGATAAATGATCTGCTCCCAAATACAACAGCGGAACAGCATAGGACAAAAGCCATAGACAAGTCCATTCCAACGAGAAGAAAATACAAAGAAGAAAGGATTTGCTGGTCCTCAACAATGTGCCAGGATTCCCTGGTGGCTCGGTCAGTAAAGAATCTGCCTGCAATGCAGTAGATAAAGGTTCAATCCCTGGGTCGGGAAGATCCCCTGGAGAAGGAAATGGCAACCCACTCCAATATTCTTGCCTGGGAAACCCCAAGGACAGAGAAGCCTGGCGGGTCACAATCCATGGGGTCACAAGAGTCAGACATGACTAAGCAACTAAACCACCACTACCAAACAATGTTCTATCCAACTAGGTAAACTCCATTAGGTTTCCATTCCTGGGAATAATTCTCTGTGGTTCAGCCCTGTGGGACATTTCTCTATCCCTAAACTACCTCATTTGCAATTTCCATGGTTGGGGAGTAGAACATATTTGGTGAAACGTGTATCAGAATGAAAGGAAAATATATTGCATTCTGTAATGAAATGCTGAAAATAATGTATATGTTTATATACATATATATAATATATGTGTATATATATACACACACACATATGCTGAAAATATGTGTATATTAAATGTATAACATATAAAAAATATCCTCATACCAAACTCCTTTTAGCTAAAAGACCATTTCAAAGCATACCCCTCCTTAAAAAATAAAAAAGGTTCTTCCCTCAGTAGGACTGCATCAAAGCTGCAGTATCAAAATATCATGCACGCATCTGGAGTAATATATTTTAAAGAACCTCCTTTGCTACAATTACCTATTCAGTTCAGTTGCTCAGTCATGTCCGACTCTGTGACACCATGGACTGCAGTACACCAAGCTTCCCTGTCCATCACCAACTCCTGGAACCTACTGAAACTCATGTCCATTGAGTCAGTGATGCCATCCAACCATCTCATCCTCTGTCATCCCCTTCTCCTCCTGCCTTCAATCATTCCCAGCATCAGGGTCTTTTCAAATGAGTCTATAGTCTATTTCTGTACTGCTCCAGAAATACAGCAGAGCACATCTTCGGTTCAGTTCAGTCGCTAAGTCGTGTCCGACTCTTTGCGACACCATGAACCAGAGTGCACCAGGCCTCCCTGTCCATCACCAACTCCCAGAGTCCACCCAAACCCATGTCCATCAAGTTGGTGATGCCATCCAAGCATCTCATCCTCTGTTGTCCCTTTCTCCTCCTGCTCTCAATCTTTCCCAGCATCAGGGTCTTTTCAAATGAGTCAGCTCTTTGCATCAGGTGGCCAAAGTATTGGAGTTTCACCTTCACCATCAGTCCCTCCAATGAACACCCAGGACTGATCTCCTTTAGGATGGACTGGTTGGAGCTCCTTGCAGTACAAGGGACTCTCAAGAGTCTTCTTCAACACCACAGTTCAAAAGCATCAATCCTTCAGCGTTCAGCTTTGGTTATAGTCCAACTCTCACACCCATATATTACCACTGGAAAAACCATAGCCTTGACTAGATGGACCTTTGTTGGCAAAGCAATGTCTCTGCTTTTGAATATGCTATCTAGGTTGGTCATAACTTTCCTTCCAAGGAGTAAGCATCCTTTAATTTCATGGCTGCAATCGCCATCTGCAGTGATTTTGTAGCCCCCCAAAAATAGTCAGCCACTGTTTCCACTCTTTCCCCATCTATTTGCCATGAAGTGATGGGACCAGATGCCATGATCTTCGTTTTCTGAATGTTGAGCTTTAAGCCAACTTTTTCACTCTCCTCTTTCACTTTCATCAAGAGGCTTTTGAGTTCCTCTTCACTTTTGCCTAAGGGTGGTGTCATCTGCATATCTGAGGTTATTGATATTTCTCCCAGCAATCTTGATTCCAGCTTGTGCTTCTTCCAGCCCAGCGTTTCTCATGACGTACTCTGCCTTTAAGTTAAATAAGCAGGGTGACAATATACAGCCTTGACGTACTCCTTTTCCTATTTGGAACCAGTCTGTTGTTCCATGTCCAGTTCTAACTGTTGCTTCCTGACCTGCATACAGATTTCACAAGAGGCAGGTCAGGTGGTCTGGTATTCCCATCTCTTTCAGGATTTTCCACAGTTTATTGCGATCCACACATCTTGCATAATGAAAATCTGGCTATGGTACTTTTGTGTTGAAACTAAATGCGATGATTACTTCAGGATAATCTGGCTTTCGTAATGACAAATGAAATTTAGAAGAACTGCCAAATCTCTTCTGCATAGAGAAAACAATGCATGTCTGACCTGAAATCATGTGTGTTTAAATCAGCAGAAGGAATGGTTAGTTTTTAACTTTTTTCCTGACCCCAAACTTTTGTTGGATACAACCGCATCAGAAATTCAGAGCATTTATTGTTAACAGGTACATACAAAGGCCGCAATTTATTTTTATAATTGTGTTTAGTCGCTCAGTCATGTCCGACACTTTACGACCTCATGGACTGTAGCCTTCCAGGCTCCTCTGTCCATGGGGATTCTCCAAGCAAGAATACTGGAGTCAGTTGCCATGCCTTCCTCCAGGGGATCTTCCCAACCCAGGGATTGAACCCAGTTTTCATGTTTACTTTGGATTAATTTCACAACTAAATTGAATATGACGAATGGCATGTTTATTTTAGATAAGAATTCTAAGCAAAAAAAAGTTGTGATGCCTCTGTAATGTTAGCCATTTCTGCCTTTAATTTAACAAACTAGCTCCAATAAAGGAAGGGGACATTTGGTAGTATGATAGATGCAGATTAATAAGCTATAAAAAGTTCTTATATTTAAGTATAATGATAAAGGACAATATTGTTCACTCCATGTCCAATTTAGAATAATTTGGAGCAAAGACAAATAGATGGTCTCTAAAACATAAGGCATGTCTGTTCCATTTATGGCCTTAAAGTCCTGCCCTATGTAATGAGAATTCAGATCAGATCAGATCAGTCGCTCAGTCGTGTCCGACTCTTTGCGACCCCATGAATTGCAGCACGCCAGGCCTCCCTGTCCATCACCAACTCCCAGAGTTCACTCAAACTCACGTCCATCAGTCAGTGATGCCATCCAGCCATCTCATCCTCTGTCGTCCCCTTCTCCTCCTGCCTCCAATCCCTCCCAGTAATGAGAATTAAGAGTGACATTTGGAGGCCTACCACTGAAAAAATACCACATTATGTTGAAAAATTTTTCGAGATGATCTCCAAAATATTACACAATAGATTGTGTCTCATTGAAAGCAGGGCATCTTTACTGACACAGATAGAATAATTCCTAATTTCAAAAAGAGAAATGTATGAAGTTAAATTGTTTTCAAAATTGTTTACTTTTAAAAAATACTGTGCAGTTGCATTTATTTTTAAGAAAAGAAGGCAAATGGCTATGTAGACTGATGTTTGGTTGTTTTGTTTTCTACGTGTAGTTGTTTCATGCAGGGCTTCTGTTAGGAGAGAGACACAATATGAAACAGATCCCTGTCACCTCCAACTACTCTTAGCATGAAACTCTCCCTTCCCTTGAACACCTTGATTTTGCCCAAATCTGTTAAAATGAATCTCAGTTCTTCCACCAGATCACAGACTATAAAACAAACAAAATTAAAAAATAAATAAATATTTTGTAATGGCTCATTTTCAGCCCAGAAAATGTATGGATTTTTTAGAAGTGTTTATTCTAAAGGAGAGCATGTTATGGTCTATCCATCAATATCATATGCAATTTAAATTACTTTTGGCAAGGCTGATGAAATAGAATTTTGAAAATATACTGACTTAAATGTATTATAATAGTGTCTCTGTTATTATCTTAAGTTTTAATATTCTTTTATGCTATTTCACGCCATCTTTCAAAAAACTAAAGTTGTCTAAGACAGAGTAGCTACTTTAAAAGATTTACTGACCAAGTGATTTAAATTACATCTTTTAATCGTTGTTGTTTAGTTTAAGTCAGTTCAGGTCAGTCGCTCAGTCATGTCCGACTCTTTGTGACCACATGAACTGCAGCTCGCCAGGCCTCCCTGTCCATCACCAACTCCTGGAGTTTACCCAAACCCATGTCCATTGAGTCAGTGATGCCATCCAACCATCTC
>NW_011495014.1:1684144-1709947 GCF_000754665.1 Bison bison bison
TATCAGTCCTTCCAATGAACACCCAGGACTGATCTCCTTTAGGATGGACTAGTTGGATCTCCTTGCAGTCCAAGGGACTCTCAAGAGTCTTCTCCAACACCACAGTTCAAAAGCTTTAATTCTTCAGCACTCAGCTTTCTTTAGAGTCCAACTCTCACACCCATATATGACCACTGGAAAAACCATCGCCTTGACTAGACAGACCTTTGTTTACAAAGTAATATCTCTGCTTTTTAATATGCTGTCTAGGTTGGTCATAACTTTCCTTCCAAGGAGGAACTGTCTTTTAATTGCATTGCTGCAATCGCCATCTACACTGATTTTGGAGCCCAAAAAGTAAAGTCAGCCACTGTTTCCGCTCTTTCCCCATCTATTTGCCATGAAGTGATGGGACCAGATGCCATGATCTTAGTTTTCTGAATATTGAGCTTTAAGCCAACTTTTTCACTCTCCTCTTTCACTGTCATCAAGAGGTTCTTTAGTTCTTCTTTTTCTGCCATAAGGGTGATATCATCTGCATTTCTGAGGTTATCCATATTTCTCCCAGCACTCTTGGTTCCAGCTTGTACTTCTTCCAGCCCAGCATTTCTCACTAAGTCATATGCGACTCTTTTGCAAACCCATGGATTGCAGCCTGCCAGGCTCCTCTGTCCATGGGATTTCCTAGGTAAGAATACTGACATTTCCTTCTTCAGGGAATTTTCCCAACCCAGGCAGATTCTTTACCACTGAGCCATTAGAGAAGCCAAATTATATACTATTTGATTTTTAAAATAATTCATCTTTAAAACAGTGATGATACATCTCAAGATATAACTGATGAAGACTCTGGAGCTCCAGAGACTAAAAAGTCAAGTCTGAAAATGCTTCAGGAGAGGTCAACATTTAGTCACTTTAAAAATGTGTGCACTTTCTAATCAGATTCACCCTCACTTTATTCAAAGTGGGACAGTAGTTAAAGTTACATCATTCAATGGTATTTAATTCAACAGGTGTTTATTGCATGCTTTCCTTGTCTTAGGCTCTGCTTTAGGTACCAGAGATCCAAAGTTGAGACACAATAGATATTCTACCTCCTTATAGAAATTATAGCCCACTTACAATGGGATGTAAAATAAATCACAAAAACTCAAATTAAAGGCAGAAATGAAAATTAAGTTTTCATCGACAAAGAACCAAAAAATATAATGGTAGTTGGGAAGACAATGCTCAGACATTATTGATTCTCTAAAAACAAGAAAATGGCAAACTCACGTTTGCCATAAAAATCTACTCACTCAGGTAAATCTAGATTGAGCTTTCGCAAAATTACACCTACTAATGAAAGTTACCATTAAAGCAACCAGCAGTGGGTGTAATAGCATTCATTATTCTTTCATCAGTTATTCCCATGATTCATCAAAGTGTTCTTCATCAACCAATTTATTAGGCCTAACATCCAGTATTATGAGGTAATTCTAAGTCTTATCAAAGCACGAAGCTGTTATATAAGAGTTTCTGAATAATAAGTGAGCTATAATAAAGGAATGAAAAACAAGTTCCAGGGAGCTCACAGAATCAAAATATAATCATGATATAGTACCCACAGACTATAATTAAAATTGCCACATAAATATACTGTTATCCAGTGCATTCACTCATCTGTATAGTACTGCTTGTTTTGAGGAAACAGAATTTCTCTCATACAATAAAACTAGATGATAGTGGATCATAGAACCAAAGGAATCACCTCCGTCTTTGGGAAGCCAATCCACCGGATTCTTTTCCATAGCATTCATGTTCTTCTCCCTTGAAGAATTCGAGGTGACAGAGATGAGAAATTTTGTCTCATAGCAAGTTTCATACTGTATTTCAGAATGAATATAGACCTGTCCCAACCTTCTATATCTATATCATCATCTCATCTAAAATAAGAAAGGAGGTTAAGAGGGAATATAACTTAAAAAAAAGAAAAAAAAAACTGTAAATGTTCTCTATGTTGTGGTTCTTTAGCAGGTAGGACGATGAATGTGTTGAATTAAAATAGATAAGTAAGTGGATTCACTCACTCCCCCAATTTGAATATTGACCAAATGCTTTCTCTACTTCAGACAGGGATTCTTCCCCTCATAGAAATCAGCAGCATGGCTCACATCCTCGCAGAAAATATGATAAACATCAATACATAGTCACAAATGTCATGAATGATGTGGAAGAGGACCTTAAGAAGATTTCTGCCTTGTGTACAGAATCTGGGGGTGGAGGAGCAGAGGGATGGAGAGAGAGGATATAAACAGAATTTCCAGCAAAATATGGAGATAAAGAGCAGGTTTAGTTTGGAAAAGATCCAGAGATAAGGTTACTATGTGTACTCCCAGTGACAGCCTCCACTTGGAGCCTAGGTCAAAGTCTAGGCAAAACTAATACAATTATGTAAAGTTTAAAAATAAAATAAAATTTAAAAAAATAAATAAATAAATAAAGTGAATCTTCTCCCAATATACCCAGTGTTCCACCTCCATCAGCAGTGAGGAAAATAGGAGAGGAAAGAAGTAAGTTATTAATATTAAGAATGAGTTCATTTTCTTTAAAGAAATGTGGTGACCACTGTAGGCAATTTCTGGAAATGGCATGATCAGGATCCCGTACACTGGGAATAACTCCATCAGCTGCGTAATTTTTCCTACATCTCTGTAGTCCTTCTACCTCAAACTTGAATCAACTATTTTGCCCCACCAGCACACCAGTCTAGCTCTAGTTCCCAACATAAATTCTGGCTGGAACAGCAAATATTGGAACAACCTTAGTCTTCCCTTCTATTGAGGGTTGGAGGCCAGCAATGGAGTAGTAATGATTTGGTCCAGGGCCCTACGTAGCTGTTACTTTACCCTTTCTCCTCCACAATGGCCTGGTTTATAGGTCTGAGCTTCTGCCTTGATCCCTCCTCAATATGGCTGAGGTCTCTCACAGACTGGGGTCATTACCAGGATCTCTTCTCATGGTCTATTCTCTTGATAACTCATCTGGCCATTGCCTTTTTCTGTAGGTGACTAGCCTTTGCTTCTCATACCACTGGTTTCTGACTGGGGTCCTTTGGTAACTAAGCAAATTTCCTACAACCACCATGCAGCTCTAGCTCACTGTACAACCACCCAGACTTTCCCTTTTCAGTGCTCTATTCATGTACAACCCATTCATGCCGCACTCTGTTAGGCCTTGAAGTATTCGGTTGTCCTCAAGGTAGCCTCAGCAAGCTGATTTAATTCACACAGTCTAGAGCAAATGCTCTTGGTGGTGGCTCCTCCTCTCCTCTTTTTTTTTAATATTTATTTATGTGTTTTTGGCTGCTCTGTGTCTTCATTGCTGTGTGTGGGCTTTTCCAGTTGTGGCGCACAGGCTTCTCATTGTGGTGGCTTCTCCTGCTGTGGAGCACGGTCTAGCTTTTGCTGGCTTTAGCAGTTGCAGCACGTGGGCTTCACTGCCCCGGGGCATGTGGAATCTTCCTGCACAGGGGTCGAACCCATGTCCCTGCATTGGCAGGCAGATTCCTAACCACTGGACCACCAGAAAAATCTCCTCTTATTCTTAATATAGTTGTTTCCTACAGACATGTCAGTTACTCCAGCTGACACTGGAGTAATAAAATGGCACCAAATCACTGAAAATCATCTCGGTCCCATGATTGGTTGGTTGGTTCATTGGATTTTTATTTTTCTCTGCTTTCATCTAAATGAAACTACTAAGGTCTATACATCTGAATTTTCTCTCTGACTTGCAAACAAAAGAACCAGAATGCTTAACATAGACAAAACCTCAAATTCCTCATATCCCATGCTTATATGCTGAGAACAAATAAGACTTGTCTTCCTCATCAGAAATATTCACGGGCACACCAGAATCACAGAATCAAGTCTATGACAAGATGTTCTTCTTATATAACATACTGGCTCTCTCTGTTACCAGATTGTGACTTCTTGCCAGCCAAAAGCTGATATATTCTTGGAAATGTCTCTGCCAGAATTTTTCAAAAAGATAATTTACACTCTAGGAAATTATTTTGTCCACAAAAGAAACAGATGCATTTGCCCTTAAGGGACAAGACTTCCCTGTCCTGCTGTTGTATTTACAAAAGTCAAATTTGCCAAATATCAGCATATGGTTTTATCAGGGAGATGACTCCTGGTTTCTATTGCTATTGTCTTCTTACTACACAGAAAGGAAGTTCTCAAGGCTGTCTGCATGTTAAATCACCTCCCCAGTTTTTAACAAATCCTTCTGATGTGCGTTTCATCCCCCAGGGGCCTTGATTTAACTGACCCAAGACGGGGCCCAGGCATTGGGATTTCTTTCTAAACTCTGCAGGCAATTTTGCTGTGCAGTCAGGGTGGAAAATCATAGCTGCAAGGTCAATGTATGCATATTTCCTCGTTACTGTGCACCAAAATCCTGGATATCTGGGTAGAATATTAATCTCACGTGGTTTCACTTTTTAATTCCCAGGTAGCATCTCCTAGTCTGGTGAGGTTGGGATCAATAATGAACTTGAGTGAGGCTCAGAGGAGTATAAGCTCTGTGTGACTATTCTACTCCTAAATCCACAAGCCTTCTGGAGATTTCCCCAGCCTCTCTCTTTCTGCTGCTCTGGAACAGATGGTTTGTCTTAACAAAACATTTTGCTATTTTTAATTTGTTTGATGATTTAAGGCCAGATTCTTCCCTCAGACAGCACAGAAGCCTTCAGTGGTTGCAAGGCAATCTTAAATCCTACCCGGTAAAGGTTATTCTATCTTCCAGCGTGAGTTGCAAGGAAGCAAGTCCATTCTCCCTTGATTTTGTGATATCTACTTATTTCATCATCTTGCATCTCCCAATAAACAAAGGATTTAGTATGCTAATGCCTTAGTCTCCTCCATCTAGAAAGCTCCCTTACAAAATTATGTTTAATGCTGCTGAAAGGAAAGCTATCTTTCAGCCCAATGTCACCTGCTATTTAAAAATATTCAATATTTGTTTTACATTTTTATCCAAGTTTTGTTCTTTAGAAAATGCCACTAGTGATGTAATGGATGGCATTAAGTTACATATGTTCCTTTCAAACATGCTTCAATGCTACCATGAAATAAAGAAAATTGAATTCTGAAATGCAATATTCTGTATTCTGCCAGTACCAAAAAAATAAGGCATTATTAGCTTTTGGGGAGACATTAGGCAGCAGAGGTTTATGTTATCTTTTTATCCTTTTCCAAATAAAATATCTACAGAATTATATAGAGTTATTCAACCTAAAGTAAATGCATGTATATCAACATATTCTATGATTTAACTAGTAAACAGGAGTACTGAAAAATGAAATGTGCAAGTTTAGTAACAAACTGAAGCAGCCTCTCTTTGGGAGCTTTCAAGGTAAGCCTGCTGCTGCTAAGTCACTTCAGTCGTGCCAACTCTTTGTGACCCATGGACTGTAGCCCGCCAGGCTCTTCGGTCCAAGGGATTATTCTCCAGGCAAGAATACTGGTGTGGACTGCCATGCCCTCCTCGTAGGGGTCTTTCTGACCCAGGGACTGAACCCACATCTCTTACATTTCCTGCATCACCAGGCACCAAGGTAAGCCTGCTGCTGCTAAGTCACTTCAGTCGTGTCCGACTCTGTGTGACCCCATAGACGGCAGCCCACCAGGCTCCCCCGTCCCTGGGATTCTCCAGGCAAGAACACCGGAGTGGGTTGCCATTTCCTTCTCCAATGCATGAAAGTGAAAAGTGAAAGTGAAGTCGCTCAGTCGTGTCTGACACTTGGCAACCCCATGGACTGCAGCCCACCAGGCTCCTCCATCCATGGGATTTTCCAGGCAAGAGTACTGGAGTGGGTTGCCATTGCCTTCTCCTAAGGTAAGCCTAGTAGTTGCTAAAGTAAGGAGTTAACATTGAGTTAAATGATTTGCTTTTCTTTACCTTCATAATTTCCATTGGCAATGCCTATTAGTCTTTTTTTGACAGGAGTCAAAGGGATTCAACTAATTCCTACATTTTTCAGTTGAATGTATGCAAGAGGAAACCACCCCCCCGCCCCCGCCCCAAGACTTCCTATAATGAGATAACATACCACCTCCACTACAGGGCCCTATCAGGATCCAATTTTACAATTTTGAAGCCTCATTGTATTACTCTACTTAATTAATATCACATTTGATTTTACAGTATTTTTCCCAACTGACAAAATCAAATGATTCCTTTAATGGGATAGTAAATCTAATTTAACTTTTGATATATTTTTCCATTTATTTTAGCAATCATAAATTTGAGTTTAGGAATGGCATATTGTCAGTAAAAATGTTAGTAATGCTAGTAAGGACAATGGCAGCCTACATCTTTAAATGCCCTCTCTTAGGCAGAGTGAAGAAAAGTAATAATGTAGTGTGTTAGACTGACAGTGAGGACCCCCACGTTCTAACACTGGTTTTCACATCAAGTTGTTTCCACTAAGCCTCAGTCTCCTTATCTGTGAAATGGGACAGGTAGACTACCAGTAGTTAAAACTGTGGATCCCTAAAGGAATCAAGAAGGTCACACCAGTTCTAAAGGAAAGAGGAGGCTGTTATGCAGCCCCTACTTCATTCAACTGGTCTTCTCTTTCATCTATTATATAGTTAGGGCTGCTTTTGTTAGAGGGAAAAAATATTTCATTTTTCTAAAACTAGTTTGAAACACTATTAAAATAAACATTGGCCAAGGTCTTGTCCAATTTAACAAATGGAAGAACACTTTGGGTAGGATTTAAGCTCCTCAGTCATGTGTCCTAAGCCTCTCACTAGAAATTTGAATTTGCATCTCAGTCATATTACACTGCTGCTGCTGCTGCTGCTAAGTCACTTCAGTCGTGTCCGACTCTTAGCGACCCCATGGACTGCAGCCCACCAGGCTCCTCCATCCGTGGGATTTTCCCAGGCAAGACTACTGGAGTGGGGTGCCATTGCCTTCTCTGCATACTATACTAGACTTTGATATTAGAAGATGAAATCCAGTTGCTATGTAAGGCTATAACATGGTTTGAGACTAGCATTCCTGTTTATAGTTCAGTATATTACACCAAAATGATTAAAAAAGCTTTTGGGAAAAAATTCAACATGTGGCAGTATCCCATGTTTACTGAGTCAAAATCTGGACAAAAGGTGAGATGGTTGTCTTGGTATGCATTTTGAAAACACATTCCCAAGTTCTTCTGCTGCTCACCTCATATTAAAAAACATTATTTATATGATTGTTTTGTGTGTTTTTATTCCTTAGTTTTCTCTTTGGCTCCCCATCATAAAATTAATACCACCATGTGTACCAATTTAATCAACTAGGTTTGGGAAGCAGAATTTTCATTTTACACTAAAGGACTTTCTTAAGAGGGAGCAATGCCATCTTCAAATGGCCTACCAGGGTACCCAGAAAGCTCTCAAAACCAAACTGAACTTAATTAGCATCTTCTAAGGAACAACAGTGGTAGGGTTCTGCTCAAGAAGAGATAACGGGATGAAGATATAACAGGATTTCCCACTGTGCATCTATTTCAATTCTAGACTATGTCAATTAGCAAAATTCTCCAAAGACTTACAGTCTCATAGTAGGGAACCAATCTGCTTTGGCTTAACAGCTCTAGCCTGCAAGACAAATAAGAAAGGGAAGAGGAGCAAGAAACTGCAGATTATTTCCTTTACCTGGAATATGGTTCCCAAAAATATGAACAAAGGTTTATAAACAGTCTTCCTTTCAAACATTACTGTGTTTGCAAGATGGAAAATCTGGGAAATGGTTTGACAGAACTCTTAATGCTCATCCTCCAAGGAGTGTGAGATTAGGCTACCAAGTGAAATACTATGGTAGTCAACAAGTTGTCTTGAGTAGATTTTCAAACCTGGGCTAGTGGTGTCCATCAAATAACTCTTTTGATGAAAGGAAAGCTATAGTCATGTTGTCTCATAATCTCAGTCATGTTATTTCCTCTCAGTGTGGCCCCTGGAATCTTCCATGACCCCTCTGCCAAGAGGAAGGTAGAATTTGGGCAGCATCTCCCAGGATGAGTTCAAGGTTGACAGGTAAGGGAGAGGAAAGAACATTTGTGGCAGAAGGGACAACGTGGATGGACAGCTTTGGGGGCGAGTGCCTGCTTCTGGGAGGCAAGGAAGTAGTGGTTTCAAAGCTCTGGCTTCATGCTGCTGATTGCTAAAAAAGTGTAAAAAGGATCAATCACCTTTTGGGGGGGAACTGCTGGTCTGGATAGAGAAGAATGGGCTTTTAGCCCATGGAAACTAGTAAGACGGAGTTTTATATCTGGAGGAGGGGTAAAGCACAGTTAATGGTTTAGATAATAGAAAGGAAAAGCCAGATGCTTAGAGAAATACTGAGCTGGGGCTATGGCAATAATGCAGGAAAGAGATGCAGGCGGCTGGCCAGAGGCAGAGGTGGTGAGCGTGACTAGGGTGAGATAGTATGACAGACATTTTGGAGAAACCAGGGGACTGGCAGTCTGTGGGGAGGGACGAGACACAAGTCAGAGGTGTCTAGATAGGGCAGCTCACTGGATAACGATTCTGGCCAAGTGAATCAGGGAATACAGGAGTGTGTACGAGGAGATGAGTAGGTGGGGGCCTAGAGAGGGCTTTAAAATAAGAGTCTAGACTTTAAAGTGCCCAAGCCTGCCACAGGACCCCTGGAGCATCTCCTGGAGAACACACATGTTCACAACATATGCTAGTTTCTTGGAGGAAAACTGCAGCGTGTCCGTCGTCAAGCTCATCAAGCATGTATATGCACCATCCAAGGAGGGAGTTGCTTTCTAGTTCTGTTCCAAATCTCTGAGAATCTAAGAGAGAGAATCAGCTGCATTTTACCAAGTGGTGTGACCTTCATGGTTTTCAAATTCTTCTAGATTCATTTCTCTCATTCAAGTTGCACAATCTCCCATCATTAAAGGGATAAGATTTTGTTGCTACTATTTCAAAACTGAAATGGAAAGATTTGCTAGAGTCCCAATAGCTGATTACCTAAGGAGCTGGTCCTCTTTACACAAACTCCTACTAACCATAGCTTTATATTTAACATGTAGGCAAGGATGTATATATAAACATTACACATTTTGAAAGTAAAATACCTATATTAAAAAGGGTTATAATGTTATACTATATTTCAAACAATAAAAGCTCTAGCCATAAAAGGCAGAACTTTAACCATTACACTTGAAACCTGAGAGAAGTCTGTATTAGAAAAATGTTAAGAAAAACTTTGCCATTGTCTATAACTGAAGGATTATACTGTAAAGGGCTATGAAGTGCTTGGTTCACTGTGCTGAAGTGAACTGTGAACTGTGAACTGTACAGAAGGGAACTGTGGACAGTTCTACCACCAGACAGAACATCTGCATACTCAGGCATTTGCTTTAAAAAATTTATTTTACATTTACAGTACATATCATACCATACTATATTCTGGTGTTTCAGCACTGAAAAATAAGATCCCCGATCCCATTCCAGTGGAGCAGTCAGAAACGCACACAGAAATTATTACTGTAATACCATGTGTTACAGAGAAGCAGTTCCTAACCTGGGCTCTTCGGCGAAGGCAGGCACTGAATCAAAGGATGTGTAAGAGTTACTGTTGGTGGGAGTGTAAACTGGTGCAGCCACTATGGAGAAGAGTATGGTGGTTCATTAAAAAACTAAAAACAAAGCTACCATATGACCCTGAAATCCCTGAAAGCACATATGCAGAGATAGACAAAGTCCAAAAGGATATATGCACCCCAATGTTCATTGCAGAGCTGTTTACAACAGCCAAGACATGGAAACCACCTGAATGTCCATCAACAGAGCAGTGGATAAAGAAGATGTGGCCCATATCTACAATGGAATATTACCCAGCCGTTATAAAGAATGAAATCATGCCATTTGCAGCAGCGTGGATGCACCCAGAGATTGTCATACTGAGTGAAGTCAGAAAGAAGAAGAAATATTTTATAACATCCCTTACATGCGGAACCTAAAAAGTAATGATACAAATGAACTCCTCTACAAAACAGAAACAGACTCACAGACTTAGAACAAACTTATGGTTGCCAGCGGGAAGGATGGGGTGAAGGGCATAGTTAGGGAGTCTGAGATTGACATGTATACACTGTTATAGTTAAAATGGATAACCAACAAGGTCCCGCTATATAGCACAGGGGACCCTGATCAACATCATGCAGCAGCCTGGATGGGAGGGGAGTTTGGAGAAGAATGGGTACATGTATATGCATGCCTGAGTCCCTCTGCTGTTCACCTGAAACTATCACAACACTGTCCATTGGCTGTACGCCAATATAAAATAATGTTAAAAAGATACCTAAGAGTGAACCAGGATAAAAGCTGGGCAAGTGCATTGTTCTGGGAACAGTCTGGCCTCCTTCCCATTCTTCAGAAACTTCCTGCTTCCCAGAAAGATCTCTGATTTGGACCCTGCATATTGAATGACTCTGGAGCTTCTTTTTTGAACAGTTGTTTCTCCTAAGACTAGAAATTACTCAGAGTTGAATCCTAGTTGCCCCTGGCCTTTGTAGTAAACATGCGTTGAGTCAAAATAAGGCACTGCACACTATAATATTACAAAATGCTAGAGCTGGGAGGGAATTGACTCCAACTCCTTCAGTGAATATATATGGAACCAAGGAATGTAAGGGTGTTTATAAACAAGGTGTAGAATATAGCATCTAACTTAATGTAGATGCAATCCTCCCTGGTGGTTTTTAAAGCAACATTTGGAACTTAGGCAAATTCAGGTATGATTTGAGCCCCTGCCTCCACCTGCCACCCCTGTTCTTCCTTCATTTCACCTGCAAAGGGTGGCTAGGCTTCCATACACCCTATTCACCAAGTTTAATTTCTCGATGCAGATTACTGCAGTGTCTTCTGCCTACTGTATTTCTAACAGTGATTGTTTTTAGAACTACTGGTTTCAATTTTAAGGTAAAACCCTTACCACTCCTTGAATAATTCTCATAGAGGAGTTCTTAATAAATACACACAGTGATGGAGAAAAGGAGGGAGGGAGAGGCAGGAACTCAGCTCAAAGACAAGTTTTAGCTGTAAGTGGCATCCTTAAGTAAAGAAAAAAGTAATGCAAAGGTAGTGAGGATGAGAGAGTTAATTAAAAATTTTTATGGAAATAAAAACTCAGAAGAGAGAAAGAAACTCATGCAGAAGGGCAGAATGAAAATATGAAAAAGCTTGCATTCCAAAATTATGTTTGGATCACCAAACCTAAATAACACCAATGAAGTGTTACAAATGAGCGAAAATTATTAAATGGTGGAATCACTGATGCTAAATAACTGGGACTTAAAGGTAACTTGATAATGGAGATATGGAAAAATGACATCCTGCAACTATAAAATGAATAGCCTCAATTTAAGCCCAATAACTTATTCCTGCTACTATTGTTGCAACTAGCCACCTTTGGTTCATACCCTCAACCTCCAACAAAACACATTTGGCAACACTGGTTACTGAGGTAATAGGCTATGCCCAATATATCCGATACACATTTAAAAGGATCCCGCTGTCTACATCATCAGAGTTAAGAAAGATAAATTGATCAAAACTGTAGGTAAATAAACCATTACATGAAATGCTGGCTGCCAGTTCTACAGCCTCAATACCACAAAGGCTTTTATATGATCCTTAAAACAACAGTCCCTGTCTGGTAAACAGTTGGTATTACTTGCTCCCCATCGGTTCCACTGAGTAATGCTCAATATATCTTCAACATGCTGGCAATGGTAAATCAGGTTTTCATGACACAAGTGCAACACAGTCTATGTAAACTTCTCTCAGTCCTCCAGTCAGCAGCATACAAATATGTGTGCGTGTATATATTAGTTACAGAGAAGTGGTTCTTTACTCTGACTACATATTACAATCACCAAAAGCTTGCAAATCATAACCAACATCCCCAGCAACTTCACCCCAATGGTTCTGGTCTGGGATGGAGCCTCGACAGTGCTTTCAAAGGCTCCCAAGTGACTCTAACATACAGTCAGCATTGAAAATCACTGGCCTAGACATTTCTGATGTCAGTACAATTAGGGGAAAAAATTACATTAAAACAAAAGCATTTACAAGGCAGCACTTGAATACTGATTTTATTATCACTTTTCTTTCTCAAATCATGATATTAAGCTTCTCTTATAATGTATCTTTCAAGTCCTTTACTCCTTTTTTTTGGCCTGTTTGTTTTCCTAGTGATTTTATAGGAATTATTTATTAATTACGGAAACTGGTCTTCTCTTTGTCATATATATTGAGTTCTTTCTCTCAGAATATTTTCTGCCAGCCTGTGACTTTTTTTTTCCTTTCATTTTTTTCTTAATGGTACCTTTTAAAACGCAGACATTTTAAGTTTAGATGAAGTTCATTTATAAATTATGTTCTTGTATGGCTTGGGCTTTGTGTCCTGTCTATCCCAAAGGTTTTAAATATAGTCTATATTTTCTAGTAGAAGCTTCAAATTAGCTTTTAAATTTAGGTTTATCATCTATCTTAAATTAGTTTTTGCATATGATGTGTAGCAGAGCTGAAGCCCAATATTTTTCCCCCATAAACTTATTGGATTGTTTCAAAACTATGTTTTGAAAAGCTATTCTTTCAAAATGGAATTATCTTGGACTCTTATTAACTGGTCATGTATGAGTAGGTAGCTATTTCTGGATTCGATATTCTACTCAGTTGATGTACTTTCCTATTGTTAATGCTAATGCCACTCTGACTTTATTATTGTACCTTTAAATAAATCTTGAAATCAGGTACTATGAGTCCTATAACTTCTTTTGCAAAATTGTTTTGGCTATTTTAGATCATATCATTTATATTTCATTTGCAGTTGTATAAATCTTACACATCTTATACATTTTTACAAACAAACCTGCTGGGATTATGGTTGGGATTGTGTTGAATCTACAAATCACTTTAGAGAGAACTGACATCTTAACAATATTGAGTGCTCTTGTTGTGTCAGTCACTAAGTCGTGTTTGACTCTTTGCAGCCCCATAGACTGTAGCCCACCAGGCTCCTCTGTCCATGATTCTCCAGGCAAGAACTCTGGAGTGGGTTGCCATTTCCTTTTCCAGGGGATCTTCCTGACCCAGGGATCAAACATGGGGTCTCCTATATTGCAAGCAGATTCTTAACTGAGCCACCAAGGCAGCCCTAATCCCAAATATGATACAGCTCTCCATTCACTTAGGTTTTCCGTAATTTCTTTCAGCAATGTATTCTAGTTTTTAGTTTATAGGCCTATGTTTTTTGTTAAGTGTTTACTAGGTGTGTTTTTACTTTGATATTATTGTAAAGGACTTCTAAATTTTTCATTCTCCTTTATTTGATTTTGATGTATAAAAAATATATAACTGATATTCATATATTTACTTGTTAAACTGTACTCTCACTAAATTAACTTTAGGAATTATTCTTTAGGTTCTTTAGAATATTCTAAATAAACAATCATGCTTTTGTTACTTTATTTCCAATCTATTGGCCTTTTATTATGATTTCTCCCCTTACTATAGTGGCTTGTGCCTCCACAAAAGTTAGGACAGCTCAAAGAATACGCTTGTTTGTTCTGGCCCCAGTGTTAGGAAAATCATTTAATATTTCACCATTTAGTATAATGTTAGTTATAGGCTTTTAATAGATTACATTTATAAGATTGAGGACACATTCATCCTCAGTTTTCTGACATCTTTTTAAAACAATAAATAGGTGTTAATTTGGTCAAATTCTTTTTCTGCATGTATCAAAATAATAATTTTTTTTCTTTTATTCTGTAAATATAGTAAACCTTAAAAGTTATTTTTGAATGTTATTTTAGCCTCTCATTTCTAGGATAAACCCAATTTGGTCATGATGTTTTACCTTTTTATGCATTGTTGGATTCAATTTGCTAGCATTCTGTTATGGATTTTTTCCATCTATGTTCATGAGAAATACTGGTTTATAATTTTCCTTTCATTTAATGACTTGGTCATGGTTTGTTATGAAACTTATGTTGTCCTCATTAAAGAGTGATAGAGCTTATGCAAAAATAGTACTTCTTCTCTAAGTACGTGAAGAATTACCAATGAAACTACCCAAACTATGTGGGAATATTTTTTATTATAAAAGTAGTTACTTCAGTTGATATAAATTTTATCAAAGTTTTCCTGAACTTTATAATTTTAATACCTTTAAACCATTTTAGTGGTAGACTACCAATTTTTTAAATATATTAGTATATATATAAAACTTAATGATCAAATTCACTTTATGTCAGCAAGTGCTTTAAAGCCTCTAATATTACAAAACTTTTCAACTGATTAAAAATTTTAGAATGGATATAGCAATAATATTGGTTAAATATTTCTCTTACTAGAGATTCAGAATTAACTCATAAGAAATTATAAAAAGCAATTAACTGATTTCTCTTAAGAATATATGTAATTTGGACAATTTATAATTTCTACCCTCATTCTTAGCTTCCTAATTTATGAAATGAAGGAACTGGATTTGATACTTTCTAAGAATTCATCCAGCTACAGCAGCCCATTACTTTCAATTTATGCTATTATATTCTTTAGATAAAGTATTAAGTGTTTTACTTAGAGTCTGAATAAATTTAGCCTGCCAATAATCTTAATTAAATCTATTTTTGAGAATTTCTAAAGTACGTCACAGGAACATTTTTGGACCTTATCGTTAAAAATGGGGTGGAGTATCTGTATTTTCTATTTAAACACATTGTTATTAAAAGGCAAACAAGAGCTTTAAGATCTAAACATTGCTCTTTTGTAAGTATGTATTCTTTGTTAGGAATATATGTGTTAAATTTTGAAAATGAGACAACAGGTTTGACTTATAAAGACTAAAGGATTTTGTGACATGCTGGGTAAACAGCTGAGAAAAATTTAAGTACGTACTATGCGCAAAGCACCCAAGATATAGCAGTAAACAAAAATACACTAAAAAAACCCAGCCTTCATAGAGCAAATATTTTTGTAATGCAAATGAGAAGAATGACATCACTGAATTGGCTTGGATGTTTCAAACTCACAGCAGAAATTTTGCAGAGCTCTTGGCATTGTCTGCTGCTGTATCTTCTTTTTCCTTCTATCTCTGCTACATCACTGCTGCCCTACTTCCTGCTTAGGCTATTTGGTGCACAGAATGGAAATTTTGTAAATCATGGTTGATGATTTTAACCAGTGCATCACTGTTTCATGCAATTAATCAATTAGGTATTTTAACAAATAATGAACACTATGGAAACAGAACCTAACCCCAACAGTTAGAATATTGCTGGTCTTAGCTACCTATGTGTCCCACTCCCCTCCCCACATCAGTGCACCTCCACCGACAGCAGCCATCCTTAAACTCTCTAATTCTTCTAGTAGACTCATCTTCCCATCTTAGAAGCGCCAAAACCCGAGTGTGTGCGCTCTACTGCAGGGCTAGCTATATCTTTATTTCTTCTCCACAGGGCCTAGCACTAAGCCAGTCAAGAGTATTTGTTTAGTTAATGTTTGTGGAGAGAAAGTACTACAGGAACTCCTGGTTCTGTCATTCAGTGCCTGCAGACACTGCCATTAGGTATAATATATGCCTGTGTGGGACTTATGTTTAACAAAATGAACTATCATGTACACAGACTTAACAGTTAAAGGGATACAACTGTGGCCATTACTTTGGAAAACTAAGCAGTGGCTACAGGACTGGAAAAGGTCAGTTTTCAGTGCAGTCTCAAAAAAGGGCAATGCCAAAGAATGTTCAAACTACTGCACAATTGCACTCATTTCACATTCTAGCAAAGTAATGCTCAAAATCCTCCAAGCTAGGCTTCAACAGTACGTGAACCAAGAACTTGCAGATGTTCAAGCTTCATTTAAAAAAGGCAGAGGAACCAGAGATCAAATTGCAACATCCACTGAATCAAAAAAAGCAAAGGAATTCCAGAAAAACATCTACTTCTGCTTCATTGAATATACCAAAGCCTTTGACAGTGTGGATCACAACAAACTGGAAAATCCTCAAGAGATGGGAATACCAGACCACCTGACCTGCCTCCTGAAAAATCTGTATGCAGGTCAAGAAGCAACAGTTCGAACCAGACATGGAACAATGGACTGGATCCAAATTGGGAAAGGAGTACATCAAGGCTGTTTACTGTCACTGTGCTTATTTAACTTAAATGCAGACATCGTGAGAAATGTCAGGCTGAATGAAGCACAAGAGGGAATCTAGATTGCAGGGGAAATGTCAATAACCTTAAATTTGCAGATGACATCACCCTTATGGCAGAAAGTGAAGAGGAACTAAAGAATTATTTGATGAAGTTGAAAGAGGAGAGTCAAAAAGCTGGCTTAAAACTCAACATCCAAAAAACTAAGGTCATGGCATCCGGTCCCATCATTTCAAGGCAAATAGATGGGGAAATCCTGGAAACAGTGACATACTTTATTTTCTTGGGCTCCAATATCACTGCAGATGATGACTGCAGCCATGAAATTAAAAGGCACTTGCTCCATGGAAGAAAAGCTATGGCCAACCTAAACAGCATATTAAAAAGCAGAGACATCATTTTGCCAACAAAGTCTGTATACTCAAAGCTATGATTTTTCCAGTAGTCACGTATAGATGTGAGAGTTGGACCATAAAGAAGGCTGAGAGCCCAAGAACTGATGCTTTTGAACTGTGGTGTTGGAGAAGACTCTTGAGACACCCTTGGACTGCAAGGAGATCAAACCAGTCAATCCTAAAGAAATCAATCCTGAATATTGACTGGAAGGACTGATGCTGAAGCCGTAATTCCAATACTTTGGCCACCTGATGGGAAGAACTGGTTCGTTGGAAAAGACCCTGATGCTGGGAAAGATTGAAGGCGGGAGGAGAAAGGGGCAGCAGGGGATGATATGGTTGGATGGCACCACTTACTTAATGGTCATGAGTTTGAACAAGCTCCGGGAGATGGTGAAGGACAGGGAAGCCTGGTGTGCATAGAGTCGCAAAGAGTCGGACATGACTGAGTGACTGAACACCAAGAAACTGGGATCTAAACAAAACATCTATGTATATACACTAATGAGGTATTCACATAAGCATTCTAAAGCATATTAAAATCTCATAATACAAGCAATGGAAATTTGCTAACATTTGTACACAGATAAAAACTTTAAGAAAACAAACACTAACTTTCTTTGCACTTACAGTTAATTTCAACCATCACTGCTTCCATTATTAAAACAAACAAAAACAGATAGAGGCTTACGAAGTATCGGTAATGGAACTAAAGCTTCTGTTTTGTTTTGTTTTGTTTTGTTAATCGAACTGGTACAATAAAAAACATTCAATATCTTCCGAAAATAAATCAATAAAATTTAAAAACTGCTAAGAAGGACAATGTTTTTTAACCTGCACTATGCTGAATTTCACTTTGTTCCTTGGTCCCCTGTTACCCTGCTAAGATACTCTATAAAACACAGCTTTTGTCTAATCACAACCACTTTTATCCTTCATATCATACATTCCTTTCCTTGCTGGCTCGGCAGACAAAGCTAAAAGCAATCCTGCTCCAGACCTACGAAATCACTCTAGCCTCATTTGCTCCACTTAATGTACTCCAATCTATGCTTCAATAGTTAAAATCAAATCGAGTATTACTATCACTACCTTTGTAAGGCATATACTTTTCTCAACTGTTTCACAGCTCGGTCAATTTGGTGGTGAGTTGATGTCAAATATTTTCCAATCCCTAGCTTACTCAAGTCAATACTTCAAACTTTAATCTTATCTGATATCACTCAAAACAAAACATCTTTATACAGCCCTTTCCTGAAAAACCTCTCCCATCTTTTACACAATTAGTAAATACAAAATACTGCAAACACTACCATTCTTAGCAATTTTTGATGTGATTCTCCCACACTGGGGTTCCAATTCATAGAATCCCATCCCTCACTCTTTCCCACTATTCTGAATATAGAGATAGCAAAAGGCAAGAGCTTCAAAACAACTTCACTATATTGTGTCACACCCATATCAGCACAAAGGACCCGCTGGGTGCAAAGCTAGGTCCATCTAAAAACACACTAATCTCTCCCCTATTCAAAGATACTCAATACACACACACGTACACACACACACACACACGATATGAATAGTATATATCCAATACAAAACATCTTACTACTTTGGATTTAAAAAGTAAATCTTTTAAGAAAAAAAAGTATAGCTGATTCCTTATAAATAATCGCTTCAATGATTTAATTCCTCATTTTAAACTGGCTGCTTTACATCCTCATATATTAACCTGGTAATACTGACATAATACTGTAAAATGTGTATATTACTAAAAAAAAAATGAAGACATTTACCCATAGCTTGAATAATCAAACAGTTGCAGCAAACTGTAACAGAAATAGTTTGGAAGACCACACAAATCATTTGCTAATAATCAGCACAAAACTTATCAAATAGAAAATATGAATGAAAAGCTACAGAATTTAGAGAATCAATTAATAAATATAAACCTTTTCCATAGGAATTTAAGCAGAAAGAAAAGTAAATGTGAAAAGGTATGAACAATTCTAAGAAATGTTACTGGAAAATACTATGTAACTGAAGAAATATATATATATATATATACATAAAATTAAAGAGTCCACCAAGTGCCAAGCAAAACAGACCAAACAATCCCCATTGATGGCTTCTGGGAAGAAAAAAGAAACATGTATGAATAAGAATCGCACAACTAATTATTAAATCATATGCTAAAAATCAGTAGAATATCTATGCTGAGGGAAAATAACCCTAAACTAAGATATGTCCACATAGCATAAGACTTACAGAAAGTTAAAGTGGTTAAAGATATTCTCAATCATTTTCAGACTCTCAAATTTCACAGAAATTTTACAAAATGAATTGTTTGCATACAGAGGACATCAGCAAGGAGAAAATAAACAGGATACTGATTAGATGGAGTGGAGAAGAGAAGCAGTAAATAAGGAGCACACTAAAATAACATTTTGTCCTGGGGCAGAAGGAAACAGGTTCCCAAGATTCAAGAGCATTAATTCACAAGCAGTCCTCTCAACAGTAAGGCAAGACAGCAAGGGTAACATTTATTTAGACATACACGATGTTAAATTTGGAGACTTAATTGTGAATCACATAAAGCCTTAATTAACACTTCCTAATCAGATGTTTCAGGGGAACGTGATTCCTCTTTGTAAATTGCCTAAGTAACAAAAGTGCCAGACCTCTGCAGACACAGAAAATGAGAGTTGTCAGAGTCATGTGCAGCAAATGGTGGCTGAGAATTTTATTTTACTTATATAGTTTCTGCATAAACATGAAGTGGTCACAGCAGTTTTACCTACACCTGTCATCTAGGGAACCAGGTATAAAGCAGAGGGGCAAAGTGCAATGGAAATCATGGAGTGGGGACAGTAAGATGTAAGGCTTCTGAAAGGCAAATATAACCCTCAGGATTTCTGCATCAGCACAAATAACAACTCTTTTTTTTTTCCTAATAGCGTCTGGAATTAAGCTACATGTCTCTTATATTGCTAGGTAAAAGAATAAAAGTAAAAAGGACAAAACTTCAAGACACTCAAGGATGAAACATGTGAACATGAGCAGTCTGGTCACACACTCCCGAAGACAATTTTTCTCTCAAATTAGTTTCTTGGCTCCCATTTAACTGTTCTGAGAATCTTCACATTTCCTGGTCTACAGATAACTTGAGACGAAGATGTCATACTTTTCTCATTCTTAGAGAAAAGTGTTCCTCATAGCTATTTGGTCCTCTTGCTTCTTAGCCTGGCTGCTAAAGGAAGGAGCATTTGCAGCCGAGGGTTTAGTTTAGTGTCAATTCTTTTCCTGCTCACAAGATTGGTAGAAGAATAAATGGGAAAATTCTTACTTTCCAAGTTCTGTTATATTTGATTTGCTCTGCCTTGAAACACTCCAGAGATTCTTATTTATGATTTAAAGAATGACTAGACCACTGTAAGGCGATGTTAGCAAGGGAGCCATAGCATTTGATAAATATCCCATGAAGGAGGCCAGTCTTACTCAGGGAGCAGTAGGGTATTTTTTTATTTAGTTGGCAAATAAGTATTCAAATTCTTGATCAAACTCCTTCAGGGCCAGCCTATGTATTTAACTGGAAAGAACTCCACTATCTTTCCCAGCTGCAAAGTTGGTGACAAGAGTTGATTTTTCAATTCTTAATAGAACTGCAGGTTCCACTTGCTGAATAGAGTTAAATACATAACACACAAACCAACATCTCATCTTTGAGGTATCTTCTTGGCTCTTCTTCAAAAACGTGTTTATGAAATATAAGTGATTTCTTTAGGGTGACATAGAAATATGAATGAGAGGCTGTACTCAGGACTCTATGTCCAGTAAGAATGCTAGAAAACATTGGACACTCTCACAAAGAAGATCCAACACTAAGCAATGGGTAATCCATCATCCTCACTGAAAAGCTCTATCCGAAATCAGATAACAAACTGCTAAAAGGAAAAAATAGTTAAGATAGATTATTTTAGAACCCTTTTCAAATTACAGTGGATTCTTTTACCTGGCTCGTTGGAGGAAGTAACAAATATTTTCCATTAACTAAAGTTTATTTTTGTAAATACCTGACTCTCTAGAAACCTTTCTAAACGGTCTACTACATCTGTCCTTCTTAATCTGAATACTCTAAACTGTATGTGATGTAACAGTCAGTTACATCAGTGGTCCTCAAGAGACTGCAAACCCCCACCCTCAATTTATTTGTGCACTTGTAGAGTCTCCTCCTCTTGAGTCTGGAAGTCTGGACTAGCTCTGTTATTGGCTTTAACCAGAAGAATGCCACAAACCTGATATTCTGCTAGCTCTAGGCCTAACACTTAAGAAGGCCTAGCAGCTTCTGCTTTTGTGCTGCATAGGAAGCCAGGAACCCCCATGAGGCACCTTGCATCTCATGGGGGGCCAACAAGGAGGTCTGAGGTCCCTGATTGACAGGCCTAGATGACCTTCCAGTCAACAGCCAAAATCAACTTGTCACACCTAAGAGTGAAGCACCTTATGAATGGATTCTCCAGTCTCAATTTAGTGGAGCCAGCTGACATTCCGTGGATATTCTGGGATATTCACCGTGGATATTCCCCGGGGACATTGCGGGGCTCAGAGATGAGCCCCCTCCAGGGTCATGCCCAGATTGCAAAGTATCATATGAGCAAATGACTGCTTGCTGCTGTTCTAAGCCACTGTGTTTTGGGATAACAAACAACTGAAACACTGTACTTGATCTTTTCTTGATGGCTCATGGTCATCAAATTTTTTGAAGAACACAACAGAAGATATCAGAGGATCTGGATTCTTATTCCAGGTCCACCACTTATGGTCTGGTCATTTAGCTGTTCATATTTCCAATTTCCACATGTATAAATTCTGATTATTCCATAAGACTGTTTGTAAAATGTGACCAAAAAACGCACTGCAGTGCTTTCAAAACTATTCCATACTTCTGAATCTATTCCATGTTAGTATATTACCTTTAACTCCCTATTCTAATTTTTATCTATTACTCCCAATACAAAAGTAAAGTTTTGGAGCCAAAGAGGTAATACGTATTTTGCAACAGAATATTTGATTTTGCACATGAGTTCAAGTTGGTGAACCCCAGTTGTCAGCAGGCTGAATACCTCATAAACAAGATGTTGCCATACTCGTACACGTAGTGGGCCAATTTTCATTTTAGAGAAGAAATTACAGTGTTTCAAAATCATCATTAGTCTCTCAAATTCTTTTCTGCAAACTTTACAATGTGTCTTTGATAAGACATTTCCCAATAATGTTCTCTGCAAGCATTGCGCTCTTTCTTCTGATGTTTTCCAAATTGCTTCACAAAAGGAACACAGGAATCTCACATGTGTGAAGCCTTCAGCCAGTCACTTAATCATTTGGAGATGCAGTTTCGTTCTACATAAATTCAGGATAACTATTTCTGCCTTGCTGTTTTGCGTGAGTACTTATTGTTAGGGGCATTACAAAAGCATTCAATAAATTCTGGTCGATAATTATTGTCACTATTATCATCCTCGTTTCTTTCATGTGCCGCAGTAGTATATATGACTTCATTTTTATGGTTTAGAGATTTTAGGGCAATCTACTTTTATATCCTCACTCAGAAGAAATAAAATGAAAGAAAACAAAGATGCAAAAATAATAAAAATAAAGCAGTTTTTTTTCTTCTTGAGAATTTGGCAAAAGGCAATTTAGAGTGAGTGTGTGTTCATCTAATATTATGAATATGAGAGAAATATGATTTTCTTATATCTTTTGTTCAACATCCTGCAAACTAGGGGTGATTAAGAAAGATATTATCATGACAGCAGCAAAAGCAAGAAGAGATATGCAAGAGCCAGTATCTCTGATCCCTCCAAAGTAGAATAAGTTTTGGGGAATTTAGTAAGAATAACTGAAACATAACCTGAAGACTTCTGGCTAGCTTTGGAAGCCAAATTTCCAAATAGCTTTAGCAACTGCTCCAGGCTGAAAGAGCAGGAAGAACGTAATTCTTTCTGATCCCACTCGGAGACTGTTCTTAGACTTCAGTTCCTTCTCTGCAAAGGGAGGTGAGCCAAGAAAGATCCTTGATGCAAGTCTCTCATTTTAATCCCTCAACTGTAATTCATTATCTGAAGCCCCAGAAACTACCTGTAGTCAAGAAATTCCACAACTGTTTTGGAGTCTGTTCTTGAGCTAATATAAAAAATAGTGTATAATGCCCATCAGGAAACCATTCCCATATAGCTCACATTTGATTGCTCCTGTTGTTACATTTCAGGCACTTCAAGTCCATCTAGATTGTTCATCAAATAATACCCAATGCTCCAAGAAATAGTGGGCTTTAAGAGGATCTCATGTATGTTTTGATTCTGCCTCGTCTAACGATACACATGGGATGCAAACTGGAAAGGACAAAGTAAAGAAAATGAAGATACAAGCTAACATCTTCCTGACCCAGGGGACGAACTGGGGTCTCCTGCACTGCAGGCAGATTCTATAGCAACTTGGCCACCAAGGAAACCCAACATCAACATTTATGCTAAATATAAAGCACAGTGATGTCCAAGTATATGTGTATATATGAGAACTGAAAGAGAACATTCAGCTATAAATGGATTCCAGTCTTCAGGCTGATGCAAACCACACCTCAGCTTCCCTCCCAGACCCCAGGGTGAAAATGTGCAGAATGGCAAAAGTGCCAGAGGCGGAGTTGGGTAGATATTCCTTCAGTTTTCATAGCAGGCAAAATAAGAGACTCACTCATTGGCTGTTATTTAGCAAAACTGTTTGAGAACTTCTGCTACATACTAGGTACTAAGATGTTAGGAGTCAGAGATGGAAAGCCTGCCCTCAAAAACCAAGGAAAAGAACAGCTGAGTACATGACAACTTGGCAATAATCGGTGCATGAGACATACAGGATGGGAGGAAATGCTACAGACAATATGGATGGGGAAAAGGTACTTTAATTTGGTTTCACAAACATTTTTTAAATTCCTCTTGTGACCCAGGCACTGGGCATTAAAAAAAAAAAAACACACACAAGTATGATCCAGGAAAGCAGGTAGGTCACTCCTGGCAAAACAACAGAAAATGGAGTAGGAACGCAACCAGATTTCAGGGCACTTGAAGGTTTACCAGGTGAGGGAGAGTCGAAAAATTGAGAAAACGTTATGACCAGTGGTGTCTCTTTGTAAATCTGGAGGCAACGCTACCCTCCAACACTGGAAAACGCTGAGACAGGGCTTGAGGGAAGACAAGAAAATAAGACCAAGTGTGAAAATGCCACAAGTAAGAATGAGTAAAATCATTACCACCAAGTACTGAGGGCCGAGCTGACAACCGACAAGACACATTTTAGAGGCCTGAGTCAAAGGCCATTGTGAATATTGTCTTCTTTGTGAGCAAGAACCATGACTATTCATCTTCCTATGAAGAGTAGATATTTCAAGCTTTGCAGATGCTATGCATTTTTATCAGCGCATTAACTATTTTACTGAAAATGAGTGGAGAAGGGAGGGGGAAGAAAAAAACACACAGAAGGTTCTGAGAAGGGCGAGATCAAAAGACAGTTAAGTAAGACCCAGCTGAAAGAGCACAGACAACCAGCCAGGAGAAAGGCATGAAGATGAAGGAACAGGGACATGAAGAGATAATGAATATGTGAATGAGGGAATGAGACAATGCAGCAAAAAAGAACTGGGAAAAATGCTCATTTTAAAACAGAAAAGTTGAAAAAGGGGGAGAAACAAAGAACATGAGATAATGGTGTGAAAACTAAAGATAATATCCCCAGAGTTACAAGAAGTAAGCGTGTGTGAACAAGAGAAAGGAAGAATGTGAGAAAAGAGAGTAAAGGAAAGTACAGAAAAAGAGGGGAAAACAGTAACTTATTTTACAGTGCTAACTACATTCCATTCACACTCCCCTGTATCACTACATTTTTGTCAGTTTAAAAGTCTTTTAGATAATGCATAAATCAAAAGTGGAAAAACAATCCTTGATTCAGAGGATTTGCAATATATTATACAGCTTTGAATTGTGGAATATGTATTTATTTTTTAAAACATCTCTGCTATGGTGACAGGTAATTTTCTTAGAACCTGAAACTCTGATTTGGGATAAAGAAGGTTTTAGAATGAAAAACAAAAGAGAGAGAAAAACAAGGAAACAGGAATAAGTGTTGATGGGTGCTGGTTGTCAACATGTTGACAAGAAGGAAACAGATGAATAGTTACCAAGAATGCTAAGCAGTAAGATGCTCTGAGAAAGGAAAAGCAGAGAGGATTTTTCTTTCAATTTGCCCTTTTGGATTTTTGCTCATGGATCACAACCTGCTGTGTTTACAGAGGCACTAAAACCCGTCCCCTGCTCACCACCTGACTTGAATTTCTGCTCCCTTTGACTTTGGTGGTTCACACATTGCCATGTGGAAGCCTTCGCCTTTCCAATCCCTTTCTTCAATTTTGGCTGGATCACTGGATTTTTTTTCCTGAATGAAGAATTTTCTCTGCATCATTTAGGAGAGATGAGCCACTGAGAATTTTCTTGCTTTCATTTTTTTTTTATTCATTTATTTCACCATTTTGTGTATATATATATATTTTTTTATTTTACAATATTATATGGGTTTTGTCATACATCAACATGAATCCACCACGGGTGTACAAGTGTTCCCCCTCCTGAACCCCTCTCCCACCTCCCTCCCCGTACCATCCCTCTGGGTCATGCGAGTGCACCAGCCCCGAGCATCCTGTATCATGCTTCGAAACTGGACTGGCGATTCGTTTCACATATGATATTATACATGTTTCAATGTCATTCTCCCGAATCATCCCACAGAGCCCTCACAGAGTCCAAAAGACTGTTCTATACATCTGTGTCTCTTTTGCTGTCTCGCATATAGGGTTATCGTTACCATCTTTCTAAATTCCATATATATGCGTTAGTATACTGTATTGGTGTTTTTCTTTCTGGCTTACTTCACTCTGTATAATAGGCTCCAGTTTCATCCACCTCATTAGAACTGATTCAAATCTATTCTTTTTAATGACTGAGTAATACTCCATTGTGTATATGTACCACAGCTCTCTTATCCATTTGTCTGCTGATGGACATCTAGGTTGCTTCCATGTCCTGGCTATTATAAACAGTGCTGCAATGAACACTGGGGTACACGTGTCTCTTTCAATTCTGGTTTCCTTGGTGTGTATGC
>NW_011495014.1:1710047-1710588 GCF_000754665.1 Bison bison bison
GCTGGGTCGTATGGCAGTTCTACTTCCAGTTTTTTAAGGAATCTCCACACTGTTCTCCATAGTGGCTGTACTAATTTGCATTCCCACCAACAGTGTAAGAGGGTTCCCTTTTCTCCACACCCTGTCCAGCATTTATTGCTTGTAGACTTTTGGATAGCAGCCATTCTGACTGGCGTGAAATGGTACCTCATTGTGGTTTTGATTTGCATTTCTCTGATAATGAGTGATGTTGAGCATCTTTTCATGTGTTTGCTAGCCATCTGTATGTCTTCTTTGGAGAAATGTCTGTTTTGTTCTTTGGCCCATTTTTTTGATTGGGTCGTTTATTTTTCTGGAATTGAGCTGCAGGAGTTGCTTGTATATTTTTGAGATTAGTTGTTTGTCACTTGCTTCATTGGCTATTATTTTCTCCCATTCCAAAGGCTGTCTTTTTACCTTGCTTCTAGTTTCCTTTGTTGTGCAGAAGCTTTTAATTTTAATTAGGTCCCATTTGTTTATTTTTGCTTTTATTTCCAATATTCTGGGAGATGGGTCATAGAGG
>NW_011495014.1:1710688-1724592 GCF_000754665.1 Bison bison bison
GATCCTGCTGTGATTTATGTCAGAGAGTATTTTGCCTATGTTCTCCTCTAGGAGTTTTATAGTTTCTGGCCTTACGTTTAGATCTTTAATCCATCTTGAGTTTATTTTTGTGTATGGTATTAGAAAGTGTTCTAGTTTCATTCTTTTACAAGTGGTTGATCAGTTTTCCCAGAACCACTTGTTAAAGAGATTGTCTTTTCTCCTTTGTATATTCTTGCCTCCTTTGTCAAAGATAAGGTGTCCATAGGTGTGTGGATTTATCTCTGGGCTTTCTTATGTCATAATTGGTCCCAAGCTCCCTTTCATAGATAAGGTCTCCATTTATGCAGATCAATGGTTCACAGACTTAAATATACATCAGAGTTACCAGGTCTCCACTGCAGTTACTGACCCAGTAGGTACCACGAGGGGCCTAGGAATCTGCATTTCTAAGACATTCCAAGGTGATGCTGATGCTACTAGTCTAGGGACCCACACTGTGGGAATCATTGATAAAGATCCTTCCTACTACTAGATCGTCTCAGAAGACTTAGTCTTATATGGTAAATGACAGCAAGTGAAAACTTAAGGTCCCTTGATTAGCAACAATGTTCTTTATTCCTAACATTAATTGAACACAATGATTAGAATATTCCTCACCACTAATGTGGAGAAGGCAATGGCACCCCACTCCAGTACTCTTGCCTGGAAAATCCCATGGATGGAGGAGCCTGGTAGGCTGCAGTCCATGGGGTCGCTAAGAGTTGGACACGACTGAGCGACTTCACTTTCACTTTTCACTTTCATGCATTGGAGAAGGAAATGGCAACCCACTCCGGTATTCTTGCCTGGAGAATCCCAGGGGCGGGGGAGCCTGGTGGGCTGCAGTCTATGGGGTCGCACAGAGTCGGACACGACTGAAGCGACTTAGCAGCAGCAGCAGCACCACTAATGACAGCAATATAGTTGCTTACATACCTATCTGTATTTGCCAGAATATGGCAGTTCCTAACCTAACTACAAATTCTATACATTAAAGTCTGTAAAACTCAACATGTATAGTTAAAATCTATGAAAATCCCATCTCATAATAGTGAACAGTGTTAATGATTCAGATATCACATCAAAATAAAGACTGTGAATGTATTAGTTAACGAATTTCAAGTTTGACAATTTCAAATTGAGCCTTTTGCAAAATTCTCAAGTTATTACTGAAAAGATGTTTACCAACATGCTCTACAAAATTGGATAGTTTTTCTTAGCTTTACTAATAATTAGAAATGAAAAAAATTTTATGTATATTGCCTGAACAAAACAAGATCTACCAAACAGAATAATGCCTGAGGTTTTACCATTACGATAACTTAATCCATCCACGCACCTCTAACCAGTAGCCCATAAAGATAAGTCCTAAACTTTGATGCCATTCTTTAACCCAGAATCTTCTTCCCGAATTCCTTTTAAAAATTGTGCCTGCTGCTCACACATGCTTTTATTTCTGACTTTGCATGTATGAACTTACCTTGGTTCCCCTGTCTTGACCTTGGCTCTTTGTAAAGTGATGGCTCAGACTCAATTTTTGACCATCTTGGCTCTGGTTCCCATCAATCATCCAAGTCATCAGCACATCTAAAGATTTTGTTTTATCTCTTGCAAAAAAAAAAAAAATAGCAGATAGTAATTTTGTTATCAAATAAGTGGGCTTTAAAAACAGGTGTCTACATGTTAAAACCTATTAAAAATAGCTAGAGTTTGATGATACAAGGAAACCAAACAAAAATTCACTTTATCATACATTAAAAATGTTTTTAGTTTGATATCCTATAATTTTGGCAAGTGTTAAAAGTGAATCTTGAATTTAAGTTAGTTAATGGTTTTACCTATCATTTATATTACAGTTTAAAAAGAGGAAGGTGCAATGTTTTATTAAAAAGCTATGAACTGTGTCCAAACAGATATAAAAAAAATGTTCAAATAGGTTCCATGTAGAAGAGTGTACGACTGTTATTATCCGAACAGCAACTTCAATAAATTAAAGCACTCAAAATTGTACCAGCCGGCTGTCAGAAATGAATAGTGAAC
The DNA here is from genome assembly GCF_000754665.1 of Bison bison bison. NCBI lineage: Eukaryota > Metazoa > Chordata > Mammalia > Artiodactyla > Bovidae > Bison > Bison bison. The sequence continues at coordinate 1,712,750 of NW_011495014.1, forward strand.
CTGCCAGCAGAAATGTTTCCAATTTCTTAACCACCATCCTGGTCCCTGACAAAACTAACTGGCATTTTGACACAAAGTTGTCGTGGCAGGGATTAAAAAAAAGAATAAAATTTCTCTTTAACTACTCAAATGATGAATTATAGCCAAATGTAACTCAATACACCAAACATTCTATTTTAGGGTGAAGCTAAAATAAATGCCAGCACTGTTAAATATTGGCATTCAAAATAATAATAACATTGAAGTGAATTTCCAAGAGAAAAATACATTTAAAAATTAATTAAATGTTTGGTTTTCTTTTTAAAATGAAAAGTTTTTCTCCTGAATTTGCAACAAGAATTCAGTAAATATTTTATACTTAGTCTATTTCAAAAATTTTTTTTAAATAAAGAAATGCAAGTTAACTGCAGAGAGCTGTGAAATACAAAGAACTCAAGATAAATATTAAAATACATATTTTCAGTTCAGTTCAGTTGCTCAGTCGCGTCTGACTCTGCGATCCCATGAATCACAGCACGCCAGGCCTCCCTGTCCATCACCAACTCCCAGAGTTCACTCAGACTCACGTCCATCGAGTCAGTGATGCCATCCAGCCATCTCATCCTCTGTCGTCCCCTTCTCCTCTTGCCCCCAATCCCTCCCAGCATCAGAGTCTTTTCCAATGAGTCAACTCTTCACATGAGGTGGCCAAAGTACTGGAGTTTCAGCTTTAGCATCATTCCCTCCAAAGAAATCCCAGGGCTGATCTCCTTCAGAATGGACTGGTTGGATCTCCTTGCAGTCCAAGGGACTCTCAAGAGTCTTCTCCAACACCACAGTGCAAAAGCATCAATTCTTCCGCGCTCAGCTTTCTTCACAGACCAACTCTCGCATCCATACATGACCACAGGAAAAACCATAGCCTTGACTAGACGGACCTTTGTTGGCAAAGTAATGTCTCTGCTTTTGAATATGCTATCTAGGTTGGTCATAACTTTCCTTCCAAGGAGTAAGCGTCTTTTAATTTCATGGCTGCAGTCACCATCTGCAGTGATTTTGGAGACCAAAAAAATAAAGTCTGACACTGTTTCCACTGTTTCCCCATCTATTTCCCATGAAGTGATGGGACCGGATGCCATGATCTTCGTTTTCTGAATGTTGAGCTTTAAGCCAACTTTTTCACCCTCCTCTTTCACTTTCATCAAGAGGCTTTTTAGTTCCTCTTCACTCTCTGCCACAAGGGTGGTGTCACCTGCATATTTGAGGTTATTGAGATTTTTTCCAGCAATCTTGATTCCAGCTTGTGCTTCTCCCAGCCCAGAGTTTCTTATGATGTATTCTGCACATAAGTTATTTTAAATGGTGTTAAATATATATACAGTTGTGTATTCATTATCCACATTTTATATAATTTGCCTGTAATGCAAAGTTCCAGAAAGCACTAGAAAAGTAATTCTGTATACATGTATATTCACAAGTATATGTTTATGGTCACGCATCTGTGTATATATGCACACAACTTAAACTTGGGAAATTATCTGCAATAGTCATGTCAAGGTTAATGGTGTATCTATTTTCTGTTTAGTATTTTTATGATTTCTTCACTTAAATTTAAATTATGAACCCATTGAGAATTTGAGAGCATTATCAGTGTACTGAAATGCCACCCTAATGATGCTTGACTCATACAAGTTATTCTTTGGAAACTAGCAATATGTTATGTCATTATATATGTGACTATGTAAATTTTATTAAAATTAACCTTTAGCAATTACCTTAGAGCCAAGGTTTATACAAATCTATTAGAGAAGTCTGAAGTTCTAGGGTATATTAAATACAATATTTTTAGATTACCAAAAATTTCACTTTATAAAAGGATTCATAAGTAGCTTTCTTTAAATGTAGGACTCCCAACAGTATGTAGCATTTGTTTATACAGCACTATCTACTTAGTGTTGCAGACACAGAAATTTACCATTAGAATGATAGAAGCAAGAGATGCAATTTAGTACAATTATACAGTGTCTACCATGAAAAGTAGTACACCTTATATTACAGTTTTATGACAACAATGTGTGTGTGCTTAGCCACTCAGTCATGTCCAACTCTTTGCGACCCCATGCTAGTAGGCTCCTCTGTCCATGGGGATTGTCCAGGCAAGAATGCTGGAGTGACAACAGTACTTATTAACAAAAAAAACCCAAATGCATCACTCTAGTCTACATACTCCTCCAACTTTCATTCTCCAAATTTTGGCCAAGGACACACGTGTGTGTTGAGGGTCTATTTCACTTTCACTAGTTGATACAGTCTGTATTAAAGAAAAGCAGCAACAGGTACAGAAATACATGCTCAAAATCCCTCTTTCAAACGCCACCATTTATAATGTATCATACATGAAGCAGCAACCTTACCACCACGTGGACAGCAGTTTCTGCAGGGAGCAGGGGAGAGGAGCTAGGGTAGTAACTCTCTTGTTGGGGGAGATTTCACCCAGTTTGGTCTTCACACTCCATCAGTTGTGCTTAGTTTCCCTGGAAAACTTGATATACTCAGTTGCTGTAAATAAAACTAGGTCGCACTTGGCAACTCTGCTCTACATGAGTCATTCTTAGCACTAATCATTCTTAGTCCTCTTTTTTCATATTGAAAACAAAAACATTTTCCTACCCTTATCACCCCAGCTGCATGTTTCAGTCTACTTACCATGAATTAGCCTTTTCGAAGAAAAGGAAAGCTATGAATATTCATCTTTGTACATCTTAGTACATCAAAAATGTACAGGGATTTCAGTACAATGTTCAAACTAACTGCACACAGTTTAAGCTTTGTCGTTAAGAAAAATCATTTGTTCTAAAAAACACAATAAAAAACTCAAAGAAAATATAGTCTGAATTTCAAAAATATTAAAACCAAGGACAGAAACTAATTTTAATAGAAATTTTTACGAAACACAAACTACTACTAGGCTAATACTGAACAACAAAACCAAGAGTGTTATAATGACACCCTGTTCAGACATTATTGATAGCTCAGACTGCATGAAAGCAAAAGACTGATAATTCTAGCTAATACTCTATTTATTGACCTGTTAAAGTTTTTAAATATAATACACAAGAATGTATTTGGCATCAAATTCAACTTTAAAGGTTAGGATTACCCAGGATATCCCAAGAGAGCACTGAGTCCACTCAGCCCTCACTCACTTCCTCACCAGTGTAATGCAATTTTAATCAATTAGGTTTCCACTTTTAGACTAACTGTAATTTGTAAATTACTTCTAGGTCTCTAAGCCTTTAAAAGTCCTTGAGATAGTTACCTAGAAGGTTAAACGAGAAGTGCATTATCATTCTGAGACATATGTTGGAAAGAGAGGAGTGAAAAAATACATGTTTATTAGTCACTCTCCATGTAACAAATTCACCTAGTCTCCCATCCTATTGTATTAAAGCCTACTAGGAACGAAACTTTTGTTGGGCCACTACTGATGGATTTTGCAAGACTTTATGGAAGAGATAAGACTTGAGGTTAGCCACCGAAAATGGGGGAAATTAAAATATATTTTAAAAGAGGAGCAGAAGGTATTGAATGACTAAAAGCATGGTGATAGTCCAGACTCCATACGGCATGTTTCAGCAAACCAATTTTGGGGGAATCAATGATTGATGTAATGATATTTTGAGAGAGAAAGATGGGAAAGTACATTAGACTGGGCAAGTAGGTAGTAAATGTGGTACAGGCGATATAAGACAATTGAAGGATGGTGAAGCAGGGAATAACTTGCATGGAATACTGTCATGGACTGAAGCATAAAGTCCTGTCAATGGGCTCTTAATAAACTGTGAATGAGGTTGTAACGATCTTAGGCCAAGCAGGGGCAAAGTAGAAAGAAAAGGACAGACACAAAAGATTTAAGAAAGGGAGAAACAACCATACTTGTGATGTACTACTATGAGAGGTAAGGAAATAAAAGTTGGCAATAACGTGAAGAGGCTTTGGCTGTTTTAGAGAGAGGATGGCACTATGGCATGGTGTAAGTCAGGAAATATATATATACACACACACACACACACAATTGAGAGCTATGATACAACCTGGCAGCTGGGGAAGGGTACTGTTGTAGAACATGCCTATCAGACAAAGGAGCTGACATACCATAGGTGGTGGACGATTTCTCACAACTTACAGCATCCTCAGATGGTGTGTCAAAATGGTACTATCTTTCCAAAAGAAGAAAAAAACTAAAACCTGTATTAGCATCCACATATCATGTTTTATGAATTGAATTAGCTCTGTAAGATTTCATTATTGTCACTGATGAATAGTTATATCATTTATTATCACAATAAATAAAAGGAGGCTTGAAATTTCATCCTTCAATACTGCAACACTAAATTCCTTCCCCAAATTTCTACGAGGTATCAGATAACCAACAAACACAGCACTTATTAGGCAGGTATTAGGTATTCTAAGTGACACACGTGGCCACAGTACAGTAAAAACACAAGCAATTGAAAAGTCATACGTCTTCTATACTGACATATTTCAATAAGGTTTTAGAATTTAATAAAGATTTTTATGTTATTAATTATTTATCTGATGTATTTGGGTTTTGCAATGATACAAGGTATAGCAATAAAAAGTAAATCCTTCATGAAACTCTTATTTGCAGTTAGCTGCACTGCATACATACACTGATTGGATAAGATGCTCTAAGGCCTTGAATAATATCCTACCTAGCAACCTTTGAGCAGTGCTTATACAAAAATTGCTGAACATCACAAAACAGGGGTATTTGTCTACCTGAAAAACATCTCACTGGAAAAAATACCAGTAAGGTTCAACTTCAAGTAATCTTTGAGAGAGCTGTGAAGCAGCAAGTCACAGGTCACCTAAACCTGCAGAACAGCCTGAGTTTTAGTGAACACTACTGAACAAACTGTTGACTCTTCCAATAGTCGACAGTAATCCTGGCCAATAACCTTGCACCTAAAACACATCACCTCAAGACTTCAAATCACAGGTTCAAATTAAAATTCTAGGAAACAACTGTTTCCAAGTCATTTCATATGCAACCAGTTTTCATCCCCCAATTGAGAGAGGAAATAAAGGAGGAACTACTTTTCCTTTAATACCATTGAGTGAAACCCTAGCCTCAAAAAGAAACCCTTTTATTGAACTAGCTCAATCAAGATAGATAAACCAATAGATAAATAAACCTGGCATACTTACAATATGGAGATCCAGTCTCTGTCATTTTGCTTTCTCAACCTTAATTTCTCCCCACAGGGCTTCTTTTTTCATCTCCATTATAAATAAACCCTTGGCACACAAAATCCCACTGGGTTTACTAGTTATGATATTATGCCTCATTATCAGAATATTATAATTATTCTTATTATCCTAACATTCACTCTCCCAGAAGAAGAGAGATGTCTGCTCAACAGCAAATTCTCCTCTTGAGACTGTTGGGTAATCCATCGCTTTTCTATTGAAACCTCTATGCCAGGTTATTAAATGTGACTCCTGATGTTTGTTATGCAATTAGTTCTTCCTCTTCTTGGTACAGTTTCTACAGTTCCTGAACTATCTTTAATACTCCCAATCTACTCACATAGACAAACTCTATAGATATGTCTATGCCAAACAGAGAGCAAGCAACTCATCTATCTCTTCATAAATCAATGGTGTAGAGAAGCAACTAGCAAAAGGCTGTTAAAATAATTCACAAGGAGCCTTCTTGTTGGGAGATTCTGTCACTTACCCCCAGTCATAGCTATTATTCACAACCACATCAACTTATCACTATCTTGAAGTAAAAATCAAATAGAGCAGTGATTGTGTGTTTTTGTACCCATGTTACTCAACATAGATAATGTTTTTAAGCAACCCAGGGAGGTATGAAAATGAAGAAAGCAAAGTGGGTCATTTCATATTCCTCCAACTTTTCAGTCCCCTTGACCTTCATCTTGTTTTACTCATATGTCACTCATTACACAGGCAAAATTCAGAAATACAAAACTATTCCTGAACACCAAAGAAACCTCATATCTCACCGTTCCTCCACACATATCCTTTGGTTTGGCAAATCAAACCTCTTTTCACCAAGCCAAGTCTGCTTTCAGAAGCAAAACTGCCATTTCTCTCTCTCGTCATCAGTAGGAATTAATGCAAAACTACAAAGGGTGGTTTTTATCAAAATGAGATAGGATTTATTTTTGCTCCCCCCAAAAATTACTTGAATATCTACTTTATCTGCAACAATACAGAGAAGTTGTAGCACAGACTGTACAAAAATACCTCCAGAATGATGATAAATAAAATGCTGTAGTTTCACAGAGTGGTCAGGTTGTGCCCCAGGACAGAACATAACAAGTGCAGCCCGGGTTGAAAGGCAGAGAAGTGCCATCTGGGGAAGAGACAAGTGTACGAGGCCCCAGAGTCAAACAGCAGTGCACCAGGCCTCAGTAGATCAGTGTTTATTTGCAGAAAGAGGAGAGAGAACACACAATATCTGGCCTCTAGCAATGCACTGGTCCCCCAAGGGCACCAGCTCCACGGTGTAGCAGAGTGTGGCCAGTGAAGCTGCACGAGCCTTGCTTCCCGCCCCAGTGAAAGAACTCCAACCTTGACCCTTTGGGGCCTGAAAAACAGAAAGCTGGAGGTGTGACCAACGGCCATTGCTTAGCTAAACAGTTCCGAGAAAAGTTTGCCTGCGCTGGATACAGATGGACCAGGAAAGTATACACAAGGTCAGTGCTGAGCTTTTTCCCTGAAATGCAATTTGTGAGCTTGACAGCATGTCACTTATTGAGTACAAGGTTTACAGAACTGGAGGAACACAGAAGACATGTCCAGTTGCACTGGGACCCTTCCCACACCGATATAAAGCTTTCCTTCAAAAGACTGAAATGTGAATTATAATCAATGATGCTATCTATATACACAAGCAATGCAAGATTTTACAAATTCCATTGCATATATAATCATGGTTGATCTTCTCAACAACCTACTGAGTAGGCAGGCTGTGTGCTATTATCCTCATTTTCAAATAAAAAATGAAAAAAAATGAAAAACTAACAACCAAAGAGATATAGGACTCTACCAAAAAGTCCACTCTAACAGTGAGTGGTAGAATTACTTGAAGTTATGATTCTGGTCAGTTTACCTGCATTTAAAATCTTTTTTCAATTACCATGTTTTCCTTAAGGTTTAAAAGACTGGAAACAATAATGTTTTGCTGTCTCTGTGAAAATGCTGAGTAGTCATTATTGGCAATTACAAATGTGAAGCTGTAAGTTTAAGGTTTAACTTAAAGTTCTTTACATTGATATCAGATCTTTTATTAAAAAAAAAAACTTTTAAAAATGGAGTTCTATTTTTGTATTCCATATATGAAATTCATTGATTGAAGTTATAGCTTAACTGCACACTTTAAGTTCTTCAATATTATTTGTACAGGAAGTGAGGTGAATGAACCTAGAGACTGTTATACAGAGTGAAGTAAGTCAAAAAGAGAAAAATATCATATATTAAGACACATATGGGCTTCCCTGGTAGCTTGGCTGGTAAAGAATCCACCTGCAATGCAGGAGATCCCAGGTGGATTCCTGGGTCGGGAAGATCCCCTGGAGGAGGGGCATGGCAACCCACTCCAGTATTCTTGCCTGGAAAATTCCATGGACAGAGGAGCCTGGCAGGCTAAAGGCCATAGGATTGCAAAGAGTCGGACACGACTGAACTGATGCAGCACAGCAACACATATGTATGGAATCTAGAAAACCGGTACTGAAGAACCTACTTCAGGGCAGGAGTAGAGAAGCAAACATAGAGAACAGACTTGTGAACACAGTGGGGGAAGGAGAGGGTGGGATGGAATGAGAGAGGTAGCACTGGAACATATATATATATGATATATATATAAAGCATATATGTTATATAACATATATATTACCATATGTAAAACAGATAGCTAGTAGGAAGTTGCTATATAACAGGGAACGCAGGCTGGCGTTCTGTGACACCCTAGAGGAGTGGGATGGGAGAGGAGGGGGAGGCTCCAGAGGGAGGAGACACATGCGTGATTATGACTGATTGAGTTGTTGAATGGCAGAAACCAACACAACATTGTAAAGCCATTATCCTCCAATTAAAAATAAATTTTAAAAAACTGTAACAGATATAAGTAATGCTCCATTAAAAATGTACACAAGAAGTTACAGCCTGTGTCTTTAAGGAATACTGGACACTGATACCACGAAAGACTGAAAGCAACAGAAGGGGGTGGCAGAGGATGGGATAGTTACATAGCATGACCGACTCAAAGGACATTAATCTGAGCAAACTTCAGGGGATAGTGGAGGACAGAGGAGCCTGACATGCTGCAGTCCACAGTGTCACTAAGAGTCAGACACAACTTAGTTACTGAACAAGTATAAATAATTATCTATCTCATCACTTAACAATTAGTACAACATCTCAATACCTATATCCTGACCTGAAAAATGTGAATTATGACCAGTTCAGCAAATATGAATGGTTGGCTTACTAGGTATAAAATCTCTGCTCACTATTGCAGGGACACAAAGATTAATTGAGCATGGATAGTACTTTCATGAGACTTTTAAAATAACAGGAAAGATAAGATATAGGGAATATGATTATATTACAATGCAGAAAGATAGATACTATAAAACCTCTGTAGAAAATAATAATAGGGGTTAGAGAAACAGCACATACTTTTAGTAAGTGAATCTGGAATAGAAAGACTTTGATAGAAGTCTTTTAGAACAAATGAAATGAGAACATAATGAGTTTGGTGGAAAGGCTTTACGTTTTGAGTGAATAAAAAATCATTTATAATTCCAGAAAGTGAAATTCAGTGTATGTAATAAGAAGTGGATTCGTAGAAGGTAGGTTTGAAGATGAAAGGAGCAGTTTATAGTAGGCTTCGAATGACTAACCAAGAAGTTTGAATTTAGGTCATTTTATGTGATTAAGCATACCAAGTTCTATCAATTTCCTCAATTCTCTGGCAGATCTTAAGCCCTAAGACCTTCATCAAATAAAATTTGCTTTCTTGAGTTCTATTCATGAAGATATTCTATGCAATTAAAGGTAGTAGTGTCTATCAAGAGTATAAAGAAATGAATTTATTTCCAAATCACTGCAGTCTCATATTTCGTACAACATAGAATACTTTTAAATTTATTTAAAAAGCATCAGGAAAAATACTGGTTATGCTTATGAATGTATGCCAATATGACTTAAAACTTTCATTAAATTTACTGAACTTTTTGCCTTAAAAATCTATCACTGTTTCTAATAATGAGTCAACCTTTTCTAAATATATATTACATGCCAGTTGCTATGTAAAATTTAGATTTCACACACTATCTTGGATCATCACACCAGGTTTGTAATTTGAGGATTACTAATACTATTTTATAGAAGATAAAATTAAGGTTCAGAAATGCCCAAGATCACACAGTAAAATAAGTTTGGGAGATGGGATGATTACCCAGGTCAGCCAAGCTTCAAAACTAGTGTCACTTCTTTCTGCTATCTGAAACACCAAACCAATATCTCTAAAGGTAAACCCGATCTCTGAAGATATTGATACATGTGGTTTTCCATATACTAATACAACTTTTCCAGGATAAAAGAATAAATGATTTTATATTTTCTTCTTTTACCTAGTCACAGGAAAAAAAAAAGTTATCTTTAAAAAGAAAAAAAACAGCAAATTTATGGATTCTAAAGCAAAGACGAGATAGGATTATAGATTCTGTAAGAAACCATTCTATCCACACTTTTATATAAACTCCACTGGCACTGATACTGATTTTAAAAAATATCAAGCCATTTTCCAGTATAATCAGTTCTTGTGAATCTCATCTCACATGGAGCTTGAAGAGTGCTACAGTACACATAAATTAAAATTTCCTATATTAAAAAAGAAAACGATAAACCCTGCTGATGCAGAACTTCAAATACAATTCCTAGGACCCAGTTGGGAAGATGATCTGATAATCAGAGAGAGAACACTGGTGAGAAGGCCCCCATGGCAAAGGACATTTATTGCAGAACTTAATTTGTTTCAGGGATTCCTAATGGTCATTGGAAAAGGCCCTGATGCTGGGAAAGATTGAGGGCAAAAGTAGAAGAGGGCATCAGAGGATGAGATGGCTGGACAGCATCACCAATGTAATGAACATGAACTTGGGCAAACTCCAGGAGATGATGAGGGACAGGGAGGCCTGGCGTTCTGCAGTCCATGGGGTCACAAAGAGTCGGACATGACTGGGTGACTGAACAACAATGGTCATTAGGTAAAAGAAGTCTTATGTAATTTTACCAATCAGGCTCACCCTCTTCATCTCTAAGCTCTTAATCTATTAGTGATGGTATTTGGAAGCCTTTGGAAGCTACTTATGAGGGTGGACCCCTCATGAATGGAATTAGTGCTTTTACAAGAAGAGAGCCCCTTCATCCTCCCACCTCATGAGGACACAGCAACAGTCCGGCTGTCTAGGAACCAGGAAATAGGCTCTCATCAGACACTGAATCTGGCAGCTCCTTGATTTTGGACCTCTCAGCTTCCAGAGCTGTAAGAAATACATTTCTATTGTACTTAAGCCACTCAGTCTGTGGAATTTTGGTTTATAGCAGCCCAAATGAACTAAGACCCAGGACAAATCACAGTCAGGGTGGCCACATTATTGAAATGACAACTGGAGGGTCTCAAAGGACTCTGAGTTAACAACTTACTCCTGGCTGGGATTTAAATATGAAGACATCACCCAACTAGCATTTTTACTGCAAAAAATGCATAATTAATGATACTTATGTCTACAATGCATTTTTTTTTTTTACAATAGAAGAAAGTGACTTAGAATTTTATTTTAGATAACTTAGAAGGTTTATTTTAAATCATCTCAGTGTTTCAGCAAAGGTCTTTTGCTTAAATCCTAAAATATGATGGGAATTTGTTTATGTTATTTCACTCCTTCCTTATAAAAATTGACAAATACCTTACTAGTTAAATTGATGTAGATATTTCACTGAAGTTAAGCTTCAGATTATAGCTTAATCTTTTGAAGATCTTCCAAGTAAAACACTGAGGTTTTTATTCTTTTTCCACTCACATTTATCACATAATTTTCTAAAGAATCCTATAAAGTTCTTTAACAAATCTTCATCATGTGTTCTTTGTAATCAATTTTTATACAATATTTCTATGTCCTCTACTGAGGTTTCACTACAAAGATTATATAGTTAATCCAGCTCAAAAGGAAATAATAACTCCACCTAACGCAGTTGAAGAGTCAAGCATTTAACGTGACCCAAAAATCTTCTTTTATCTAATACTGGGGTTCATTCCTTTTTAAATTCGGTATAGTATCCAAAAGGATCAAAATATTTCTTTTTTTCTGTTTAGCTCATTGCTCTGCACCAAGATAGATTAATATCCCTAAGGAGACTCTGTCAATTGTCATTCATCTACCCAAAGCCCCAGGTTTATTTCAGAGTGTTTGATTAGTATGAGGAGAGCAAAAAAAAGATGCTGATTATAAGCACATGAGGAAAATTAAATATCAGCACAAGAAGATGTCAAATGGATTTAAATAACACAAAACAGTTTTTCAATTATGCTGCTTTTCTTGTCCATTCTCTTCACTTTTGGAAACGAGGTGAGTTTGTTTTGGGACTGAGTGGACAAAGTTCTTTTTTCCAGCTTTATTCAGAAATAATTGACACATAACATTATGTAAGTTTAAGGTATACAACATGCTGATTTGATACTGCAAAATGATTACCAGCCAAGGTTCTTTTTGATGACACAAGAGTAAATTGTGACTCTA
>NW_011495014.1:1724692-1771183 GCF_000754665.1 Bison bison bison
ATAGCTCATCTTATTTTTCCATCTTTTTAAATTTATTTTTACATTCTTGCTTTATTACAATTATAGTCACAGATCACATCCTCTGTCATATTGCTATTTATTCATCATATTCATTAATTATAATTTTTATGTATAATGCTTGTAATGATTTTTAAAAATGAAGAGATGGAAATACACTATAAACTGACCACCCCAAAGCCATCCAATACTTTCTTCTCCCTCATATTTTTCTATTACAGAGACAGGATTTAGAAATGTGTTTCAGTTTTGGCTAATTTTACCCAGTAGAAATCTGGGGTATACGAGAAGACATAGAGAAGCACTTTTGAAAGCATACCCTCTTTTATCCTCTGCTTTTTAGCTTCTTCCATCCCTCTCCCCTTCTAACAAAGTCTGAAAAAGAACTGAAACCTGAAAACAGAGAAGTCATCTTACAATCATTCTGAGAAGGCCAGAAGGTGGACCACATACTCATAATCCATGCCTCCTTTTCTCCTTCTTTCATTACTAATAAAGTGCACTGAATGGAAACTTGGGGTTCTAGGGAGATGACTGGAGTGTTAATTGACAAGTTTCCTTTTGTGTGATACCATACAGCAAGTCGGCTTTCCCTCCTTCTTTGGATACTGATTTTTCTTTTTCACTCAACCTGCTCCACACCTAGGGTGTTATGATTCAAACACTATCAGAGAAAAGGTGAAACAAAAATATGAAGCTACTTCTTACCACTATGAACGTGAAAGTGAAGTCACTCAGTCGTGTCCAACTCTTTGCGACCCCGTGGACTGTAGCCCACCAGGCTCCTCCGTCCATGGGATTCTCCAGGCATTTTCTTCTCCAAGGGATCTCACTGACCCAGGGATTGAACCCAGGTCTCCCGCATTGCAGGCAGAGGCTTTAACCTCTGAGCCACCAGGGAAGCCTAGAATCTTCCAATTTATAATATTCACAGACACTTGACCCAGTGAGCAGGATAAGGAATTTCTTTCAAGAAGGAAAAGTGAATAAATTCTAAATGCCCCTTTGAGGTGACAGGTATGTGGACCACCTTAGGAGCTCATTTTGCTGTGGTTATTCTTTCTCCTTTGAGCAAATTCTTAGGACCCCAGAAGCATAATTAAAGATAATTTCAAGATAATGAAAAAGAAAGCAGTGAAAACATGTGTCGAACACTAACAACAGCCACCAAAAATGATGTCACCACGACCACTCAAACCCTTTATGTTCAGTACACATATCAGGCTATGTGCTAGAATGGGAACTGTAGTTAAAAGAGCAGGAAACTCAAAAAATGGATTAAAGGGGAGGAAAAAAAATTTTTTTAAGTACTAAATAGCCAGAGAAGCAATATAGACTCTTTTCCAGTATTTTACAATTTTTTTTCAAATTGAAAAACTCCATCTCTATTAAGAAATATCGATCCCAAGACCTTTTGTCTTTTCTTAGACATTTTCAAAATGTCTCTTTTTTATTGTTAATATTTATTTCATGTTGCATGTTTTATTTCTCCTTGGAGACTTATATCTTGGATAAGTGGTGATCTTATAAAGGTCACATTCAAGTAACAACAGGGTTGACTGACAGCCTTCTAAAAATAGTGAGTTTGATGAAGGACATTTTCAGGGTTGAGTGAAGAATACATATTCAGAACCACAGCTCAACTGTTCACTACAAGAGAGAAAGGGGTGAGCAGTGATCCTCTTGTTTGCCTTTTCTTGAATATCAGCCTCTCTTCCAAATAAATGGTAAACAAACACTTGAAGTGAACCAGACTTTAAATCATAACTCTGATCAGAACTTCCTCACATCTCAGTGAAGCATTCAACCAAAACCAAACCAAAACCTCAACACTAAAACAAAACAAAAACCCCAAACAAACAAAAACTACAGCCAAAAAAAAAACACTATTCCTTTGCCTTGGTTAAGTTGTTTTGGGGGTCTTTTATTTGTCTCTGTGTTTCAGAATTGTTTCTGTTTATCCCTTTTATCTCTTTTATTCAGCTTGGACATCTTCTAATGTCCTGTCTTAAGTTCTGCGATCCTATGTTCTGTTATTTGTTGTTAAATACATCAGTTCTTAATGTCAGTTTTCAATTGCTGAGTTTCTATTTGATTTTACTGAGAGATTCCTGTTTTGCTATAGTTCTCCATATTTTTCTTATTTTCCTCTACTATCATAACATATTAAACATAGCTATTTTCAAGTGAATACCTGCCAACACAAGTAATTGACTTGTTATTGTGTTTCATGATCAATTTCACAGTTCTATCTTTTCTTTCCAAGCCCATAGTAATTTTTGTTTGAATACAAGATACTGCACATTTTCAAGAAAACAGTAGAGGGTCCAGATGATGGTATCTTCAGTTAGAGAAGATTTATTCTTTCTTCTGCTAGTCAGAAACAGTGGGGTGGGGTAGAGTGATGCTATTAACCTTAAACACAGTCATGCAGGGGAGGGCGGCTACTTTGCTAAGACTCAGGCTCCACTTTGGTTTCCTTTCTTCTTACAAGATAGTCCTTCATGATTCTCCTTGGAATTTCCTATGAATCCTTGTCTCCTCAGCACTAAAAGACAGCAAAAAATTCACCTTTAAAAAAAAAAAAAAAGATCTTTAGGATCTAGTTTTTTGGCTCCTGACTGTGCAGCTTCATATTTTGACAAATGTCCTGAGGTGGAGACTGCATGATGATGTTTTCTATGCTACTTTAAGTCACTTCAGTCGTGTCTGACTCTTTGCGACCCTATGGACTGTAGCCCACCAGACGCCTCAGTCCATGGGATTCTCCAGGCAATACTGTTGTGGATTGCCATTCCCTTCTCCAGGGGATCTTCCCGACCCTGGGATCGAATCCACGTCTCTTACGTCTTCTGAATTGGCAGGCAGGCTATCACTACAACTACCTGGGAATCCCCTTGATGTTTTGAGACCTCTTAAGTCCTTGATTTTGTAACATCAGCCCTGCTCCACTGTCACTATTTTTGTTAGCTTTCTGTCCCACTGAAGTGGTTCTCCCTTTAGGGCAGAACCTAGATTATTATGAACCTCTATGCAGGATTTTTAAAAGACTCTAGGCATTATGTGGTTGAAGAGATCATCAAAGTCCATCTGACACCCCTTCAAGTCCTTCCAGCTTTCACCTGTTGTTCTCATTTACCTCTCCTTGCCTCCACCTACAGCAGGTCTTTATTTCCCAAACATGGATGCAAGGAACTCAGGTTGCTTTTATCAAAGTTCTGCTCAAAGCTTAAGCAGCTTCAGAACTCACTAAACGTCACAGTTGGAAACTACATGTGTTTGAGATGCCTCACGTTCCATTTCTGTTACTCTAGCCCAATGAGGATGTAAAAAGTTCTGCTAGATTCTTTGCTTCTAGGAGAGATCTTCTGTTTGGGTCTAGCTGATATCTACGATTTATAACTAGTGTGAAGGTTTAGTAACTGTCTCCAGAGGATACTGCAGATCCTCGGCTCACTTCTGAAGGGTTCTCCATCTGTAATTTTACTTTTAAATTCTCACTGCTTTCATTGATCCCTAATGCCTTTACGTAGATCATTTTGTAATTCACTGGCTTGCTTGTTTTCAGTGAGAAGCTTGGCCCACTGTGAACCATTTCATTCTTTTTGAAAATGGAAGTCTCCCATTGTTTTGAATTTCCATTCTTCAACTGAAAACTTCATTTACTTGTAAAGTATTTTAAGACTAGCAAAAGGCATATAGAGAATAATGTATATCAAACACCAGTGTATCCTCTACTCAGCTTAAGAAGTAAATATTTGCAAATCAGCCCACTTTCCAACATCATAAACCACAGCAAGTACAATAGAAAAGCCCTATAAAATTCCCTCCCAAAAATGATCTTGAATTTAAACTTTATGATTCTGATAGACATCTTCATGCCCTTTATTTACACCCATTCATCACCATCACACATTTTCAAACCTCTACACACGTGCATTCAAATTCATAACGTACTACTTAGCAGTTTTTATGTATTTCTAAACTTTGTATTAAAGGTATCATGCATTCTATTTCCTTGTGCAACTTGCTTTTAAAAATTCAACTTACTTTTAAATTTGTGTTAATACTTGCAGTTCTTGTTATACACTCTCATTGAGCATTTCAATTTTTTCTTTCTTTTGCCATTGCAATCAAAACCACTATGAATATCCTTAAACAGTTTCTCCCTTCACAAGTATGAGAATTGCTATAGAATATATACCTAGAAGGAGAGTTGCTGGGTCATAGGTTATGCACATCTTTAAAGTGAGCAAGTTGCTCACCAATGAGACAATACTGATTTAAATGTATCCACATTTTATGGGAGTTTCTGCTCCTCTACATTCTCACTAGTACTTATTTAGCCTTTATAATTTTGACAATCTGATGGTATGAACTGGTATCTCCTTTTGTTATTTTTTTTGAGTTATGTTTTCTTATCTACTGAAGGAATTTTCATATATGCTAAATATTAATGTTTATTATACATTTTGCAAAACTTTTTCTTAGCCTGTGGTCTTTCTTTTTCACTTTGTTTTTTGGGTCTTTTAATGTACAGGCATTTACAACTTCAAAGTACTCATTTATAACACTTCTTTTTCTGTTCTTTTTTTCCATTTCTTAAAATTTTTATTTTAATTTGTTGATTCTTTAATTGAAGGATAATTGCTTTACAGAATTTTGTTGTTTTCTGTCAAACCTCAACATGAATCAGCCACAGGTATACATATATCCCCCCACTTTTGAACCTCCCTCCCATCTCCCTCCCCACCCCACCCCTCTAGAGGTTGATACAGAGCCCTGTTTGGCTTTCCTGAGACATACAGGAAATTCCCATTGGCTATCTAATTTACATATGGTAATGTGAGTTTCCATGTTACTCTCTCCATACTTCTCACCCTCTCCTCCCCTCTTCTGTCCATAAGTGTATTCTCTATGTGTTTCTCCATTGCTACCTATAAGACTTCTTTTTCATTTTAGCTTATATATTTTTTCTTGACTAAGAAATTCTTTGTCTAAACTTTCTCCTAAATGTCTTAAATTCTTACTGTACACACTTTAGTTTTAAATCCATCTACAATTAATATTTGATTAAGGTATGAGGTAAGTATCAATTTTTTTTTCATGTATGTAGCCAATGGACTCAGCATTCCTTCAGTGATTTACAATGCTACCTATATTATCTACTAAGTTTCAGGTATGCTTGTGTTGTTTTTTGAATCTCTGTTCAATGTCATTCATCTATCGGTTCTCTCACCTTATATTTATTAGTCTTCAAAATTAGCTACCTATTCCTGACATTTTTCTGCTTCATATAAATTTTCATTCATTCAGTCAGTTCAGTTGCTCAGTCGTGTCCGACTCTTTGCGACCCCATGAATCGCAGCACGTCAGGCCTCCCTGTCCATCACCAACTCCCGGAGTTCACTCAGACTCACGTCCATCAAGTCAGTGATGCCATCCAGCCATCTCATCCTCTGTCATTAGTAGCTGTATTAATCAAGATAGGTAAGGCCATGCTTTATAAGTAAAAAAAAAAAAAAAAGTTCACACAAAATTTTAATGGCTTAAAAAAAAAGTGCCTCTCCACCAAGTAATGAATGAGAGGTTTAGGTTACTTCATCTGTGACCTCATGGTCACTCTCAGTGACCTGAAGCTCACCCATGACGCCTATCATTTTCTATAATGTTCTACTGGCCAGTTTAACTAACTAATCATTTAGTTAAAATAACTACATGGGAAGCTGGAAAATGTAGAGGTGTACAGCTTCTGCTATACATATAAACATTCATGTAAAACCCATTGCAACTTTAAATCTATTTCAATGAAGTCAGATAAATTTTAAGAGAATTGATTTTTTTTAATGACAACTGTAATTATTTAGAGTGGTTTTAGGTGCACAGCAAAAATTGAGGGGAAGGTATACTTTCCCTAAACCTTCTGCCCCCAACATGTATTGCCTCACCTGTGATAGATCATCAACTGCTGCTGCTGCTAAGTCACTTCAGTCGTGTCTGACTCTGTGCGACCCCAGAGACGGCAGACCACCAGGCTCCCCCGTCCCTGGGATTCTCCAGGCAAGAACACTGGAGTGGGTTGCCATTTCCTTCTCCAATGCATGAAAGTGAAAAGTGAAAGTGAAGTCGCTCAGTCGTGTCCAACTCTTAGCGACCCCATGGACTGCAGCCTACCAGGCTCCTCCGTCCATGGGATTTTCCAGGCAAGAGTACTGGAGTGGGGTGCCATTGCCTTCTCCATAGATTATCAACATTTCCTACCAAAAGAGTATATTTGTTACAATTGATGAACCCACACTGACACATCATAATCATCTGAAGACCATAGTTTACCTTATAGTTCACTCTTGGTACTATACATTCTATGTATAACAGCATGTATTAATCACAGACTCTCTTCACTGTTCTAAAAATCCTCTGTGATCTGCCTGCTCACCATCTCAACAACCTAATCCCTACAAACTACTGATAGTTTTTATTGTCTCCGGGATGGCATATACTTGAATTCAAACTGTATGCAGCCTCTTTCAGACTGACTTCTTTCACGTAGTAATATGCATTTAAGGCTCTTCTGTGTCTTTTTATGGCTTTATAACTCATTTATTTTCGGTGCTGAATAATATTCCATCACTTACCCTCTGAAAAGCATCTTGGTTGCTTCCAAGTTTTGGCAGTTTATGAACCAACTTGCTATAAACATTGGTATGCAGGTTCTGGAGTGCATGTAAGTTTTCAACTCTTCTGAGTAAATACTAAGAAGCCTGACTGCTGGATTATATGCTTAGAGAATGTTTAGTTCTGTTAAAAACCAACCAACTGTCTTCCAAAATGGTTTCCCCATTTTCATTACCACCAGCAATGAATGAGAGTTCCTGTTGCTCCACATTCTCATCAGCATTTAGTACTGTCAGTGTTTTCAATCTTGGTTATTCTAATAATGTGTAGTGCTATCTCATTGTTACTTTAATTTGTACTTCCCTGATGACATACAGTGTGGAAAATCTTCTCACATGTTGATTTGCAACCTGTAAATTTGTTTTGGTGAGATATCTGTTAAGGTCTTTGGTACATTTTTAATCAAGTTGCTTGCTCCTTTATTGTTGAGTTTTAGGAGTTCTTTGTATAGTTTTGGATAACTGGGCTTTATCAGATGTATCCTTTGTAAACATTTTCTTCCAATCTATGGCTGGTCTACTCATTTTCCTGACATTTTCTTTCTTATAACAGATGTTTTTAATTTTAATGAAGTATATATACATTATTATTTCCTTCATGATCATGTCTTTGGTGCTAAAAAGTCATCACCAAACCCAACGTCATCTATGTTTGCTCCTATATTAACTTCTGGGAGTTTTGTGTTTTACATTTAGTTCTACAACCCATTCACAGTCCATTTTTGTGACGAGTTTAAAGTCTGTGTCTAGATTGATTCTGACACCATCTGCATTGTCAAAGATCAGCTGGCCATTTTGACATGAGTCTACTTCTGGGCTTTCTGTTTTGTCTGTTCTTTTGCTAATACCAAACTCTGAACTACTATACTTTTATAGTAAGTCTTGAAGTCAGGTAGTGTCAGTCTTCCCACTTTGTTCTTCTCCTTCAATGTTAGGTGTTGTCTGTTCTGGGTTTTTTGCCTCTCTATATAAAGCTTAAAACCAGTCTGCTGATGATCGTAAAATAATTTGCTGGGATTTTGATCGGAATTGCTTTGAATATACAGATCATGTTTGGCATAACTGAATACTGGTCTTCCTATCTTAGGACATGAATTACTCTCCATCTATTTAGGTCGTTGATTTCATTCATCAGTGTTTTATAGCTTTTACATATTTTGTTAGATTTATATCTAAGTACTAATATTTCATTTTGGGGGTTGTTAATATACATGATGTTATGGTTTTAATTTCAAGCTTCATTTGTTCATTGCTGGTATATAGGAAAGCAAGTGACCTTCGAACATCAACCTTGTATTTTGTGGCCTTAATATAATCCTTACTGGTTCCAGGTACTTTTGGTCAATTTTTTTGGATCTTCTACACAGATTATCAGGTGATCTGAGAACACAGAGAGTTTTATCTCTTCCTTACCAATCTGTACACATTTTATTTCTTTTTCTTATCTTACTGCACTAGCCAGAACTTCTAGTGTAACACTGAAAAAGAATGGTGAAAAGGGACTTAACTGATATCTTCCTAATATTGAATATTTATGCTTATAAATATAGTATATCTTTCTAATTTATTTAAACTTCTTTATAAAACCCCTCACTTCAGAGAAATGGAATTGATTACAGAGCTATAGAGCCATGTGAGGATGCAATGACTTAATTTTGCACACTGAGGCATTCCTTCTAAATACTTTGATAATCTATTTATTATCTGCCAAGCATGCCAAGACCAAGAACTAAGATTACTAACATTCTGTTTACTCTAGCTTAACATTTTGATAATCTCTGTACACTTTAACATATGATCTAAGAAATAATAGATTCTGTCCACTGTGTATAATCATTTTTACCTTATTCATTTTTCCTAAAATGGGAAAGTAGGTCACTTCCTCCAAAAATATCTTGAAAATATGCAATCTTACCATCATTTCATCCAAAATGTTCAGTATTTACCTTACACAGGAGAATGCAACAAGAGTTGTTAGACCCATTGTGTCTTGGGCTTCAGAGTTTTTCCAATTTAGCAAAATAAGGCAAAATATACTTGAAAAGCCTTCTGTAATTGATTTATGGGAATACAGAGAATTGGTCCAATGAGAGAAAGAACACTGATATTTCTTGTTAGTAACTTGAGAAAAACAAATGCATATCAATAATTGTTTAATAGATTACGTTTCATGCTTTTTTTCATAGTAAGTGCTAAAAAGTCATCAAATACAAAGGCATATTAGTTTTCCATGGCTATTATTAGCTAAAGTTCAAATTTAAATACCGACATCCCATGCAGCAACTATGCACTGACAACATTGTCTCTAGTAATAACTTACTCAAAGTAGAGGACATTTGAAACTAAAGGAGGTACATTCTTTGTTATTTTTTAAATTGTTAGGATCACAGCTACCAAATGAATACTCAAGTCTATTGCGGCAGCCTGAAAGAATTAATTATATACCCCACATGCTAAAGTTATTACAAGAAAATAAATTATACAGGAAACCCAGCTGGTCAGATATTTCTTCACAAAAGGAAATGTATTTTGGGAAAGGTTTTTATTGCAGAGTGTGTGTGTGTGTGCATGTACGCATATGTGAGTGAGTGTGGTGTGCATGTGGGTGTATGTGTATACATGGGTGTTTAAAAAGTGTAGCAAAGGAATGGATGAGAGAAAGAGACTCTCTAGAAATGACTTTATAAACTCCAATCCTCACAGCATATTACCTATATCCCCTGGTAAGACCTGCATTATAGGAAGCCACAGAAATGATATCCTATGACTTTCCTGTATTGAAGGTATTTTTCAGTTAAAATTAAAGGACAAGTTCACCTTCAACTAGAGTTTTATACCAGCCCTCATGTAACGCTGCTGCTGTTCAACATGCTGATCCTGTTCTAACCAGCCCTGGCTTCTCTGCATCCTAATCCTACCTGTGGCAGAAGGACAGGGAGCCAAGGAGGGAAGAAAACCGAGAGAGCTGGAGGGGAACTGTGCCCACCTAGCCCTACTGGATGACAAAGGGATTTCCAGGCAGAATTCTACCCTCAATTGTGGCTACAAGCTGAGGTTACAATTGGCTATGGATCCTTGAGAGAAAAGGCTTAAAACCTTTAAAATTATTGTATATCACTAAGTGATTTAAGACAAATAAAATAAAAATTATTACAGAGCCTATATCTTCCAGGTTACAGACGTTATGGTAGACTGGTAAAGAGCTAACAACAACAACAACAACAAAAACGTTTTAAAAGAATTACCAAAAAGCATCTGTATTTTAAAGGAGACAAAGAAAGGGCCCAGGAAATGGAGTCGTCTAGCTTAACTTCCGCACCTGTAAAAAGAACTGGACAAAATAATCCACAATCAACTGTCAAGTACATAACAAGGAACTGAATGGAGAAAAATCATCAGCTTGCCTTGCTAAACTAACCTACTTTTATGTAAGAATGCCCTAGTTGACTGAACACCGAGCTCAAATTACCACAGTAGCAACATCTTTCAGAGATTAATTTGAATGCCAAGTAATTATTTAGAATGATCAGTACCTTTGTTGATGAGTATTAGAGCAAGAGCCTTCTCAGTGGTAAACATGTTTTTTGGAAAAAATCCTAACCTCCTTACCAAGCATGAATCCCAATTTCCACCCTTTAAAAGGAGGAGGAAAATGTATGTAATGTTTAAGACTCTACTTCAAGATGCTTACTTGAATAGATCTTAGATGGTCTAAAACCGTGGATCCAAGTTGACATGCAGAAAACTACTTCAAACTGCAAGTCACTAGAGCCGTAAATTTGTGGAAGCAGAATAAACTCCATCAGGTTTTCCTCTGGGGTTCCTATCAACAAGATACAGTAGGCCCTCCATATCTGTGGGTTCAACTTCTATAGATTAAACCAAAGGCAGAAAATATTTGAGAAAAAATAGTTCAGAAAGTTTCAAAAAACAAAACTTGAATTTGCCACATGATGGTAACTATCTACACAGCATTTTTATTGTGTTAACTATTATAATCTAGAAATGATTTTAAAGTATATGGGGACATGTGCATAGGTTATATGCAAATACTACTGCATTTATAAAAGGGACTTAAGGATCTTCAGGTTCTGGTATACCCTGGGAAGGTTGAGGGGGTGGCCCTGGAACCAATCCTTTTGCTGATACCAAGAGATGACTGATTAGTAAACAGTCCATTACCTGGCAAACATAACTGAGATAAGGCGAGAATTAGCAATAAAGCAGGAAGAATATCTAGGTGTTTTTTTTTTTAATTTAACCAAAGCATTTTTATTTTTCTCCCAATAATGTAATCACCAAAAAACTAACAAATAAATTAAAATTTGCAACCATCTAGCTGGGAAACTTGGATAAAATTCCAAGTACCCTAGGTCTTTTATTTTCTCATCTCTAAAATGAATGTGTTAAATCATTAGATGATTTCTAAAAATCAATGTAGCACTGAACTATACTTATTGAAAACAAACCAGAATTGTATGCTTTCTTTTATACCTATATTTTACAACATATAAATTACTGTAGGCAAAGTTGAAAATGTTTATCTATGGACACTTCTCAGATGTCAAGATGGGGAAGGTGGATAGTATATTACGAAATGGTTATCCTTAAACAAATCAGACTTCTTAATTAAGTGAATAGATGGTCAAAAATATACCTGTGGTCACTGGAAGAACAGATAAGCCAGTGTACTTTGTTAGAATAAAGTATGCTGCTATTTTTTCCTTCTGAGAACATTTTGAAGAAAGCAGGCCAAGAACTAAAACATAAAAGGAAGTATTTTAAGCTTCTAAAGAGAATGGAGCTTAACCTAGAGACCCAACCATGTAAGCAAAGCCAAAAATTACACCTCAAGTTGAAATATAAAGGAGGAGAGCTTCAGCAGAAAATCTGAGAAATGAAGCAAGACTATGAACAAAGGACAAATATTAAGAAAGAAAGGAAAAAATAAAATTACAGAATACAAGTACTTGGAAATTCAGGGAAAACTGACCTCAGAAAAGAACTTTGCCACCATCAAAGTACAGCAATCTTATGTCTATGACATAAATTCTTAAAACATGATTCCAGATGAATCTGTACAAATAAACTATTGGTTATGCTAAAGTATTCTCAATTGTTAAAATATCTCTGTAGTCACCTTATTCACCATATTTCATCTGTATTATAAAGTTTAAAATTCCTCATAAAGAATAGCACCCTAAAATACCATCCTTTTCCTTAAAGAAGAGAAGCTATACTATCATCTTTAACTGAAGGACTGCAAACTTCTTTTTATTGCTGTTTAACATCCTCTTCCTTCAATAAGTATCCAAATAATAGTAGAAAATATTTCTATGTTAGTGTGTATATGTGTGTGTGTGTGTATCTGTAGCTATAGAAATATATCTTCAAATATCTTTGGCTCAAAGATGGTTTCAGAGGGAATTACAAACCTGAATGAATCAGCTCATGACCTCTTTTAAAACTACAGAAACGACTGCTTCATGCCTCATGAACTGTCTTTAATATAATGAATAATAAAGCATGGTGAAATCACCTTGCAGGGACTATTTAAAAGCGAATAGAGTCCCTTTACTTTCCACCATATTATTCCTCTTTGAGGAAGATTAGGAGGAGATACCAGATGGTTAGTTATCCATCCACACTAATCATAAAGACAGTCAATATCAAATGATCCACATTATCATTAAGTTCTTTAGTACATAGTGTATATGTCATTTTTGAGTATCACTAGTAGACTAATCATAGTAAGTAGGTATAATACTTGTTGAATTGCACTGTATTATGTTTATTATCCAATATAAATAGGGTCATGTTCTCAACTGTAGTCAATTATAATATAATAACTAATGCTAACTGATGTAGTAATAAAATAAAAATAAGCACCTGAATAAAAGTTTTAGTAAGCTGTTATCTGGAAACTAAGAAAATGATGAGACAAAAGTACAATGACCTTACACTATAAAGATAAAATAAAAAGCTCCTTAAACCTAAAGAGGAAGATTTCCCAATGCCATGAAACACAACCCTATGAAGGGAGGTCGTTTTTATATCTTTTCAATATGTCCTCAAACTTCCATTCCCAGTAACTTCACTACAGTTTGGGCCAGCCTAGTCCACTTCTTCCCTGAAATACTACAATAATGTAAGTGATTTCTCTTCTTGCCTTCTAAATCTAAACTAGTGCATTCTACAAACCACCAATACATTATTTCTCACATGGTCTGGTTCCATATCTTGAGTTGTATATCCTGTTAACCAGAGGATATACCTATTGATCCAAAGCATTCTCTTGCAGAATCATTCTGGGTTAGCAAGTAGTTTCAATGTAGATAGCAAGAAATTCAGAACCTACTTCTAATAAAGCCACGGTTATTAACTAGCTATTTGAGATCGAGGAAGGCCCCTTGGGCTCATGATTCAAACTCCAATCTAACAGTGACTTTCAGATTATAAAATTCTAAATCTACAGCACTGTGGAAGACAGAAAGCAATAGGAGATCTGAGGATTGAACTTAAACAGAAATGCAATTAGTTCTCCTGGTTTTAGCTCTGCTTCACACTTCCCAGCCTATATATTATCTCGGCTTCCCTGGTGGCTCAGAGGTTAAAGCATCAGCCTGCAATGCAGGAGACCCGGGTTCAATCCCTGGGTCGGGAAGATCCCCTGGAGAAGGAAATGGCAACCCACTCCAGTATTCTTGCCTGGAGAATCCCATGGACGGAGGAGCCTGGTGGGCTACAGTCCACGGGGTCGCAAAGAGTCAGACACGACTGAGAAACTTCACTTTTCACTTTCACACTTATTTCCAGGAGTACCTCTTAGCACCAATTGAAGCTTTTTGGAGATCTATAAAATTAGCTATGTAGTTTCTTGGCTTTCTGTGCAATTACTTCAGGACTGAATGTTTTGAGGACTGCTAGGTCAGCTACCACCTGCCCATCCACGTTTTTGGTTTCCAAAATTACGTTACTGTTGTCTCTTCTTTTTTTTTGGTCCTTGTGGGTTTATACCTTTAAAGAACAGTTACTATAATTTTAACAAGATTTCAGCAAAGAGTGAAAGTCAGTGCACATGTTCAACCTGCCATCATTACTTAGAATTAGTTTTTCTTAAACTTGTTTCAAAAACGATATGCTGTGAGGACTAATTCCAACAGACCTGGAATGGGCCTCAGCTCTGCTACTAAAATTAGAGAAGACCCTACAGAACTGACACCTGGTGAAGGCATGACATGGACTGATTCACAGTGCTGCTTTATAACCATGGGTTCAAAGAGTTTGGGGAGGTTTGGTCTATTATGTCAAGATTGTTTCTTGGTAACAGTGAAATTGATGATCTGCATCTGGTCTCCATGAGACACTTCTTAGGACATTGATTATAGAGCAAAAAATCTGTCTCCATGACCAGCAGACTCATCTGGGCTCAGACTCCATTTGTGGCTTCCTGGCTCCAAGGAATTTTGTGCACTGTTTGTGGTTCCTTTTCTGAGAGAAGTGCATTTAGTATGGCCATTACTAAGGAAGGCAATCAGAGCTGGCACCTGCCCTCTCTTGAGCCAACAGTCTTTGGATGTGATGCATGTCCTTGATTAAATCCTGCTGCAGTATTTCACCACTTTTTCCTGCAATAAATTGCAGGTTTGCATGCATTGCCATTTTGGATCTTGTGACTCTTTCTAAGCAATTTAACACTATTTAACTGCCCCTATTAGTACAATAGGTAACCATATAATTTAAAATTTTTATAATACTGCTTCAGTAATTTCTGTACAACAAATTAGTGTGTTATATTAACTAGGTTAAAAACCATTTTCCTTGGTTTAAGGTCCTCATAATATAAAACCCTCAGGAATGAGTAAATTAAAGTTTATCACAGGGAAATCTCAAAACAAACAGAAGCTTTATAAACAGTAACAAACAAGCCAGCACCAGGCAACAAATTTAGGCACATTTTTGGTGCCATGTGGACCAACTGATAATGATAAATAACTGATAACTCATGATTACCATCCTGACACTCCATCATTTATCATAAAGGAATGTGCCTCAATTGTGAACTGAATGTCATGAACTGATGCAGTCAAAACAGAGAATCCCAGAACTACAGATTTTTCATCTATATACCTAGAAATCTTTACAGAACAGCTGCTGTTAATTTCATCTATTAGGCTCACATAAAGGAAAAAGAATCATAAGTAGGGTAATTCTGGCCCATATCCTCTAGGAATGTCAAAACCCAACAGTGATCACTTGAATTGCATTTTGAATCAACATTAGTACTCATTCTGAAGCAGGGCACTAGTGCATTTCCAGCCAAAAGAGTGTAGCCAAATTCTGCACCTGCCGAAACCCTACTCATCAATCAGAGTTACATGTGAGCCAAGAAGCAATAAGCCACCATGGGGATTGTTGGTGGCCTGGATTGTTTCTATCAAACTCCCACAAGCAAGACAATATCACTGGCTGTATTTCAAAAAGAAATCAGGAAACTGAGCCAATGTTAACTTTTGAACTTGCAGAGTAACTTTGGAGCACTAGGTCCTAGACGTCAGAAGCAAAAACAAGTACGAGTTCTCAAATGAAATTTTTCTTAAAAACTTGAATTTCTGAGCAGTTACCAAATGTGAAGCTCTGATCTAGGTTTATACACAAAACCTAGTGAGAAAAACAAAACTATTCCCATTTTACAAATGAGAAAACTAAGGTTCAGTTTGACAAATGAGAAAAGCATATACATAACTGACACTCTCAATGCTTCAAATGTCATAAAACAGGATCTGAATACAGATGTGCATCGCTGCAACATGCTCTTTCTAATACACCCAATTCTCTCCTAAAAAACCTCTATTACCCGTCTATACTCCGTCTGTACATACTCAGTTATAATTCCCTTTGCATTTTCTAAATTTAACATGGCTGCCTATCTTACTAAGTTATTGAGTGTCCTAATAACCTGGCATTTCAGCAAAGTAGCCAACCATTCAGTCATTCATTCACTCATTCATTTAATAAGACATATGAAAATCAACACTAAATATTCATTGGAAGGACTGATGTTGAAGCTGAAGCTCCAGTAGTTTGGCCACCTAATGTGAAGAGGCAACTCATTGGAAAAAGACCCTGATGCCAGGAAAGACTGAAGACAGGAGGAGAAGGGGATGACAAAGCATGAGCTGGCTGGATGGCATCACTAATACAATGGACATGACTTTGAACAAACTCCAGGAGATAGTGAAGGACAGGGAAGCCTGGCGTGTTGCAGCCCGTGGGGTCACAAAGAGTCAGACACGACTGAGCAACTGAACAATCACATCAAATAAACATTCTGAGCACCAATCTATTCAAAGTCATATGTACAGAAAAGAAGACAGAGGCCCTTAACCAAAGATCTTCTAAAACAGAAATCAATTTGCATCTATGATATATACTTTACCACCTAAAATGAACTTTTCACATATCCAACACGCATGCCACATACAACCTTACACATGCACACTCTTAAATTTTCTCTCCTTTGCTAAATTATGACCTATATATTACAGGCTGGTGAACAAATACTTCAAGCTATTGAACAATGGGGCTATCTGCCTCCTTGCTTTGCATGGCTGTAGTCTCACAAACAATATACCTTGTCTATGCTGCGATAATAGAGCAATCGTAATAATGTTTGATTGTGCTTTGCCTTTACTTCATAAAAAAATGACCAGAAAATAGAAAATGAAGGTATTGTTTTGGAGATAACTGAGACAAAAATGGAAATGGTGAGTCATGCCACAAGTGATGAATCCTAAGCTTGACTGGCTGTGTTTCCAATCGTGAGGAAAAATAACGCAATCCAAAATCATGAAGAACCACCCTATTTCTATCAGCGAGGATTCTGTCTGAAAGCTTCCATTCAGTGATAGATGAAATAAATAAGCATTTTAGTTTATAAGTTTAAAAATCAAGGTTCAAAAGCTTGCCAGTAATTTGGATTCAGAGAGGGCTTTACCACCCTCAGACGGTAGCTACACAGCTGTTTCAGGCCCCTTCACCAAGACAGGAAAACCTGAGAGTTCATATTTCTTATGAGAAATTCTTCAAGGAAGTTGATAAGAAGTCATCAAAGTGAACAGCAGAATTTTTTATTCTTTTCCTTGCATAATCATCATAAAATGCTTCTCAACAGTCAAATCACTTATTTTAATTTTCCTAAAAGTCATGCAAGTAATGTGACCTTATCTAGCATGTTATAGGGAAAATATGGCACATTCAGGCATTCAGAGAGGTATATCAGGTAAATTTTTTTTTATATTTGGTGTTTAATTCAATTTTTAATTTTTAAGAATATTAAAGCTATAAATCATAAAATTTCCCTATTTATAGACTAATTATCAATTTTATCACTTTTTAACTTCCTGGGAGTTGAATCTCATTAGTGAGATTCTACTGTTTTTCCTCAAGACATTCAACTATTAAATGCTTTAACTGGAAGGTAGGGGACAGCTTGCATCAGGATAATCACTGTAAAAATATATTGGGGAAGAACTTTTCATTAAAAATTAGGTAACAATTTGATAAGTTGTATTTCTATTCACAGAAATTAAATAATACGTTTAGAAAGTAGAGAAAGAAAGCGTTAGTCGCTCAGTTGTGTCTGACTCTTTGCGACCCCATGGACTATAGCCCACCAGGTTCCTCTGTCCACGGAATTCTCCAGGCAAGAGTACTGCAGTGCGTTGCCATGCCCTTCTCCAGGGGATCTTTCTGACCCAGGGATCGAACTCAGGCCTCCTGCATTGCAAGCAGATTCTTTACTGTCTGAGACACCAGGGGATTTGTATTTCTCTCCATAGAAACTAAATAATACATTTAACCACCATATTAATTTGTTTGGATGTTCAAAATAAGCAGATTCTAACTTTCCTGAGAATGTGTGTCTTTATTTTATATAAGTAGTACACAAGAGTCTCACCTTGAGAAAAGTGATCATTGGCTGGATTCTTGGAACCATTCAAAATTTTAATATTTTAAAAATTAGTCTCCTCTTATCTCAGATATAGCTCATTTCTCAAATGAAATATCCTTATATTTTTTCTCTCAATATTAGTTCTTCTTTTTTGTTAAAAAGCTTATAACTATTAGATACCACACATTTTTTTAACTCATTAAATATATTAAGTTATCCCTGGGTAGCTCATTCTAGTGGAATTTATTATAAGTCTTTGTTATATTGAAGTCTTTGAAAGACATGCCTACATCTTTATGGAGTGTTCTATGTAACCATCTCTGTTTTTAAGAGCAAACATCTCAAGATACTGAGTGTATTTCTGCTTATGGCGGGGGCATTGGTAGAGTTAATAAATAATTTTTAATACATTAAAATTTTTAATTTAAAATAGTTCACCTTAGTTTTTGAAAGATAGAAATAACCAATTCCTCAATATTTTATTCTAAAAGTGTGCTTCTTTTATTGTTTTTAAGACCATTAAAATAAAATAGCTTAATAGCTTTGCATATCAGTCCTTTTCTAGAAAATGCAGTCTTTTAAAATAGCATTTTATCATCTTTTAACAATGTAAATACCTGTCCTAAAACTATGGAAGAAGCAAAAATATATATATATCCTTAGAGGCACAAGGATATAACTTTAGTTTTTCCACTTTGGGGCTGCTATTTCTTCAAACATCTACCACCTTGCCAATGTTAATATATATATAAAAGCTCTGAAATAATACATCACATTACAGGAAAAATATAGTACACTGAGGTACTTACATAATCCTGAATGTCAGATTTTAAGTCAGTTACTTTAGGTAGACTGTCAGGTGAGAGAGAAAAAAAATAATAATAATGAAGGAAGGAAGAGGGAAGGGAGAGAGGTGGGGAAGTGAGAAGAAAAGATGGAGGGAAGGAAGGTGGGAGAGAGGGATAAATTGCTCTGACACTTTAAGAATTTATATACCAGACAGCCTGGAAAATTGCTTACTAGGTAGATATTTAAATATTAGTAGAAAGAAAAAATGACTAAAGAATGCAAATATCACTTCATTCATTAAAGAGATTGAGATTGAACAACCATATCCTACAAAGAGTATTAAGAAATTGCAGTGTCTTAAACACCAAGGACGGAGAAGGAAATAGCAACCCACTCCAGTGTTCTTGCCTAGAGAATCCTGTGGATGGAGGAGCCTGGTGGGCTGCCGTCTATGGGGTCGCACAGAGTCAGACCCGAATGAAGCAACCTAGCATGCATGCATGCATTGGAGAAGGAAATAACCTACTCCAGGATTCTTGCCTGGAGAGTCCTGTGGACAGACGAGCATGATGGGCTGCTTATCCATGGGGTCGCACAGAGTCAGACACAACTGAAGCAACTTAGCATGCATGCATGCATTAGAGAAGGAAATAACAACCCACTCCAGTATTCTTGCCTGGAGAATCCCATGGACAGAGGAGCCTGATGGGGTGCTGTCTATAGGGTCGCACAGAGTTGGACATGACTGAAGTGACTTAGCTGAAGCGACTTAGCAGCAGCAAACACCAAAGAAGAGTTTCTAGACTAAGGAAGGAGTGGCCAAAGGTACTGAATGACATCAAGATTTTAAACAAGAAAGGAACCAACAACTTCTCTGTATATTTTGCCCTTGGATTTAATGGTTAAAAGCTTCCAAGTGACTGGTAACTTCAAAAATTGGCATAAAATTGGCTGAGGAGTAAATGGAAATTGGGAAAATGGATCCCAATTTAGATTACCACCTGCACAAATTTATAAGCTGAGGTAGCAGTTAAAATAGGATGTGGGATAGCTACTTTGTTTCTGTTATTGTTTTCAAGATACAAAGTCTTTAAATGCACCTAGAGAAGTACCATTAGAGAGGGAGGTAAGATTTTTAAGAAAATGGGAAGAAAAATTATTGACAGCCAAACGGAGGGATGCTTTTTCCACCTTGACCTGGTTAAATGATCAATGAATTGGTGAGAATGTAGGTGTTTCACTAAATGTGGTGTCTGAATATTGAGGGTTTAGATATCAGTCTGTTCCTGACCATGATTTTCTTTGTGAACTGACATATGTTAGAAGCTGAGAAGGTGTGGGAAGGTGGAATTTAAAGCTGTGCTAAGTAGATGGTACAAGAGAAAAAATAAACATCATATATAGTAAGTATTCAGCTTAGTGGTTTAAGACAATCTTAAACCACTAGTTAATATGCTAAAACTAATCATTTTACATATACTAGAACAATTTTTTCTAAGACTACTCTGTCTGTAAAATGAAAATGCTCAGAGATGTATTTTCTTTAATAGGTTTGTAAGATTCACACTGATATTTGGTAGAAACCAATGCAATACTGTAAAGCAATTATCCTTCAATTAAAAATAAATAAATTTTAAATAGTGACACACTACCAAAAAAGAAGAAAATACTCAGATATATTTTCTTTAACAGGTTTTTAAGTATTAACATTCAGCATTTATTTATTTCACTGAATAAATACCCTTTTCAACACTTAAGTATACATTAATAGATTTTGTGGGTTACACTATATTAACAGAGAATCCACTATTTTAAAAGGATGCATCCAAAAACAATATTAAGGATACATTTAACCAAGGAGGGGAAAGATTTGTACACTGAAAATTACAAGACTCTGATAAAACAATTAAAGAGAAACAAAAAAATGGAAAGATACCCAATACTCATAGCTCATAGAACATTATTAAAATAGCCATACTACCCAAACTGTTGGTTGCTCAGTCATGTCTGACTCTTTACAACCCCATTAACTATATCCCACCAGGGTCCTCTGTCCATAGGATACTACCCAAAGTCATCTATAAATTTAATGCAATCCTTAACAAAATTCCAATGGTATTTTTTTCAGAAACAGAAAGAAATAATCCTAATACTTGTATGGTACCATACCCCTGAATAGCTAAAGCAATCCTGAGAAAGATGAACAAAGCTGGAGACATTACATTTCCTGATGTGAAAGCACACTATGAAGCTACAGTAACCAGAACTGTATGGCACTGGCATTAAAACAGAGATTAATGGAACAGAATTAAGAGCAAAGAAATAAATACTCACATACATGGTCAACCAATATTTTACAAGGGATTCTTTACCAGCTGAGCCACAAGGGAAGCCTTTGACAAGGGAACTCTTCAACAAATGCCATCTGTGATAGTCTCTTCATTAATGATGTTCAGTTCATTTCACTTCTCAGTCATGTCCGACTCTTTGCAACCCCACGAACCGCAGCATGCCAGGCCTCCCTGTCCATCACCAACTGCCAGAGTCTACCCAAACACATGTCCATTGAGTCAGAGATGCCATCCAACCATCTCATCCTCTGTCGTCCTCTTCTCCTCCTGCCCTCAATCTTTCCCAGCATCAGGGTCTTTTTAAATGAGTCAGCTTTTCACATCAGGTGGCCAAAGGATTGGAGTTTCAGCTTCAGCATCAGTCCTTCCAATGCACACCCAGGACTGATCTCCTTTAGGATGGACTGGTGGATCTCCTTGCAATCCAAGGGACCCTCAACAGTCTTCTCCAGCACCACAGTTCAAAAGCATCAATTCTTTGGTGCTCAGCTTTCTTCACAGTCCAACTCTCACATCCATACATGACTACAGGAAAAACCATAGCCTTGACTAGATGGACCTTTGTTGGCAAAGTAATGTCTCTGCCTTTTAATATGCTGTCTGCTGCTGCTGCTAAGTTGCTTCAGTCATGTCTGACTCTGTGCCACCCCATAGACAGCAGCCCATGAGGTTGCCCATAACTTCCCTTCCAAGGAGTAAGTGCCTTTTAATTTCATGGCTGCAAAATCACCATCCGCAGTGATTTTGGAGCTCCCAAAAATAAAGTCAGCCACTGTTTCCCCATCTATTTGCCATGAAGTGATGGGACTGGATGCCATGATCTTCATTTTCTTAATGTTGAGCTTTAAGCCAGCTTTTTCACTCTCCTCTTTCACCGTCATCAAGAGGCTCTTTAGTTCCTCTTCACTTTCTGCCATAAGGGTGGTGTCATCTGCATATCTGAGGTTATTGATATTTCTCCTGGCAATCTTGATTCCAGCTTGTGCTTCTTCCAGTCCAGAGTTTCTCATGATGTACTCTTTATATAAGTTAAATAATCAGGGTGACAATATGCAGCCTTGACGTACTCCTTTTCCTATTTGGAACCAGTCTGTTGTTCCATGTCCAGTTCTAACTGTTGCTTCCTGACCTGCATATAAGTTTCTCAAGAGGCAGGTCAGGTGGTCTGGTATTCCCATCTCCTGAAGAATTTTCCACAGTTTATTGTGATCCACACAGTCAAAGGCTTTGGCATAGTCAATAAAGCAGAAATTGATGTTTTTCTGGAACTTTCTTGCTTTTTCGATGATCCAGAGGATGTTGGCAATTTGATCTCTGGTTCCTCTGCCTTTTCTAAAACCGGCTTAAACATCTGGAAGTTCACAGTTCACATATTGCTGAAGCCTGGCTTGGAGAATTTTGAGCATTACTTTACTAGCGTGTGAGATGAGTGCAATTGTGCAGTAGTTTGAGCATTCTTTGGCATTGCCTTTCTTAGGGACTGGAATGAAAACTGACCTTTTCTAGTCCTGTGGCCACTGCTGAGTTTTCCAAATTTGTTGACATATTGAATGCAGCACTTTCACAGCATCATCTTTTAGGATTTGAAATAGCTCAAATGGAATTCCATCACCTCCACTAGCTTTGTTTGTAGTGCTGCTTCCTAAGGCCCACTTGACTTCACATTCCAGGAGCTACCCCGCGTCCAAGGTCAGGGGTGGCAGCCGAGAGGAGCTACCCCAGGTCCAAGGTAAATGATGTCAGGAACCTGGGTAATCACATGTAGAAAAATGAAACTGGACTCTATTGTATATTGCTCAGAATGAATTAAAGACATAAACAAGAGACCTGGAGAAGGCAATGGCAACCCACTCCAGTACTCTTGCCTGGAAAATCCCATGGACGGGGGAGCCTGGTAGGCTGCAGTCCATGGGGTCACTAGGAGTCAATCACGACAGAGCGACTTCACTTTCACTTTTCACTTTCATGAATTGGAGAAGGAAATGGCAACCCACTCCAGTGTTCTCGCCTGGAGAATCCCAGGGACAGGGGAGCCTGGTGGGCTGCCCTCTATGGGGTTGCATAGGGTCAGACACGACTGAAGTGCCTTAGCAGCAAGAGACCTGAAACCATAGAACTCCTAGAAGAAAACAGGGAAATATCTCATTGACACAGTTTTTGGCAATGACTGTTTAGGTATGACACCAAAAGCACAAGGAAAAAGGCAGCACGTGGGATTACATTAAGTTAGAAAACTTGTGTACAGCAAAAGAAACAGAGGAATTGCAAACCATATATCTGATTAGGGTCTAATATCTAAAATAAAAAGAACTAATATAAACCAATAACAAAAAACAAACAATCTGATTTTTAAATAGGCAGAGGAACTGAATAGACATTTTAACTTAGGAGACATACAAATGACCAAAACATACATGATTAGATGTGCAACATCACTAATCACCAAGAAAATGCAAATGAAAACTAAAAGGAAATATCATTTCACACCTGTGTGGAGGTTCCTGAAACAATTAAAAATAGGACTATCATATTATTCAGCAATCCCACTTCTGGGTATGTATCCAAAGGAAGTGAAAATAGAATATCCAAGAGTTACCTGCACTCTCATGTTTATTGCAACATTACTCAAGATAGCTAAGATATGGATACAACTACCTATCAATGAGTGAATGGATAGAGAAGATGTGATATGATACCATATGTATCATATAACATAATAATGGAATATTATTCAGCCATGAGAAAGATGGGATTTGGGACAGTATGGGTAGTCTTAAGGCTGTTACAGTAAGTGAAATAAGTCAAAGATGAATACTGTTTGTAACACTTATATGTGGAATCTACAAAAAGCATAGCAACAAAAAGAATGGTGGTTAGCAGGGGCTGGAGTGGAAAAAATTAGGAGATGATGGTCAAAGGGTACAAACTTCCAGTGAAAAGATAAATAAATTTTGATGTACAACATTGTGATTAGAGATGACAATATTGTGCAATAAAATTTAGAGTTGCTACGAAACCGGATCTTGAGTGTTCTTACCACAAAAACAGAAGTGATAATTATGTGATATGATGGAGGTGTTAGCTAACACTCTGGCAGTGGTCATAATGAAATATATAAGTGTATCAAATTAACACGTGTACACCTTGTATGCTGTGTATGTGTTACTCACTCAGTTGCATCTGACTCTTTGCAACCCCATGGACTGTAGTCCACCAGGCTCCTCTGTCCATGGGATTCTCCAGGCAAAAAAACTGAAGTGGGTAGCCATTCCCTTCTCCAGGAAATCTTCCCAACCCAGGGATCAAACCTGGGTCCCTTCAAGGCAGGCAGATTCTTTATCATCTGAGCCACCAGGGAAGCCCATGTGTACACCTTAAAATTACACAATGTTGTATGTCAATTATATCTCAATAAAGTTGGAAGGAAAAAAATAACGATAAGGTAAATTAAAAGACAAGCTACAGACTGGAAGAAAATATTTGCAAAAGACACATCCAACAGAGTACAGTTACTCAAAATATACAAAGAACCCAGAACTCAACAACAAGAAAACAAACAACTCAAAAAAATGACCCAAAGAGCTTAACAGGTATCTCTCCAGAGAAGATACACACATTGCAAATAAGCCAAAAGATGCCCCACATCATATGACATCAGGGAAAACACAAATTAAAATATCATTAGGGAAATGCAAAAACAACAATGAGGTTCTACCACATACCTATCTGACTAGTCAAAATCCAGAACACTGACACCAAATGCTGGCAAGGATATGAAGCAACAGATCTCATTCATTGCTGGTGAGAACGTAAAAATGTACAGCCAACTGGGAAGAAAACTTAGCAGTTTTTTACAAAACTAAACATAATTCCTACCACATGATCATGCTCTGTACTGTTTACCCAAAGAAACTGAAAACTTATGTTTAAAAAAAAAAAAAAAAAGCCTGCACATGGATGTTTACAGCATTTACTTCATAAGTACCAAATCTTTGAAGCAAATTAAGATATCCTTTAGTAGGTGAACAGAGAAACTGTGGTCTATCCAGATAATGGAATATTATTCAGCCTGGAAAAGAAATGGCGTATTAAGCCATGGAAAAAACATAGAAGAATCTCAAATTCATACGGCTAAGTGAAAGAAGCCTATCTGAAAAAGCTGTTTGCTTTCAACTATATGTCATTCTGGAAAAGAAAACTATGGAGACATAAAAGAGATCCATGGGGAGTTGGGGGTAAGAGAAAAATAGGCAGAGCACAAGGATTCTCAGAGCAAATATTTTGCATGCTTTTATAATGCTGGATATATGTCTTTACAAGTAAACCATAATATATTCTGTGAACTGTGGATGGTCATGATGTGTTGATGTAGTTTCACTGTTGGTAAAAAAAAAAAGGAATGGACCATTTTGGTGAATGATGTTGATAATGGAGGAGGGGTACATTTGTAGGGACAGGGGTACATGGGAAATCTCTTTACCATACTCTCAATTTTGTTGTAAACCTAAACTGCTCTAAAAAACTGAGTTCTTTCCCTGGAGGAAGAAATGGCAACCCACTCCAGTATTCTTGCCTGGGACATCCCATGGACAGAGGAGCCTGGCGGGTTATAGTCCATGCGGTCACAGAGTTGAACACAACTTAGAGCCTAAACAACAACAAACCGAGACTCAGAGATGTGCAGTCACTCAGCTCCTTCGACCCCAGATGGGTCGAATTCTGAGAAGTAGTTCAAAAAAGTAAAGTAAATCTTCTAAAATACGCTTCCAAAAAGAAACAGATATAAGACTTTTGGTGAAAAAAAAAAAGTGACACAAAGGCTTTGGCTTAACTTTATTCTTCTACTTTAGGTTTTTCTCTATTTTTAATATATACTAGATTTTCAGCCTAGGTTCATTTTTCTTTTCAATCACCTAATGATTTTCTTTCTGCCACAATTACCAAAACTCATTATAAAGATGTGACTCCATATTTTCCATTGTTTAGAATATTTGAGAGTAGGGGTTCTGTTTTATGGTGATTAATGTATTTCAACTTGGAAATCTTCCTTTCAACCTAAAAAGCAGACCTTAGGTGAACATTTTTCTTCAAGAGCTATTATACAATTACAATGCCCACTCCTGAATGGCTTGATTCCCATTTATCCACTTAAGTGTTTTCCATCGATTTTTTAAAAACATGTTGTTTTCTAAAAATACAGCTAAATGATATGCTTATAATCTATACAGGAAACACTAGTTAAACTGCTATGAAAAGGTTTTTATGCTCATATGTATATACTCAGAATGAGGATATTTTGAAGAGAGAAAAGAGGTGAAGAGTGGAAAGTGGATTTCACTGTTTTAACACAAACATGGCAATATCCAGCTGTGTGATGAACTTTGAAACCTAGATGTACAGGAGTCTTGAAATATAGTCCAGAATGTTGAATTGTAAAAATAGATAAACACTTAAAAGTTCTTAAAATCAAAACATTATTCAAACTAACCAGAAAAGGCAGGTTTTACAGCATTTCAAAAAGAATATAAGCCAAAATTTACCAATTTACAGTTATAATATGAGTAAGTTCCAGGCATCTAATTTACTGCATGGTAACAATAGTTAATAATATGGTACATGCATGAATATGCTGAGACTAGATCTTAAGTGTTCTCACCACAAACACAAAAATGGTATCAATGTGACAGTGATAAATGTATTAATTAATTTGATTGTGGTAATCACTTCTTATCCTTATCCATCAGAGGGCAAATAGAATGAAAACCACAATCACAGAAAACTAATCAAACTGATCACATGGACCACAGCCCTGTCTAACTCAATGAAACTATGAGCCGATGCCATGGTTGCCCAAGACAGACAGGTCATGGTCGAGAGTTGTGACTAAACGTGGTCCACTGGAGAAGGGAATGGCAAACCACTTGAGAACCCCATGAACAGTATGAGGAGGCAAAAAGATATGACACAGAAGGATAAACTCCCCAGGTCAGTAGGTGCCCAATATGCTACTGGAGAAGACTGGAGAAGTAACTCCAGAAAGAATGAAGAGACAGAGCCAAAGCGAAAACCAACGCCCAGTTGTGGATGTGACTGGTGATGGAAGTAAAGTTTGATGCCATAAAAAACAATATTGGATAGGCCATAAATCAACTCATTGGAAAAGATCCTGATGCTGGGAAAGATTGAAGGTGGGAGGAGAAGGGGATGACAGAGGATGAGATGGTTGGATGGCATCACCGACTCAATGGACATGAGTTTGAGTAAACTCTGGGAATTGGTGATGGACAGGGAGGCCTGGCGTGCAGCAGTCCATGGGGGTCACAAAGAGTCAGAAACGACTGACCGACTGAACTGAACTGAATCATTTCATAGTGTGAGTATATACACACACACATACACATACTTAAGTATAAAACCATCATATTGAAAATCTTTAAAAAATAGAAGGCAAGAAATGTAAGATAGTGAGTGATTAATCAAGCCAACACATGATTCTAACAGATCTGGGTTCAAACCCTAACTTGATCAATCCTAAGTTGTAGAACTGAAGGTGTGTGAGTAACTACATCACTTAACTACTGGGCCACAGTGTTTTCATCTGAAAATGAAATTAATGCATTTTCATCCAAGCCTGTTGGGATCCAATTGGTACCTGTAACAGAGGACTTAGCACAGGGCCTTGGCACACAGAAAATACTCAGTGATCCTGGTCATTATTATTCGTCATTAATAGACATTTTCTGTATGATTAGGTACCCATGTCTGAGGAATTACAAAAATCACATGTGTTATGATTCTGCACACCCCTCTTCTAAAGAAGGAGATAAATTTCTTCATTTGAGTTCCAACAAAATAGAGTGTGTTCTTTTTTGTTCTTTGTGTCAAACAATAAGCAGGACAACGGGGTAATTCTTGAAAGAGAATTCTTAAAACATCCAAATGAGTGACATCCAGAGATTCTCCATGCTCTTCTACTTTCGAATTACAGTGACCTCAGTTTACAGAAATGCTATCACTTGCATCAATGCAGAGGTATTTGATAACTGAAAATCATTTCCAGTTTTTGCTGTATTTATGCATGAGTACCATCTTCAGTCCAACAGGTGATGGAATTCCAGTTGAGCTATTTCAAATATGAAAAAGATGATGCTGTTAAAGTGCTGCACTCAGTATGGCAGCAAATTTGGAAAACTCAGCAGTGGCCACAGGACTGGAAAAAGGCAGTTTTCATTCCAATCCCAAAGAAGGGCAATGCCAAAGAATGTTCAAACTACCGCACAATTGCACTCATCTCACTTGCTAGCAAAGTAATGCTCAAAATTCTCCAAGTCCGGGTTCAACAGTACATGTACCGTGAATTCCAGATATTCAAGCTGGATTTAGAAAAGGCAGAGGAACCAGAGATCATATTACCAGCATCCACTGGATCATGGAAAAAGCAAAAGAATTCCAGAAACGCAACTACTTCTGCTTATTGATTACGCCAAAGCCTTTGACTGTGTAGATCACAACAAACTGTGGAAAATTATTCAGGAGATGGGAATACCAGACCACCTTGACCTGCCTTCTGAGAAATCTGTATGCAGGTCAAGAAGCAACAGTTAGAACTGGACATGGAACAATAGACTGATTCCAAATTGAGAAAGGAATACGTCAAGGCTGTATATTGTCACCCTGTCTATTTAACTTACATGCAGAGTACATCATGCGAAATGCCAGCCTGGATGAAGCACAAGCTGGGATCAAGATTACCGAGAGAAATGTCAATAACCTCAGATACACAGATCATACCACCCTTCACTTCACTGGCAGACAGTGAAGTGGAACTAAAGAGCCTCTTGATGAAACTGAAAGAGGAGAGTAAAAAAG
Organism: Bison bison bison; assembly: GCF_000754665.1. Taxonomy (NCBI): domain Eukaryota; kingdom Metazoa; phylum Chordata; class Mammalia; order Artiodactyla; family Bovidae; genus Bison; species Bison bison. The sequence continues at coordinate 1,753,348 of NW_011495014.1, forward strand.
CTGGCTTAAAACTCAACATTCAAAAATGAAGATCATAGCATCCAGTCCCATCACTTCATGGCAAATAGATGGGGAAACAATGGAAACAGTGGCAGAGTTTATTTTCTCGGGCTCCAAAATTACTATAGATGGTAACTGCAGCCATGAAATTAAAAGACGCTTGCTCCTTGGAAGAAAAGCTATGACTAATCTTGACAAAATATTAAAAAACAGAGATATTACTTTGCCAACAAAGGTCCATCTAGTCAAAGATATGTTTTTTCCAGTGGTCATGTATGGATGTGAGAGTTGGACTATAAAGAAAGCTGAGTACTGAAGAATTGATGCTTTTGAACTGTGGTGTTGGAGAAGACTCTTTAGAGTCCCTTGGACTGCAAGGAGATCCAACCAGTCCATCCTAAAGGAGATCAGTCCTGAATATTCACTGGAAGGACTGATGCTGAAGGTGAAACTCCAGTACTTTGGCCACTTGACACGAAGAACCAACTCATTGGAAAAAGCCCCTGATGCTGGGAAAGACTGAAAGCTGGAGGACAAGGGGATGACAGAGGATGAGCCGGTGGAGGGCATCACTGACTTGATGGACATGAGTTTGAGTGAGCTCCATGAGTTGGCAGTGGAAGCGAAGCCTGGCCTGCTGCAGTCCATGTGGCCGCAAAGTTGACCATGACTGAGCAACTGAACTGAACTGACCATGTTCAGACCAACAGGTCAGAAGCTACCATCTTAGGCGTCCTGAAAGGAACTTTGCCTTCAGGGAAAAAATTACAAAAGGTAAACTAAAGTGAGGTAAAGATGAAAGGTTTAGAAGAGCCCTCTTAAAAGTTCAGGGATATTTGAACACACAGTTTCCTATTGCAGAAATGAGATCAAGGACATGGAGATTAACGGCAGCTTTGTTCCTAATGTGCTCCAGACATCATGAGCCTAAAGGGGTCAGTTTCCAGTTTGCCCTAAGCATTATTATTCCTCACAGAGAGTCCTAAAGTCCATCACAAGCAAGGAAATGGTGTCTCCTGCTGAATTCTCCAAGTCATCCTTCTTCACAGCTATAAATAGAAGCAGCTCAAACTCCTCTGAGAGCAAAGGTGATGAGAAAGGTGTTCTTGACAAAGAATGGCAGGCACCCTGCAGTCTCCAAAGGGCCAGATGTTTCCAAGGACCCCGCTATCCTGTTTGCAGCTGGCTCTCTGTGGCTGATTTTCATTTGGTCAGATAGACTTTTTGCAGCCTCTGTGCAGACAGGGGTCTCCCCGCCACAGCAGTTGAATATGTCTCTCAGAGAGGCTGGGTGAAAGCCCAGGCACCTCAGGGAATCCAGGAGGTTGGAGAAGGTATTAATATTTTTCCCTCTCCTTAGCTTGCATTTCTGAACCCAAATTGGATAATTAAGATCAACAAGCGTTACACTTAAATATTTATGAAATCCTAATGAATTTTTTAAAAAATAAACTTTCTAACAGAAAATAATTACAGAAAACACAAGTTGGATTTTTTTGCTTATATCACAGTTCTTCACAGGATAAGGGCCTAGTTGGAAAGAGGAACTAAGGGTAGAAACCGAGGTCACTCATTCGTCTCATAAAACTAATCATTAGGAGGAGCCTGGTGGGCTGCAGTCCATGGGGTCACTAAGAGTTGGACACAACTGAGCCACTTCATTTTACTTTTCACTTTCATGCATTGGAGAAGGAAATGGCAACCCACTCTGGTGTTCTTGCCTGGAGAATCCCAGGGATGGGGGAGCCTGGTGGGCTGCCGTCTATGGGGTCACACAGAGTCGGACACGACTGAAGCGACTTAGCAGCAGTAGCAAGCCCTATTTTATACCTAGACTTGCACAGGTAATGAAACTTGGGTAAATGTCTGCTACTAGGTTGGTGAAAAAGTAATTGCGGTTTCGGACCATGAATTTTAAATCATCATAACTAGGCTCAAACACATCTTTATCAATCAAAATAGCAACTATTACAATTAACATATTTTTGCTAATGAGAAATAAGTTTGTTTATCCATGTAGCATAAAAATCCATGCTTCAGGATTCAACTAACTCTTGGAAAGCATTTTCTGTCTCCTGGCAGTTGTGGAAGTGTGTTCCCTGCAAAAAGTTGTTGAGATACTTGAAGAAGCGGTAGTCGACTGGCGCGAGGTCAGGTGAATATGGTGGATGAGGCAAAAGTTTGTGGCCCAGTTTGTTCAACTTGTGAAGCACTGGTGGTAAAACATGCAGTCAGGCATTGTCATGGAGAAGAACTGGGCCCTTTCTGTTGACCTATCCTAAGTGCAGACATTGCAGTTTTTGGTGTATCTCATCAATTTTCTGAGCATTTCTCAGATGTCATGGTTTCACCAGAATTCAGAAAGCTGTAGTGGATCAGAACAGCAGCAGATCATCAAACAGTGACCATCACCATTTTTTTGGTTCAAGTTTGGCTTTGGGACGTGCTTTGAAGCTGCTCCTCAGTCCAACCACCGAGCTGGTAGTCTCTGGTTGTCGTATAAAATCCACTTTTTGTCACGTGTCACAATCTGATTGAGAAATGATTTGCTGTTGTGAAGAATAAAAGAAGATGACACTTCAAAATAATGATTTTTTTTTTTTTTTTTTGATTTGCAGTCAGCTCATGGGGCAACCACTTATCCAGCTTCTTCACCTTTTCAATTTGCTTCAAATTCAGTATGACAGTAGAATGGTCAATGTTAAGTCCTTTGACAACTTCTCATGTAGTTTTAAGAGGGTCAGCTTTGATGATGGCTCTCAGTTAGTCACTGTCAACTTCCGATGGCCCACCATTTCTGCTGGCTCCTCATCATCAAGGCTCTCCGTCTCCTTGGCAAAACTTGAACCATCCCTGCACTGTACATTCATTAGAAGTTTCTGGGCCAAATGTGTTGCTGATGTTGTGAGTTGTCTCTGCTGCTTTATGATCCATTTTGAACTTGGATTAAAAAATCACTTGAATTTGCTTTTTGTCTAACATCATTTCCCTAGTCTAAAATAAATGTAAAATACACAGCAAGTAATTCGTTATTAGCAAAAAAACAAAGCACAAAATGTGCATTAAAATGATGTATAACATAACCACATTTATTTAGGAATGTATTTCAATATCAAACAACAAAGTCCAATAATGCAAAACCACAATTACTTTAGCACCAACCTAATACTACTCTGCCCCTTCAGGGATCACTGCCTCTTCATGGTGAAGGGTCTTGTGTAACTCAGTGAAGCTATGAGCCATACTGTGTAAAGCCACCCAAGACAGATAGGTCACAGTGGAGAGTTCTGACAAAATGTGATTCATTGGAGGAGGGAATGGCAAACCACCCAAGTGTACTTGCCATGAGAACCTCATGAACTGTATAAAAGAACAAAAAGATGACACCAAAAGATAAGTCCCCTGGGTCTGAAGGTGTCCAATATGCTACTGGGTAAGAGTGGAAGAGAACTAGTAATGTCCAAGTTGGATTTAGAAAAGGCAGAAGAACCAGAGATCAAACTTCCTAATTTGCTGGGTCACAGAGAAAGCAAGGGAATTCCAGAAAAAAAATCTACTTCTGTTTCATCAGCTACCCTAAAGCCTTTGACTGTGTGGATCATAACAAGCTCTAGAAAGCTCTTAAAGAGATGGGAATATCAGACCACCTTACCTGTCTCCTATGAAACCTGTATGCAGGTCAAAAAGCAACAGTTAGAACCCTATATGGAACAACTGATTGGTTGAAGATTGAGAAAGGAATACGACAGGGCTGTCTGCTGTCACCATGTTTGTTTAATCAATATGCTGAGCACATCATGAGAAATGCCAGGCTGGATGAGTTACAACGTGGAATCAAGATAGGCAGAAGAAATATCAACAACCTTAGATATGCGGATGATACCACTCTAACGGCAGAAAGCGAAAAGGAACTAAAGAGTCTCTTGATGAGAGTGAAGAAGGAGTGTGAAAGAGCCAGCTTAAAACTAAATATTAAAAAAACTAAGATCATGGCATCTGGCCCCATCACTGCATAGCAAATAGAGTAGGCAAAGGTGGAAGTAGTGACAGATTTCCTCTTCTTGGGCTCTAAGATCACTGAAGATGGTGACTGCAAGCCATGAAATCAGAAGACAACTGCTTCTTGGTATGAAAGCTATGACAAACCTAGAGAGTGTTGGTGAAAAGCGGAAACATTACTTTGCCGACAAAGGTCCATATAGTCAAGGCTATGGTCTTCTCAGTGGTCATGTATGGTTGTGAGAACTAGACCGTAAAGAGGGCAGAAAGCCAAAGAATTGATGCCTTCAAACTGTGGTGCTGGAGAAGACTCCTGAAAGTCCCTCGGACAGCAAGATCAAACCAGTCAATCTTAAGGGAGATCAACCCTGAATACTCGTTGGAAGGACTGATGCTAAAGCTGAAGCTCCAGTATTTTGGTTATCTGATATGAACAGTCGACTCCTTGGTAAAGTCCCTGATGCTGGGAAAGACTGAGGGCAGAAGAAGAGGGCATCAGAGGATGAGATAGCTGGCTAGCATCACCAATGCAACGGACGTGAACTTCGGTAAACTTCGGGAGATGGTGAGGGACAGGGAGCCCTGGTGTGCTGCAGTCCATGGGGCTGCAAAGAGTTGGACATGACTGGGTGACTGAACAACAAAAAGAAATACTATTTGGATTTCACAGAATTTCTTTTAAAATGTAAGCATCAGAATATTAAAGTTACAAAAAGGTCAAATAGAGTAATAATTTTGGTATTGGGTATAACCAACTGCTTTTGAATATATGTACTCACAAAACTCTTGTCAAGTTTGATTCAAGCTTTTAATAATGAATTTTAGATCTTCATGTTTGGATCTGGTCTATTTGCAATGTGAAAACTAACCTTTTAGAAATTCTGAAAAGAAATTTGCCATTTTTAGATAAAATAATCTCAGGATTTAAATTCTGCCATTTGTTTAGAAAACAAATTCTGTCATTCTCTTTATATACAAGCAGCAGCAAAGATTTTTGCATAAAAATCAAATGATACACTGATTCCTTTTAATATAATTGCTGTAATGGAAGTTATCCTTAATTATTAGACTTTTGATTTTTTTAAAGAAATTGCAAATATGCTGGATTGCAAATATGAAATATATATCCAACCAAATATGTGATGTCATCACTCAAGGAGAATGTAAAAGTTTCTGTTTTGTGTTTTCACACACAAACATTTGAAAATTCAAAGAATAGGGTAGGCTTCTTACTTATAGCTCTAAGAAATCTATTGGACCATCTTGGTCTGGGCATTCGTGAGGTTCGTAGTTCACATGCTTCTAAATGTGTCCTCAAGTCACTCCCAGGAAGAATGCGACTGTACTGTGTTGGCAGAGCTGAAGCAGTTTGGCTTTTCCTTATCCACACGTGGAAGGCTCTGGAGGTGGACTGAGTCCTATTAGCACAAGCTGGGATGTATTAAGAGAGTATCACTGACATCTATACACTGCCATGTGTAAAACAGATAGCTAGTGCGAAGCTGCTGGTGGGAGCTGAGCTAGTGGGAGCTGAGCTGGTGGGAGCTGAGCTCAGCTCGGTGCTGTGATGACCTAGAGGAATGGAATGAGGGCAGGAGGCAGGCTCAAGAGGGAACAGTTACATGTATATATATAGCTGGTTCACTTTGTTGTACAACAGAAACCAACACAACATTGTAAAACGATTATACTCCAATTAAAAAAAAAAAAGCTTGTTTGTACACTCATTTCTCGTTCCACTGCCATCCCAGGTAGCTGAGCTGATTATCTGGATTCTCTAACATCGTCTGCAATATTCATTTATGTTTTGATCAATAGTGGAAACGCCTGCATATTTCAGTCTATCCTCTGACACAAACACATTATTTATGTAGCCTTCTAATGCCTCCAGTGCTTCACAGTGAAATAATTAGAGCTGTTCTCCTTGTTTCTTTATTCCTCTCATCCTAAAATATCCAACCCACTTAATCCTAGGAGCCTGGGAAAATGAAATAGTTACATTAAGTCTCAGAGGATCGACACAACTTGAAAATTAGTAAAAGAAACAAACAAAAAATTTAACTAGTGTATGTCTTTAGTATCTGTGCTATATTTACCTTGCTAGTGTCCTCAGAATTTTTTGGAAGGTGCGTATGTTAGTTTGGATGTCCCCAGAATCAGATCTTATGAGGAAGATTTGAATGCAAGTAGTTTATTTGGGAGCTCATCTCAGGAAGTATCAATGAGGGAAGACAGGTGCCAGATAAAGAAGCCAATACAGGGTGTATGGTTCATATGTAGAAAACAAACCTATGGTTACCAGGGGAAACAGGGGGAGGGACAAGTTGGGACATGAGGATAGATATATACACACCACTATACAGAAACTGGATAAGTAATAAGGACCTACTGTGTAGCATAGGGAACTCTACTCAGTACTCTGTAATAACCTATATGAAAATAGAAAATAAAAGAGTGGATATACATATAACTGATTCATTTTGTTGTACATGTGAAACAAACACAACATTGTGAATCAACTACACACCAATAAAAGTTAATTTTATAAAAAAGGGTGTGTGGTTGAGTAGGTTCCTGCTTTATCCAATGGTCCTGCAGGGAATGCCAGGAGACAAGACAGAATATATCTCAGACTTAGCCCACATGGGGAGCGAAGAGGTGTGTACGTACCTCCAACTTCAAGATGCTATTAGTTAAGAATGTTCCTGGGAGCAGTAACCTGTGCTCTTGTCCAGCCTGCCTTGTCTGAGGTCTGAAAGCCCTCAGCTGGAGATTACCAAGATTGGCAGCAAATGTTGTCAGTATACTAATGGTGAGCTTGCAGTATACTAATGCTGAGCTTGAAACAAGCAAGACCCTAAGGTCTCCCCAGCTCCATGTCTTCTGCCTACTTTTGTCTGCAGAAAAACTTTAGCCAAAGAATAAGTTTAATCAGAGAAGTAAGAAAATGCAGAAACAAAGGAAGTAGTCAAACTGGACAAAATAAACAGTTGTGTCCTTCAAAATCAGTAATAAACAAAGTCAAGGACATTTAGTTCCTTCTCAAGGGCTACAGATAAAACTGAGCCATATCTGGCAAGCTGTCTTATAGAGACTAACACCCCCACCAGCTGTAAGAACTTAACTACATGATGACCAGACTGTATCCATGACATGCAACCATATTAAGTCACTTCAGCTGTGTCCGACTCTGCGACCCCTATGGACTGTAGCCCACCATGCTCCTCTGTACATAGGGTCCTCCAGGCAAGACACGGGAGTGGGTTGCCATGCCCTCCTCCAGGGGATCTTCCTGACCCAGCGATCGAATCTGTCTCTCTTAGGTCTCCTGAACTGGCAGGCAGGTTCTTTACCACTAGCGCCACCTGGGAAGCCATGACACAAGCTGCCATAATTCCTAGAAATGGCCTCAAAGAAATGGGAACAGATCAAGCCTGGAACTGAAGATTAACTGTACTCAAAACAATCAAGATGATGGCTGATCACACCACTGATGACCAGTTTCAAGATGACTGTCAGAGCTGAAGGTGTTGTTTCTGCGTTTAACCCCTCCCTCCACATATATATACCCATGAAACTCCCCTTTAAAAGCTCTTGCCCACTGATCATCAGTGGGGAGTTGCCATTTGAACATGAGCCCACCATCTCCCCTAGTTGCCAGCCTCTGAAATAAAGCAAACTTTCCTTTCTACCTGGCGCTTTCCAGGTGGCTCAGTGCTAAAGACCAACCTTGCCGCTTGAGTACTGGCTTCCCAGCAGTGAACAGCCGGATCCAAACTTTCAGTAATGAGCAGGTTATGAGCAGAAATAAAATAAAGGGTGGATGCAAATTTTCTTTACACAACAGGAGTGATGCTTGAAATATTCTGTCATACTGTAAAAGATATTAGCAAAACTGAGAGTTACACAATAATTATTTTTCAACAGCTTACTACAGGGCAGGAAGCACTGTGCTATGCAAGAATCCCAAGGTAAAAGTTTTTGTGAATCAGATGCCCATCCCCATTTAGATTTTGTTGCTCTTGTTATACACGCATTTTTCATATCTTCACTGTGCATAAACCATTCCTTACCATTTCCTCCCAAGAAACTTTAAGAAAAAGTTCTTAAGAGGCTGGTGTGGTATCCTCTGCACCAAATACTCGAGCTTCCCCACTCTCCCATTTATGTCTGGTCAGATCAGATCAGTCGCTCAGTCGTGTCCGACTCTTTGCGACCCCATGAATTGCAGCACACCAGGCCTCCCTTCCATCACCAACTCCCAGAGTTCACTGAGACTCACGTCCATTGAGTCAGTGATGCCATCCAGCCATCTCATCCTCTGTCGTCCCCTTCTCCTCTTGCCCCCAATCCCTCCCAGCATCAGAGTCTTTCCCAATGAGTCAACTCTTTGCATGAGGTGGCCAAAGTACTGGAGTTTCAGCTTTAGCATCATTCCTTGCAAAGAAATCCCAGGGCTGATCTCCTTCAGAATGGACTGGTTGGATCTCCTTGCAGTCCAAGGGACTCTCAGAGTCTTCTCCAACACCACAGTTCAAAAGCATCAATTCTTCGGCACTCAGCCTTCTTCACAGTCCAACTCTCACATCCATACATGACCACAGGAAAAACCATAGCCTTGACTAGATGAACCTTTGTTAGCAAAGTAATGCCTCTGCTTTTGAATATGCTATTATGTCTGGTAGCTCTCACAATTGCAACAGAAGTACAACTATGCTAGAAATTCAGCAGGACTTTTTTTATTTCTATTTCCAAGGCCTGAATAAATGTGAAAAAAAAAATCTTGATCACTTTTTTAATATTTCTTCTCACATTATAAGGAATTATATAAATATGTAAAGGACCAGGTATGTAAACACTTGCACTTTATTAATAAGTAAAATATATAAAATATACTTATAAATTTGATAAAATGGACAGAAATGCTTCAAAACATATCCTATCAAATCAAGCCAAGTAGAACACTTTCTCTACCTCTGTGGCAACAAAACTCACTTCACTTTCAAAAGATCTCTCAGCATAAAACTGTTGCCTAAGAAACAGAAAGGCTGTGAAGTCAGGTCAGCAGAGAAGTTAATTCTGCTCAACTAAGCTAAAATGGGATTGTGTTTGGCAATGAAGGGCAAGACGGGAGAAAAGACATTTTGAATTTTATAGTAATTATAAAGTATTATGTCCATCTAAGCTTTCAAGGCACAAATACCTCATTTTATCCTCATATAACTTTTCTGAGATGGGTAAGGTGCTACTTCCCTCTGTTTTCCAGAAAATGATGAGCAGTGAAGATCTGTCTTCCTGACAGTCCTGAAAATAGGAAGCAGAAAGAAGCAGAAGGTAGGGGATGACAGAGGTGGTAGTAGCAGCTATTGCTCCTTTGTCACAAGAAAACACATATCATGCCAGAGTCCAGTGGGTAATGCACTCTGAAAAAATCCCATCCAAGACTGAAAAAAGTTCAGAACATAAGAAGTCTTTATGAAAAAATTCTCTCTTCATTTTGTATCTAGATTGGCAACTATTCTAGGAGCCTCCTCATAGTAGGTGGATTTATACTTAGTCACGATGATATTAAACTGGGATTTTAAATATGGATTGGCATGGAGCAAAAGACAAGGTGTATTATTCTCTGCCTTGTATTTTATTATGTAGAACATGCTCTTCGTTTTTAAAAGTTTCTACTAATACTTCAATTATGTTTCAAGAATCAATGGATGTATATCATTATCACCACTTTTATAGAGCTTTTACTAAATATGCATGATTTATTTTAATAATGCTTAAGCGATATAATTTATTAAGCATTCCTGTTCTGGAGCTATCTGGTAGTCTAATGGACACACTGAACTGAATCAGGAAACAGCTCTCTAATTAGAAATGGATAGTCAATATGTAACAATTCATTTATGTAAATTTGAGAATTTTCCTAGGATATAAGCTTATGTATCCATATAATTTATGCAAAATATCACTTATGATTTTTTTTGTGAGAAATGGGAGGTCCAGAATCTTGAAGGGCTTTAAAATACAAAATATAAATATTATTTTAGTCAATATAAATGTACTAAACCTTTCAGCAACCCATGTTAACAGCCTTATCACACTCAGAAAAAAAAATGTGTTCATATAAAAATGTGTCCTGTTTGTATACCAGCCAAGATAAAGTACAGATTCATAATGAAAATGACAATTTAAAGTGATACACAAATCACTATTAGTAGTGTTGAATATTTTACATTTAAAAACAACAAAATAAACCTATGGTTTGATTCCACACAAACAACTAATTTGGTAAAACCACAAATGACACATCAACTCTTGGCACAAACTATATCTTTATTAGAAGAGCTGGTGAACACACACAATCAGAGGAACACTTGTTAGTGTTGGCAAAATGTCAAATAGCTTATAGCGTTCCTACAATTGAAGTAAAACTGTACATGCTAGTCAAGTGACAGACCAACTCTGGTGCCTATAAGTAGCCAGCTTACATTATTACAGGACAAAGACAATATTTGAGCAATTTACTCTCCCCTCCCAAGGGACTCAGATACCTCAGTATCTAGGCCGGTTTTCCCCAACATCCTTTTGAAAAAAATTTGATCCCTCCTCATTTTAAGTCTGGAAACCAATGCCAAGCAGCATGTAAACATACATGATTAGAAAATATTTTAAAAAGTTCACTAAGCTCAGTTCAAAAGCACATACGGCTAATATTGTTGACAACAATTTTTTGTGTGAAGGATCAAGACCCTCTCATCTCCCAGCAGTGATGTTAATACCATATGATCTTCATCAGGATATAACCTAATGGCAAAGCCATGTTACTCCTAGTGATTGCAACATGAGAAGAGGTACTCTTAATATGCTTTAGGACTTCAGAAATGCAATTTAAAAATATAAAGGCCCTTTCCTTTCAAAGGGAAACAGTGGTAATGAAAACTAAGTGACTACAAGTGACATGGACTTTCAAAGTCTGAAAAGAAAGGATATTTTTATTAGGTATATTAAATGGCTGTGCATCCATCAGATGCACAATTATCATGTGATATTTATCAATAAATCAATTATCTTCTCAATAACTGACTGGCAGAAATAGGACTGAAGACCACCTTTCAGAGTCCCAAATCAAGAAATTCCCTATGACAGCATCTGAATGCTGGACTAAAAAGAGAACCGTTTTCTCTCCTTGCCTTGAAAGTGAAAGTTAGTTGCACAGTCCTGTCCGACTCTTTGCAATCCCATGGACTGCAGCCTGCCCTGCTCCTCTGTCCATGGAATCCTCCAGGCAGGAGTACTGGACTGGGTTGCCATTTCCTTCTCCAGAGGATCTTCCCAACCCAGGTCTCCTTCATTGCATGTAGATTCTTTACCAACTGAGCCACTAGGGAAGCCCCTCTTTGCCTTAACCATGTCAAAAAACAAACTGAATGCTTTGCATGAGAGAACTTTATCTGACCTCTGGTCACCAAAGGACCAGAGTACTTGTTTAAACTGCCCTGAATTGGGAGATCTGGCCTGGATTTAGATCCTAAAAATGCCCTTAAGTCTTCTATATACAGTTATCTATTTATGTTTAAATTAAAGTTGTTATATTCAGTCATTTAACACATTGATCACAGTTAAAAATAGTCTGTTGATTTTTTAGGTAAGGTAATTTAAATCACAGTGAATCACTTACTAAAAGATGATTTAGGAACTAGGATATGAACTTCAAAATATTCCCTCTGCTTTTCTCTATCAAAAGCAGAGAAAAGGCAGGCAAAAATATACAGCAAGTTATCCTGATAGGAGGGGTTTCCCAGGTGGCGCTAGTGGTAAAGAACCCACCTGCCAAAGCAAGAGACATAATAGACGTGGGGAAGAAAAGAGCGAGTGACATAACTGCATCAGGAAGATCCCTGGGAGGAGGGCATGGCAACCTGCTCCAGTATTCTTGCCTGGAGAATCCCATGGACAGAGGAGCCTGGCGGGCTACAGTCCATAGAGTCGCAGAGTCAGACACAACTGAAGTGACTTAGCACATATGCATACATCCTGAGAGAGAGTTAGTTTAGTAAGATCCTCGTAGAAAAAAGGCAAAAGTGACAGCACACTGGCTTTTCCAGGAATGAAGAAGAAAATCAGGACTTAATAAAGCCAAGATACTGTACATTTAGCAAGATAATTACTCTGTTAGGCCACTATATTGGGACACTTCTTGACTTAGTTCACTGTACTTTGAGGGGCTGAAGGAGAAAGAAAAGTCGTCTCAGGAAAATAGAATAAAACTAGAACAGAAATATAGTAATAATTTAATGGCACATATTTATGACTGCTCTTTATACTATTTTTAAACTAACCACTTTATATATGAAAGTGTTAGCCGTGTCCGACTCTGTGCAACCCCATGAACTGTAGCCCACCAGGCTCCTCTGTCCATGGGATTTTCCAGGCAAGAATACTGGAGTGGGTAGCCATTCCATTCTCCAGAGAATCTTCCAGACACAGGGATCTAACCCAGGTCTCCTTCAAATGCAGGTGAATTCTTTACCATCTGAGCCACTACTAAAGCCCAGTTAATGTAAACACACACACACGCATATATATGTCAGTGTGTGTATGCATGTGTGTACACATACATATTTACATAGACGTTGTTGTTATTCAGTCACTCGGCTGTGTACAACTCTGTGACCGCAGCACATCAGGCTTCCCTGTCCTTCACCATCTCCTGGAATTTGCTCAGACTCATCTCCATTGAGTCAGTGATGCCATCCAACCATCTCATCCTCTGTCACCCTCTTCTTCTCCTGCCTTCAATCTTTCCCAGCCATCAGCATCTTTTCCAATGAATCAATTCTTCTCATCAGATGGTCAAAGCTTGGAGCTTCAGCTTCAGCATCAGCCAGCCCTTCCAATGAGTATTCAGTGTTGATTTCCTTTAGGATTGACTGGTTTGATCTTCTTGCTGTCCAAAGGACTCTCAAGAGCGTTCTTCAACACCACAGTTTGAAAGCATCAATTCTTTGGTGCTCAGCTTTCTTTATGGTCCAATTCTCACATCCATATATGACTACTGAAAAAACCATAGCTTTGATTTATACATACCTTTGTCAGCAAAATAATGTCTCTGCTTTTTAACATGCTACCTAGGTTTGTCATAGCTTTTCTTCCAAAAGGTGTCTTTAATTTCATAGCTGCAGTCACCATCCTCAGTGATTTTGGAGCCCAAGAAAATAAAGTCTCTCTCTCTTTTTTTTTCTCTCCTGTTTCTATTGTTTCCCCACCTATTTGCCATGAAGTGTTGGGACCAGATGCCAGGATCTTTGTTTTTTGAATGTTCAGTTTTAAGCAAGCTTCTTCTTTCACTTTCATCAAGAGGCTTTTTAGTTCATCTTCACTTTCTGCCATTAGGGTGGTTTCATCTGCATATCCAAGGCAATCTTGATTCCAGCTTGTGTTTCATCCGGCCTGGCACTTTGCATGATGTACTCTGCATAGAAGTTAAATAAGCAAGGTGACAATATACAGCCTTGATGTACTCCCTTCCCAATTTTGAATCAGTTCATGTTCCATATCCCATTCTAAACATTGCTTCTTCACCTGCATACAGGTTTCTCAAGAGTAAGGTAAGGTGGTCCAGCATTCCCATCACTTGAAGAATTTTCTACAGTTTGTTGTGATCCACAGTCAAAGGCTTTAGTGCAGTCAATGAATCAGGTGTTTTACTGGAATTCCCTTGCTTTTTCCTATGATCCAATGCATGTTATCAATATGATCTCTGGTATCTCTGCCTTTTATAAATCCAGCTTGTACATTTGTAAGCTCTCAGTTCACATACTGTTAAAGCCTACCTTGAAGGATTTTGAGCATTACCTTGCTACATGTGAAATGAGTGCAATTGTGTGGCAGTTTGAACATTGTCTGGCATTGCCCTTCTTTAGGATTGGAATGAAAACTGACCCTTTTCAGTCCTGTGGCATATATATATATATGCATGTATGTGTGTGTGTGTGTACATTTATATATATCATGTGAATGAAATCTTATGCTTTATAATATTTTTCTAGTTTTATTGAAGTTTTATTGTGTAAATCTACTGTGTATAAAGTGATGATCTGATACATGTATATACTGCAGAATGATTACAACAATAGGGTTAGTTAAAACCTCCATCACCTTACATAACTGCCTTTTTTGTGTGTGGTGAGAACATTTAAGTCTATTTTCTAAGCGACTTTCAAATATATAATACAGTATTGTTAACTACTATTATCATGCTGGACATTACATCCTAGAACTTAATCATCTTATAAATGGAAGTGTGTATGCTGTGACCACCATCTCCCCATTTTCCTGACCCCCAGTGCCTAGCAATCAGCATTCTACTTTGTTTGTATGAGTTCAGTTTTTTTAGATTCCACATGTAAATAAGATCTTATAGTATATATTTTTCTCTGATTTATTTTGCTTAGCATAATGTCTTCAAGATCCATCCATGTTGTTGCAAACGGCAAAATTTCCTTTTTTACAGATGGATAATATCCATTATTATTCATATCCATCCATGTACATCCCACGTTTCCTTTAGCCATTCATCCACTGATGACACTTCGGTTGTTTAATTATCTTGGCTACTGTCAATAATGACATAATGAATACTGGGTATAGATACCTCTTCAATACGCTGTTTCATTTCCTTTGTGTATATATACAGAATTGCTGGATCATATGGTGGTTCTATTTTTAATTTTCTTGACAAGCCTCCAAACCATTTTCCATAGTGACGATACCAATTTATGTTCCCACCAGTAGTGCACAAGGGTTCCCTTTTCTCCACATCCTCACCAATACTTGTTATCTCTTGTCTTTTTTATTACAGTCATTCTAGTAAGCTTGAGGTGGTATCTCATTGTAGTTTTGAAATGTATTTCCCTGATGATTATTTATAAAGCGATCACCACCAAAAAGAATTAATGAATAGTGATAGCTTTTCCAGTCCTGCGTAATTCAAATTCCACATCCTAAAGTTTCAAGTACTCCTTTGAAAACAAAATAGTTTTAATACAGTCTAATAACCTTGAGATTGAGATCATTTAATCAATTTACATTTTCTATCATTACAAAATATCCATTATGACTTCACCACCTATGTTTTTCTATTTTTCCTGGTTGTGTCATTACAGTTTCTTTCATTTTTTGGTATCTTTTCTACTGAATATTCCTTTAATTAGAATTTCACTTTTCTATTATATACATTTTTCAATTCTCCTGGATTTACTCTAGAATTTACAGCACATCATCAATTTATTAAAGTCTTATATCCCTCTTCAGACAATTAAAGGACCAAAATAACCAATTTATCTTCATTTAACTTTCCCTTGACTGATATGATACTGTTGTTGTTATCAGGTATTTTAATTCTCTCAGTTCAATTTATGCAATTTCATAATTATTTTATAAAATCAAATCTCATTTAGATTTATCTTCAGATTTATCATTCTCTTTGATCTTTTGGTTTCCTGTACCTATGAGATCACTTTCCTTATACACAAAATAACTCTTTGAGTGCAGGTTTGCTGGTGATAAACTCAGTTTTTGTTTGGCTTACTTTATCTGAAAATCTAGTTTTATTCCACATTTTATTCACTTTAAGAATATTTCCATTAAGTACATTTTTAGAGCTAAGTAGCTATTTTTAGTCAATTTATTAAATATAACATCTTACTGTCCTGCCTTCCACTAGGGTTCTGGATGTTGTTCTAATCTAACTATGGAAAGATACGTTTTTCTTCTGTATTATTATTTTTGCAACTCCATTATGAAGTGTCTAAGTATGGTTTCCTTTTTTTTTTTAATTTCCTTTGGATTCCTTGGATTAAAATTCATGGTCACTTCTGGAAAAGGTTCAGGCACTGTCTCATCAAGAATGGCTTCTGTCTCCTCCTTTCCTTCCCTTCTAGAACTCCAACTAGATGCATGTAAAGACTACCCACTGTCTTTCTCATACCTTCATATCTTCATCTTACAATCATCATCGTTTCTTCTGCCCCTTCTTCTAGCTAGTTAAGTCTCTCTTCTTTATGTCTAATTTACTGTTAAACTTATTCCAGTAAATCCTTAGCTTCAGATATTGTTATTTTCAAATCATGATTTCAAAATGATTCTTTTTCAAAGCTTCTATGTCATCCCTGTGTAAATTTTCAAGTTTGGTTTTTTCACATCAATAAAGATAATAAATACATATGATTTTTTTTATTTAGTTAAGATATTATAGGTTATGTCTGATAATTTACATATTAGGTCTTGGTGGGCCTAATTTTTCTTTTAACTTTCATTTGGAAATAACTTGAAAATTATATGGAATTTCTAAGAATAAAAGCAATACATAGCATACCCAAATAACCTTTTCTTGATTCAAATATTTTTAATATTTTGCCCCTTTGCTTTATCATTTTATCCATAAATGAATATATATACAAGTCTATAATATATTTCTATAAGTTTTCTCTTAATCATTTGAGGATAAGTTGCATACATGACTGCTAACTGATATTTAATAAAACCTTTTGAGTTTAGTTTCTAAGATAAGGATATTACCTTACATAACTACAAGATAGTTATGAACTTCGGTTAATTTAACATTGTTATAACACTGCAGTGCACTGAATGCTTGTGTCCTTATGCCTGTGTCCTTATAAAATTCCTATGTTGAAACCGTAATCCCAAGTGAAGGTATTTGTAGGGCCTTTGGGAAATAATTAGGTCATGAGGATAGAGCCCCCATGAAGGGGATTAGTGTCCTTAAGAGGCCTGAGAACTGGCTAGCTCTTCCTGCCACAGGAGAGAACACCAGGAGAAGGCAGCCATCAGCAATCCAGAAGGGGTCTCTCCCCAGAATGTGACAATGTGGCACCCTGATCTCAGACTTCTGGTCATCAGAACTGTGAGAAAGAGATTTCTGTTCTCTATAAACCACTCAGACTATGATACTTTGTTGTAGCCGTGCAAACTAATACAAATATTTTTATCTAGCCTTTCATCCAATATCCTATTTTGTGAACTGAGTCAATAACATCATTTTTTAGCATATTTTCCCCTCCGGTACAGAGTTCAATATAGGACAATGTGTAGGATTTAGCTGTCATGTCCCTTTGATCTCTTTTAATTTAGAACATTACTACATCTTTTCTCCTGTTTTCCCTCTTTTAAATAAAATGACCTCATTAATGTGTTGTCTCCCAATGATTAGATTCACATTACATAATCTCAATCATAATATTATATAAATGATACTGTCTCATTCTCAGGATATTATATCTAGAGGCACATGATTACCATCTGCCCTGCATTGAAAAGTGTTCATTTTGATTCCCTGGTGAATGTATGTTTGGTTTAAATGTATACTGGCTATTATACATGAAAAATTATATGTTAAAGCATTTCAAACTTAGAATGATGATATTTCTTCTAGACAGGCTTTTCATTTTCTTCTTCCAGGCACTTGAGATTCCAGCCAGTTTGAGCCAATTTAATCTGATTTCAAGGCTTGTGGTTTTCCAGGCCACCCATATAACACAGAGGTGGGTTGCAAGATGTGCAAAGACTGGTTTGCTTTCCATAAACTTACTCCTAAGCAGCCCCAGGTGGAGGATGGTAAGACAGTGAATCCCCCTGGGAAAGTTCTAGGGATTCTACCCAGACCCACAAGAGCACCAAGAGTTCAACTCACCCCTCAGACACTTCTTCCTGATAATAAAAATATTCTTTTTTTTTTTAATTTTATTTTATTTTTAAACTTTACAATATTGTATTAGTTTTGCCAAATATCAAAATGAATCCGCCACAGGTATACCTG
>NW_011495014.1:1771283-1788057 GCF_000754665.1 Bison bison bison
CATGATATTATACATGTTTCAATGCCATTCTCCCAAATCTCCCCACCCTCTCCCTCTCCCACAGAGTCCATAAGACTGATCTGTACATCAGTGTCTCCTTTGCTGTCTCGTACACCGGGTTATTGTTACCATCTTTCTAAATTCCATATATATGCGTTAGTATACTGTATTGGTGTTTTTCTTTCTGGCTTACTTCACTCTGTATAATAGGTTCCAGTTTCATCCATCTCATTAGAACTGATTCAAATGTATTCTTTTTAATGGCTGAGTAATACTCCATTGTGTATATGTACCACAGCTTTCTTATCCATTCATCTGCTGATGGGCATCTAGGTTGCTTCCATGTCCTGGCTATTATAAACAGTGCTGCGATGAACATTGGGGTACACGTGTCTCTTTCCCTTCTGGTTTCCTCAGTGTGTGTGCCCAGCAGTGGGATTGCTGGATCATAAGGCAGTTCTATTTCCAGTTTTTTAAGGAATCTCCACACTGTTCTCCATAGTGGCTGTACTAGTTTGCATTCCCACCAACAGTGTAAGAGAGATAAAAATATTCTTAAAGGCTGAACTCACTTCTATTGGTTCTTCCTTCTCCATATTTCAGCACTATAATTCCTCACACACTTGGTTGCATTTAAGAAAGTTTTGCTTTTCTTTTACATTCCATCCAACAACTTTTCTTGCTGCTCTTGGTGGAAAGGGTGGTTCAAATAAATGTTTGTATCGTAACTGGAAGCAATGTTTAACAGACAATGATCCAATCATTATCTCATGGCCATTGGGCAACTTTTGCATTCACCCAAATATCAACGAAGTTTGTTCTGTTACCTCAGACTATTAAAAAACCTTTTCTCACATAAATTAACCCAAAATACGTAGATTCTGGATTTCTTGGAAGCTGTTAAACCCTGAAATATATTTGAAGTCAATCAACCAAAGTCAATGTAATTACTTTTTGTCTCCCCATCAACTCTCCTTAGGGTCATGATTAGCCCTTATAAGAGGTTTCAGAAAAGCAAGGTGCAGACAAGTGCCGGCACTCACTCCTCCTGGTCACATGTGACTACCCTCAGCAAAGAAAATCAGTTCTTCCTTTCTGTCGTCTTTCATTCAGAGATAACTAGTTTAGGTGGGACAGAAGGGAGGGTGATGTTGGAGAAAGAGAAAAAAAGACAGAAATCACTTGAGAATAAAGCCAAGCAGAAGTTAGCAGCACACAATGATGCTGGGTTAAAGAATGTCCCATATCATTGGCTTAAATCTCTGATTCTGATATATCTGAATTTTCCCCCTTGGACTGTTCAGTTATGGAAGCCAATAAATTATCCTGAGCTATTTTGAATTGGGTTTCTGTCTTGCAACTCAGAGTCCAGATAAGTTAAAAAGTTTTAGAAGCTATGCACACAATAAAATGATGTATGTAACTATAGAATATCTCTCCTCTCATCCAGGTCAGTGAGCAATAATCAATTGAGAAGGAGAAGGTGTGTTAAATGATAAATAGTGTAGTAGGAATTAAACCTAAAGAAGAGAGAAGATGGAAATGCTAATTAGCACATTTAATTTACATGTCATCAAATCTCTTAGGGTTTTTATTATTGAAAAGTTGCCTTAGGACAGATAAGATGCACAAAGATGGTAAGGGAAGAATACAGCTCCCAAATGAGTGTGCAGCACCTTGGTTTCCTCCATTATCCTTATATAATGTGTATAATCATAAGTGAGACATTAGCAAACAAAGATGAATCATTTTCAGAGGTTGGTGAATGCAGCTGGGGTGTTTCGATTCCATGCCTCCCGGGCCACCATTATTTCTCAACTACTACTCTAAAATAGCCTCTAACTCATTTCCTAGCAGGCTCTTTTTCTCCTGTTGGCAATTCTACACATGAGCAGCCAGAAAAGACATCATCTTACCTTTCCAATCAAAACCCTGCCATCACTGATATTTCAAACCTATTCTATGATCTTTCTTCAAGCCTCCAGGGGGCTCATTGGCAGGCTCTGGAACCTCTCCTTCTTCACCTCCTGGCCTACTCCTCACTGACTTTTTGCAGTAGCACTGGGTTGCGTGAGGTGTCTCAGCACACCTGGTTCGTTCCTCCTGCAGCATCTCTGCCTGGAGAATTCATCCCCAGAGAGTGTCAAATGGCATGGTCCTTCTTTTTATTCAGGTCTTTACTCATATATCAAATATTGGAAAATATCCTGATGCTGGCGAAAACTGAAAGCAGGAGGAGAAGGGGACGACGGGAGATGAGATGGTTGGATGGCATCACCGACTCGATGAACATGAGTTTGAGCAAGCTCAGGGAGCTTGTGATGGACAGGGAAGCCTGGTGTGCTGCAGTCCATGAGGTCGCAAAGAGTCGGACATGACTGAGCCACTGAACTGAACTCAAATATTGCAAGTTTTGAGAAACTGTTCTTAACAACCCAATCTAAAGCATGCGTCCACTCTTCTTTCTGGCTTTATGCCCTCCTGTGCCTTGTTCTTATTCATAGCACTCACACTCCCTGACACGTTACCTTACATTATCTGTTTTTTTGCTGCTCTCCCTCTCCTATACTCTCATCCCTCTTCCTTTCCTACTGCCTATTAACTCTCTCTTTTACAAGTTATTTTTGTTATTTCACCCTTTAGTATCAATAAATACTATTGCACTCTTGGAATTATAATGTGATTTGACAGGCATAAGACATCCGGATGCTAAGTATTTTTTACATCACCAGAGGACAGATTAGAAAACAGCCAAGAACTTTTATGAGGTAGGGCAATGTAGCAATAGAGTTCTACTAAAACAAGTAATCATGTGCACCACATACATTAATTCTGCCACACACAAATAGTGGTTCACAAATATGAAGCAACAGCCAAAAAGTGGGTATGCCTAAGGGATCAGCAGATAAAGAACCTGCCTGCAATGCAGGAGACATAGGCGATGCAGATTGGATCCCTGGGTCGGGAAGATCCCTGGAGAAGGAAATGGCAACCCACTCCAGGATTCTTGCCTGGGAAATCCCATGGACAAAGGAGCCTTGTGGGTACAGTCCACAGGGTCACATAGAGTAGGACACCACTGAGCGACTAAGCACAGCATACATATAATTTTAAAGTATACAAACTCTAAGTTTCCATCTTTCCAACATTCATGCATTATCTATTTTCTCATTCTCAGAAATTTTGAATTCTGCTATTTGGGATTTTATAGTACATTAGTTTTGAGATAGCATGAAATGTATAAAAAGTAACTGAAAAGAAAGCAAAGCAAAAGTAAGAAAAAGAAAAACTGAATAATGGGGATTAATGCCAGATCTAACCCTTCTGCCCTGGAGCATCTAGCATCAATACAGACCAAGGTACATTTATGAGTCTTCTTCAATCATAATCTATGAGAATTCAGTTTCTTGAAATATAATATTAATATATTTAATGAAAAAAAATTTCATGATTGTGATTCGTGGCCTCTTGGCTATTAAGCCAAGTCCTGCTGGGAAAATTACTTTTGCAACTGGTAAATAGATATAAATATGATAATGAATATGACTTTAAAATAGCTAGGAAACAAGGCTTCAGGTGTAAGTCCCCAGTTCAAACAGGAGTTAATGATTGAGTTGCTGTGAATTGAAATCACTGCTTTAGCTATTTTGGGCTATTTTTCAGGATTTTACATAGATGAAAAAGATCATCCATCGTAAGTATCTGTCAAGCCTCTAATGGCATAAAATAGTTCTCACATCCTATCTGAGTTATAAGGGAAAATTAAGTATAGGATCCTGTTTTCCCGTTACCAACCAAGAAAGAGAAATAACTATCAACTTAAAATAAGCTTTAAAAAAAAGTGATACAAACGTATTCAACTCTCAGCTCCCATACCCATCTCACAAAAAAAGCTTTGGTTAGAAGCCAAATATCTTGATTTCATTTTTAAACTTGACTACACAAAGGGGATCTTACAAATTTGATTTTAAAATATCACTTACTGCATTTCACAACTTTTAAACTGAGATGTGAAGTAATAAAACAGCATCGTAAATACATGACAGAGGACATGAATAATATAGACAGAAATTATAGCCAATGTCTGAGGAAGACGGGATGGTTTTCCCAGTTACTAGACCACCTTGGGCCTGTTCCCTTGTACTAACAAATATAGATATAAACATGCATATGTATAAATGCATGTGTGTACATCTAGGCGTGAGAGTTGCGGGCTCAGTCGTGTCTCTTTGCAACGCCATGCACTATAGCCCACCAGACTCTGTCCATGCGATTCTCCTTGCAAGAACACTGGAGTGGGTTGCCATTTCCTTCTCAAGGGACTTTCCTGACCCAGGGATTGAACCTGCATCTCCTGCATTGGTAGGCAAATTTTTTTACCACTGAGCCACCTGGAAGCCCATGTACATGTATAGATATATGTATATTTGAAATTTCACCTCCGTTATTGACTTTCTTCAGGAAGGAAAAGTTGAAAATTCACTCTACAACAAAAGCCAGTAAACAAAAGTAGTTCACTTTTTGTTTGAGGTTCTGGAGTTAGATTCTTGACTCCATCAGAAAAAAATCATTTTTGAGTCTTGGAAATGTTATTTAACTCAATATCGTGTTCTTAATTTCAACATCTATAAAATATATTAATAACAACTACTTCCTCAGGTTTTGCTAAGTTATAAAAGATAAAATTCCTATAAAAGGATAAGCAATCCTATATCCAACACATGGTAACACTCTAAAAATTATATATTATTACTATTTCTATTATTCTCAATGAAAAGCTTAATGAGATAGGAACTATTGTACCATTTACTAAAATTATATTTTAACTTCATTTTCAAATTTCATCATATCATCCCTATTCCTAATCATGGGATAGACATTGAAATGGATATGTTTTTAGAGCTCGAGAAGTTGCTGAAGGACTTTTTTGTTTTATATTGGAGTATAGTTGGTTAACAATGTTGTATTAGTCCCAGGTGTATAGCAAAGTAATTTGATTATACATGCATCTATTCTTTTTCATATTCTTTTTCAATTTAGGTTATTAAAAAATATTGAGCAGAGTTCCCTGTGCCATATGGTAGGTCCTTGTTGGATATCAATTTTAAATACAGTAGTGTGTATATTTGAAGGTCTTTTTAAGGAAGACACACACAATTTTTTTAAATTATCAACTGTGGGTGGTGGTGAGTGGAGGGGACTTTGGAATAGGTAAGAGTAAAATATCTGAGTTTAACTAGGAAGATTTAAAAAAGGATGACCGTGGCAGTGATATCCCTAACAGGTCTAGAGAAGGAGGATTTTTAGTACTCCATGAGTGAAACAGCTGTGAAAAGAAGAGAAGCAAAAGACAAAAGAGAAAAGGAAAGATACACCCATTTGAATGCAGAGTTCCAAAGAATAACAAGGAGAGATAAGAAAGCCTTCCTCAGCGATCAGTGCAAAGAAATAGAGGAAAACAATAGAATGGGAAAGACTAGAGATCTCTTCAAGAAAATGAGATACCAAGGGAACACTTTATGTAAAGATGGGCTCGATAAAGGACAGAAATGGTAGGGACCTAACAGAAGCAGAAGGGTGGCAAGAATACATAGAAGAACTGTACAAAAAAGATCTTCACAACCCAGATAATCACGATGGTATGATCACTCACCTAGACATTCTACAACGTGAAGTCAAGTGGGCCTTAGGAAGCAGCGCTACGAACAAAGCTAGTGGAGGTGATGGAATTCCAGTTGAGCTGTTTCAAATCCTGAAAGATGATGCTGTGAAAGTGCTGCACTCAATATGCCAGCAAATTTGGAAAACTCGGCAGTGGCCACAGGACTGGAAAAGGTCAGTTTTAATTCCAATCCCAAAGAAAGGCAACGCCGAAGAATGCTCAAACTACTGCACAATTGCACTCATCTCACACGCTAGTAAAGTAATACTCAAAATTCTCCAAGCCAGGCTTCAGCAATACGTGAACTGTGAACTTCCAGATGTTCAAGCTGGTTTTAGAAAAGGCAGAGGAACCAGAGATCAAATCGCCAACATCTGGTGGATCATCAAAAAAGCAAGAGTGTTCCAGAAAAACATCTATTTCTGGTTTATCAACTATGCCAAAGCCTTTGACTGTGTGGATGACAGCAAACTGGAAAATTCTGAAAGAGGTGGGAATACCAGACCACCTGACCTGCCTCTTGAGAAATCTGTATGGAGGTCAGGAAGCAACAGTTAGAACTGGACATGGAACAACAGACTGGTTCCAAATAAGAAAAGGAGTATGTCAAGGCTGTATACTGTCACCCTGCTTATTTAACTTATATGCAGAGTAAATCATGAGAAACGGTGGGCTGGAGGAAGCATAAACTGAAATCAAAACTGCCCAGAGAAATATCAATAACCTTAGATATGCAAATGACACCACCCTTATGGCAGTAAGCGAAGAACTAAAGAACCTCTTGATGACAGTAAAAGAGGAGAGTGAAAAAGTTGGCTTAAAACTCAGCATTCAGAAAACTAAGATCATGGCATCTGGTCCCATCACTTCATGGCAAAAAGATGGGGAAGCAGTGGAAAGAGTGACAGACATTATTTTGGGGGGCTCCAAAATAATTGCAGATGGTGACTGCAGCCATGAAATTAAGAGAGGCTTTGGAAGAAAAGTTATAACCAATCTAGGCATCATATTAAAAAGCAGAGACATTACTTTGCCAACAAAGGTCCATCTAGTTAAAGCTATGTTTTTTCCAGTAGTCATATATGGATGTGAGAGTTGGACTATAAAGAAAGCTGTGCGCCAAAGAATTGATGCTTTTGAACTGTGGTGTTGGAGAAGACTCTTGAGAGTCCCTTGTACTGCAAGGAGATCCAACCAGTCCATCCTAAAGGAAATCAGTCCTGAATATTCATTGGAAGGACTGAGGCTGAAGCTGAAACTCCAATACTTTGGCCACGTGATATGAAGAACTGACTCATTTGAAAAGACCCTGATGCTGGAAAAGATTGAAGGCGAATGAGAAGGGGAAGACAGAGATGAGATGGTTGGAAGGCATCTTTGACTCAATGGACATGAATTTGAGTAAACTCTGGGAGTTGGTGATAGACAAGGAGGCCTGGTGTGCTGCAGTCCATGGAGTTGCAAAGAGTTGGGACACGACTGAGCGACTGAACTAAACTGAAGTGAAACAGACAGATTCTTTAAAATCCGACCCAATCTCAGATGACAGTCCTGGAAGACCACTGATGGGACTTGACCAAACCAAATCCTTTAGGCAGCAACACCACTGCCTTTCACTGTGGCTTCAAAATGATCCTGTCTAGTCACTGGTGCATTGTCTCAGAAATTAACATCTTTACTATTAAGATATTCAAAATCAGTTCTCTTGACAGGAGAGATAAGTAGATGGAATTGTAAAATATAGTGCTTCCAACATGAGATGACACTCTTCTCGTTGCTGTCTCTTTGAAATTAACAGTGAGCTGAACACTTTGAAGATAACATGATAATCAACTGGGCAAAGATAACAAGATAGGCTATGATAAAACTCATTTCAATAAAGAGAGATAATGCCACTGCATCCATTTCCCAAGGAGTTAGTGGGGTAAAATGCATACCTCATGCTGTTTCCTAATTCACTGCAAGTTAACAAATTAACTCACATGTACAAATGTACTTACATGTACTCATATGTAACAAATTAACTCATACCATAAAAAGGGTATTTTTCTCACTATACTTTAGTTATTTGCTTTTTCATAAAAATATACAACTATCATGGGCAATCTTATCTAATGTCCATCTATTGCACAGGGTAAGTACATTGAAAGCATGATACCTGTGCTATGTTATTAGCCTTCCCTAAGTGTACTTTAATGAAATATTTAAAATTTAACAAAAATTAGGAAACAGTCTGATTTGGCCTAGAGTGTCGGAGACAGAAAAAGATCAACACGGTAAGAGCTTAGTGAGCGCAGGAGAGGATCCTAGGAGGTTAAATCTAAAAAGAAGTAAAAAGCAAACTCAGTACTGCTTGAATTTTGAATATTTGAATTTGTTGCCTAAGAAAAAATTTATCTAGCATGAGAATGAGTGAAAGAAAGTTGAGTAAAATGTCTTTTGATACACAGATGGGATTGAGCCAAGAATCTCTGAAGATGGTAAGCGCTACATTCACCTGTGCAAAAAACAGAGGATGAAAAGATCCTGTCACTGAATGGTAGCAAAGAATCATCAAAAGCTGTAACTCATGTTCAATACAAAATATTAAAAAGAAAAGGGGAAATCTAGTGTGTTTTCATTTTAAATGTAAAATGTGGTAAAACATTCTAGGAAAATGGAGATTAAAAAGTTAACTAAGAAAAAAAAATAAAAAGTTAACTAAGGGATCACCACTTTTCCCACCATTGTGTAATACATTTATAATTTTAATGTTCATAGGCATAGGTTTTTATCTAGCTATGGTTGAACCTGTACCCTGTTTTATCCAAGAAACATTATAGCATAGGCATTTCTATTATAATCCTCATATTTAGTTTTAATGGCCACATATTATCCTCAAATACATGCGTCTAAGTGTATTATTGGGCATTTGAGTTGCTTCTGAGTTTTTTATTTCACAAAATATATCCATCAACATCTTCAAATATATGACCTTTTCCATATTTTATACTATTTTCTTAGGAGAGATTCCCAGAAGTAATATTAGTGGGTAAGACAGTATGAATATTTTTATAGTTTTTACCCCAATATACTGCCAAATTGCCTTTCAAGAGATCCATGCCAATCTTAATTGCAACAAACAGTTTCTGAAAGCACCATATTCACTGCATCCTTGCCAACACGGGACATGATTATTTTTAATAGTATCATTTAGTAGATGAAGAACATGTCCTCCCATTGCTCATATAATTGGCTTAGTCTAGTAGACCAAAGGATAGGAGAGGAGACTATCTGAAATTAAGGAATAACTTGACAAAGTCTGCCTATTCTAGTGACTATTATTGTGGTCAAGATGGTAAAGCAGATGCAGGCAGATCACCCAGCAAGATAAGTTCACAGTAAATTGCATAAACACAAAGCACACTGGTAGACCGTGGCAAACCTGGGGGAGGGTCTCTAGGAAAATTTCATGAATCCTAGTTTTTGGTCCAGTTCAATTCCGCACTATTAATCACGGGATGAAAAATAAGGAAAGCAAGGTAATCAAACGTAATATAAACAAAGACCCATACATTTTCAAAGTAAATAAATACACATACATTTTAATCCAGAGACTCCACTTCTATGTCTTAAAGATTCTTGCACACATGAAATAATGCTTACAAGATTTTGCATGACAGTATTGGTTGCGTTGGCTAAAAGATATGAAAACCACAATCGTTCATCAGGAGGCGACTGTCTGATAATAAATTATGGTACTTTCAATAAATGTAATACCATGAAGTTTAAAAATGAATGAAGAAACGATCAACTTTGACAGTCCTTCCAACATTGCTGAGTTTAAAAAGCAGGAAGCAAAACACATATACATACACAAACAACAATGTTAGCATCTGTATAAAAATTGGAAGAAAAAAGAAAACGTTGGAAAGCTTACTGTTTGTTTGCATGCACTTGGCAAGCTCTGAAAAGACACCAAGAAACTAGTAAGAGTAATTACCTCTTTGGGAAAGATGAACACTGGATGTAAGGAGAAGGGATATGAAATGGAGAATTTTTACCATGTGTTTTCTGCCATGTGCGTACTATCCATTCAAAAAGTACATACATTAACAAAGGAAAATGACAACGAAATGGTCCTAGCCTGTGCCTGGAAGGCACTAGCTGCTAGACTGCCCATCCCCACGAGCTACAAGGCAGCAGTGATTATTAGAGGAAACCAAAGATCAACCAATTTTCTTTTTCTTCTGTTCTTTTCCAGTAATTGTATTATTTGTTCAAGTATAATTCACAAGATCATCCCATACAAAGCTCCACCAATACACCACAGTAAACTGCCAGAGGAAAAATCTATGACAACAGAAACACATTGCTTTTTTAGGAAAATTCCACCCATTATTATATCCAGACCCCTTTGTTCTTCTTTGGAAACTATAATTTCTGAGCTGCAGGTATGAACAAGAGGAAAATAATATTAAAAATAGTCAGCTATGCGTGCTTTCTGATTTATATAAGGAAGCATGGGTTTCTGCTTTATTACCATCAAATTGTATAGTATCTTTAATTTTATTTAATGAACAACCAAGCCAAACTATAGTTTATCTTAAGATATAATGTCTAAATTTAAGTATGAGCTTATGGGAATGAGCAAGGTAAACAATGAAATACACATATCAATATAAGTAATTATTTTTATCCTAACTTCCTATGCTAGTAAGAATTCTTCATTTGAACCATAAAATGAAAACACATTTTAAATTCTATTACATTCAGCTAAAGATTTAAAAAGCGAAGTCCATGATTGCTCCTGAAAAGTCACTCAGATGGGAATCTAGCCAAATTTCACTTGATATAGTGACTAACTTAATGTGGAAAAGGTAATGTTGTATTATACAAAGCTCCTTTCCTTCCAAAATTAAGAATATCCAATGTTTTGCATCCAATACAGCTGTTAAGAAGCTCAAAGCCACTGTCATTTCTCCAGTTATTTTTTGTCTTTTTGTTTTAGTGTTGATTTTCATATGATTATTGAAGTAGTGCTTGTTCCTGCCAAAACTATTTTCATAGGCTTAAACACAAAATTCCCATAATCCTAATATCCCCCAAAACAAACATTAATATTTAAGCCTTTTTGTATATGTGAATGCAAGCTTCTCCTTCATATTAAATTTTGTATTCTTTTCCACTATGATTTCATCAGCATTTTTCAATGTTACTACCAAGCTTTCAAAACCATAATTTAATAATATATGCCATAATTTCATTACTCTGATGTTATTGGCCAAGTCGATTATATTTTACTACCAAACTACTACAAATGGCATTTTAATGAAATTGTGTGTTATTTCTAATTACATGGAATTAACTGCTAGAAGTGGTATTACTGAAACAAAGGCGATACCTTTAAGGCTTTTGATACACACACTATGGATACCTGTTGTTTTACACAACCAGCTCCTCAGTTAAGAGTCCCTTGATTTTCTTTTGAATGTGGTCTTGACAGCAGGGCAATCAAGGTGTCTGGTGATCTGCTGACCAAAGCCTAGGTATGAAACTGGAGCTAGGTCAGTCATGTTTCTCATTCCAGGAATTCGGGCTTGGAGCAAACTGACACAGGGACAGAAAAGGCCTGATGCTGAGTCATCCCAGTGACAGTTCCTGGCAAAGGCTTCAGCAGTTTCGCCCATCATCTCTGTAGCGATTGTATTTCCTCTCCTTTTCTTTTGATTCTGTGAGCTACAAAATACTTTCTTTTCGTTGTGGATCTTATTCCTTAAGTTAGTCATAATCAATTTCTGTAGCATGCAACAAAAGATTTCTGTAACATCAACGAAGAGCCTTACCAAAAATGTAGGGGAATCTGCAGTTTGCCCCATCTTCATCTCCATCAAAGTTGTAAATGAATCAACCTTCACTTATGGTCTTTGCTACTTTGATAAGTTAGAAAATGTATCTAATTTTTTTCCTTTACTTTCTATCATTAAGTTAAAATCTTGGATGCTTATTGGTCTTATATATGTCCAGCTTTTATAGATTATCAATTTATTTCTTAGTTCACTTTTCTACTGGTATACTTGGGGAACTTTCAGTAGTCAATGACAATGTCTACTGTCCCTGATTATGTTGAAAGTACTAGGGATAGAATGATGATAATCACTTTCTTTAAGAGGTTTTCAATCTAGTGAGTAAGATGGATATAAGCTGTGAATCACAATATTTTGAGGTAAGTCCTCTAATAGAAAACATTGAAAGATTATTATTAGAGTAATATTAAACTGTTATTCATAATGTGCTAAAAATATTCTCTTGCTTTACGTATGGTACTTTAAGTCTGTTAAAATTTATGAGGTCAAATCTGTATATTTTCCCCATTACACTGTGTTTACGAAGTCTATTTTCTTCTAACTTGATTTAGGGTTTCTTCATCTGACATTTATTTCTAAATGCAATGTGAGATACAGAATGTACCTTTTTTGCAAATAATTACTCAATTTTCCCAGAACCACATATTGATCATTTTTTGTTTTCCCACAGATTCGTGCTTATTGCATGTTATGCTTTATTTTCTGTATTTTAGAGCTTGTATATTGAGGTTCTTTTCATTTCTTCTTCAGGTCTGTCTGCATGTTAATATACTGTGTTAATTACAGCCATTTTCAATATCATTAGTTGACAGTCCAACTTTGTCTCAATGTTGTGTTATTTTTTTTTGTATTTAAACATTCTTTGGCAATTAAAACTTATTTGCTGAGACTTCCCTGGTGGTTCAGTGGCTAGGACTCTATGCTTCCAATGCAGGGGCCTGGGTTTGATCCCTGGTCCAGGAACTAGATTCCACATGCCACATGTAGCTCTCCTGCCACAACTAAAGGCCCCCAAGTGCTGCAACTAAGACTTGTCACAGCCAAATAAATATTTTTTTAATATTCAAAAAACCTTATTTGCTATTCTGTGTGAACTTTCGAATCTCTAAATTTCCCAACAGTCTCTTTCTATTTTAATTTGGATTGTCTACATATGTATGTGTGTATATACACACACATACACATTCAATATTTCTATTTCAGAAAACCCTCTACCTTTTCTCATTTCTTGTCAATATCCATTAGTAAAGGTTTGAGTTTTAATTTCTTCTGAGTCTTAACTTACTATAACAAAAAGTCAGTAGAAAATTTCAGGCAGCTCTGAAATAATTCCTTGCAACATTTAGAATATAAAATATCTATCTGTTGAGACAGACAAAGGGACAGAGAGACACAGAAGAAACCAATAAAGATGGAGGAAAAAAAAAAGACTACTTCAGCTGCCTTCAAGACATTTCAGGATTGGCCTACTTTTTAAATTTTAATCAGCATGGTTAGAAACCAAAGATCATCTTTTTCTTTGAATAAAGAATAAGTCAAAATCCCCACTTAAAATGACTTTATCAGTGTAATTCATTATTTTTTAGTCTTGCTTATCAAATATAGCACTTCTCCTGTCTGTAATTAGATGGCTGTGTTCACTCAGAGAAATCAATATGTATTACTCACATTCAATTCATCTAACTCCTCAAAAATCGCAATTCAAGTAATCAGCAATGCTATTGTCATTTAATAGACATAGAAATAAAGAAGTGATAGACTGTGGTGGGAACTCACCAGCAACGGAGGGAGTTTATATTAGTTCACGTGCCGTATCCATGCAGTCACAGTGCAAACGTGCACATTTAGTGCAATTTTTCTTGTCTGCTAAGCCACGTCAGTTGTGTCTGACTCTGTGAGACCCCATAGACGGCAGCCCACCAGGCTCCCCTGTCCCTGGGATTCTCCAGGCAAAAACAGTGGAGTGGGTTGCCAATTCCTTCTCCAATGCGTGAAAGTAAAGTCACTCAGTCGTGTTCGACTCTTAGCAACCCCATGGACTGCAGCCCACTAGGCTCCTCCGTCCATGGGATTTTCCAGGCAAGAGTACTGGAGTGGGGTGCCATTGCCTTCTCTGGATTTCTTGTCTAGTAGCACTTAAATTTATAGCCAACCCAACTATACCTCTGGCAATTGTCTTTGATTGAGTACTAAAGCCCTAGTGAAGTCACCCACAAATTTTGTTGTTCAGTGAGGAATTGATTCAGTTCTGATATCATCTATATAGGTCATGAAAACATTTCTTAGTCAAAGAAGAAACAATGCTAACTGCAGAAACTCAGAACCAAGTGCAGTATATCAGTAACAAGCCATCTGATCAGTTGCAAATCTGCATCTTAGAAATTTGCAACACATTGTCTCTTCAAACCACTGCCCTGGTTGTTTTCTGATAAAATCTAGCAACAGGGTTTTTTTTTTTTTTCTTTCCCTTTTCCTTGAGTAATAAGAGAGGCACTAGTCCTTTAAAGGGCTTCCCTGGTGGCTCAGAGGTTAAAGTGTCTGCCTGAAATACGCGATACCTGGGTTCCATCCCTGGGTCGGGAAGATCCCCTGGAGAAGGAAACCGCGACCCACTCCAGTACTCTTGCCTGGAGAATCCCATGGAGGGAGAAGCCTGGTAGGCTACAGTCCATGGGGTCGCAAAGAGTCAGTCACGACTGAGCAACTTCACTTTTACTTTCAGTCCTTTAAAATCCTCTCCTTATCCACACATGTTCCCTCCCTCTGTTGTGTTGTTTTGGTTTATGCTAATTGTCCAAGGAGCAGTGGCTGCACAGGCACAGGAGGGCCGAGAGGCGCTATTCCATGTTCAAGGTCGCCACCAGGAGGGGTGGCGGTGAGGAGATACCCCTCATCCAAGGTAAGGAGCAGCAGCTGTGCTTTGCTGGAGCAGCCATGAAGAGATACCCCACATCCAAGGTAAGAGAAACCCAAGTAAGATGGTAGCTGTTACGAGAGGGCGTCAGAGGGCAGACACACTAAAACCATAATCACAGAAAACTAGCCAATCTAATCACATGGACAACAGCCTTGACTAACTCAATGAAACTAAGCCACCCAAGTTTTGGGTGGGGCCACCCAAAATGGGCAGGTCATGGTGGACAGGTCTAACAGAATGTGGTCCACTGGAGAAGGGAATGGCAAACCACTTTGATATTCTTGAGAACCCCATGAACAGTATGAAAAGGCAAAATGATAGGATACTGAAAGAGAAACTCCCCAGGTCAGTAGGTGCCCAATATGCTACTGGAGATCAGTGGAGAAATAACTCCAGAAAGAATGAAAGGATGGAGCCAAAGCAAAAACAATACCCAGCTGTGGATGTGACTGGTGATAGAAGCAAGGTCCGATGCTATAAAGAGCAATATTGCATAGGAACCTGGAACCTTAGGTCCATGAATCAAGGCAAATCGGAAGTGGTCAAGGAGATGGCAAGAGTGAACGTCGACATTCTAGGAATCAGCGAACTAAAATGGACTGGAATGGGTGAATTTAACTCAGATGACCATTATATCTACTACTGCGGGCACGAATCCCTCAGAAGAAATGGAGTAGCCATCATGGTCAACAAGAGAGTCCAAAATGCAGTACTTAGATGCAATCTCAAAAATGACAGAATGATCTCTGTTCGTTTCCAAGGCAAACCATTCAATATAACAGTAATCCAAGTCTATGCCCCAACCATTAACACTGAAGAAGCTGAACGGTTCTGTGAAGACCTAGAAGACCTTTTAGAACTAACACCCACAAAAGATGTCCTTTTCATTATAGGGGACTGGAATGTCCCCTATATGTAGGAAGTCAAGAAACACCTGGAGTAACAGGCAAATTTGGCCTTGGAATATGGAATGAAGCAGGGCGAAGAATAATAGAGTTTTGCCAAGAGAATGCACTGGTCATAGCAAACACCCTCTTCCAACAACACAAGAGAAGACTCTACACGTGGACATCACCAGATGGTCAACACCAAAATCAGATTGATTATATTCTTTGCAGCCAAAGATGGAGAAGCTCTATACAGTCAGCAAAAACAAGACCAGGAGCAGACTGTGGCTCAGATTATGAACTGCTTATTGCCAAATTCAGACTTAATTTTTGAAGAAAGTAGAGAAAAACCACTAGACCATTCAGGTATGACCTAAATCAAATCCCTTATGACTTTACAGTGGAAGTGAGAAATAGATTTTAGGGACTAGATCTGATAGACAGAGTGCCTGATGAACTATGGACAGAGATTTGTGACATTGTACAAGAGACAGGGATCAAGACCATCCCCAAGGAAAAGAAATGCAAAAAAGGAAAATGGCTGTCTGGGGAGGCCTTACAAATAGCTGTGAAAAAAAAAGAAGCAAAAAGCAAAGGAGAAAAGGAGAGATACAAGCATCTATATGCAGAGTTCCAAAGAATTGTAAGAAGAGACAAGAAAGCCTTCCTCAGTGATCAATGCAAAGAAATAGAGGAAAACAACAGAATGGGAAAGACTAGAGATCTCTTCAAGAAAATTAGAGATACCAAGGGAACATTTCATACAAAGATGGGCTCAATAAAGGACAGAAATGGTATGGACCTAACAGAAGCAGAAGAGATTAAGAAGAGGTGGCAAGAATACACAGAAGAACTGTACAAAAAAGATCTTCACGACCCAGATAATCACAATAGTGTGATCACACACCTAGAGCCAGACATCCTGGAATGTGAAGTCAAGTGGGCCTTAGGAAGCATCACTACAAACAAAGCTAGTGGAGGTGATGGAATTCCAGTTGAGCTATTTCAAATCCTGAAAGATGATGCTGTGAAAGTGCTGCACTCAATATGCCAGCAAATTTGGAAAACGCAGCAGTGGCCACAGGACTGGAAAAGGTCAGTTTTCATTCCAATCCCAAAGAAAGGCAATGTCAAAGAATGCTCAAACTACCACACAACTGCACTCATCTCACATGCTAGTAAAGTAATGCTCAAAATTCTCCAAGCCAGACTCCAGCAATACGTGAACCGTGAACTTCCAGATGTTCAAGCTGTTTTAGAAAAGGCAGAGGAACCAGAGATCAAATTGGCAACATCCTCTGGATCACTGAAAAAGCAAGAGTGTTCCAGAAAAATATCTATTTCTGCTTTATTGACTATGCCAAAGCCTTTGACTGTGTGGATCACCACAAACTGTGGAAAATTCTGAAAGAGATGGGAATACCAGTCCACCTGACCTGCCTCTTGAGAAACCTATATGCAG
>NW_011495014.1:1788277-1789146 GCF_000754665.1 Bison bison bison
GGCCTACTCCCATGTCTTGGGAGTGTCTGTCTAATAAAAGATCTGTCTGCTTCAGCTGTAACTTGTCTGTTGTTTTAAACCCTTTAGTCCACTGTTCCAAATTTTTGTTGCTATAAGAACTGAGGGAGAAAAATAAACCAATCTGATGTTGCTGCTACTAAGTCGCTTCAGTCGTTTCCGACTCTGTGGGACCCCAGAGACAGCAGCCCACCAGGCTCCCCCATCCCTGGGATTCTCCAGGCAAGAACACTGGAGTGGGTTGCCATTTCCTTCTCCAATGCATGAAAGTGGAAAGTGAAAGGGAAGTCGCTCAGTCGTGTCTGACTCTTAGCGACACCATGGACTGCAGCGTACCAGGCTCCTCCATCCATGGGATTTTCCAGGCAACAGTACTGGAGTGGGGTGCCATTGCCTTCTCCAAAATATTCTATACATATACATATATTTGATTATAACAGACTGAATTATGGGAAGACAAATACAACTGTTCTGTAACTTGCAACTGTCAACTGGCCTTGGACATATACCTATTTGCATTCCCTTTCTTGATTGGTGGTGGGTACAAGCCCTATTTTGCACAGGGCACAACCAGGAGGAGTGTGAGCCGTGCTAAGTCCCTTCCACTGTGTCAGACTCTGTGCAACCCAATGAACTATAGCCCCCCAGACTCCTCTGTCCATGGGATTCTCCAGGCAAGACTGCTGGAGTGGGTTGCCATGCCTTCCTCCAGGGAATCTTCCTGACCCTGGGATCAAACCCATATCTCTTATGTCTCCTGCATCTGCAGGCAGGTTCTTTAATACTATCCTGGGAAAGAGACAGAAGTATAAAAAGCGGGAAGCCAAAAGGGAATGTTAGGTCAACTCCTT
>NW_011495014.1:1789246-1876596 GCF_000754665.1 Bison bison bison
TTATGACCAACCTAGAAAGCATATTCAAAAGCAGAGACATTACTTTGCCAACAAAGGTCCATCTAGTCAAGGCTATGGTTTTTCCTGTGGTCATGTATGGATGTGAGAGTTGGACTGTGAAGAAAGCTGAGTCCCGAAGAATTGATGCTTTTGAACTGTGGTATTGGAGAAGACTCTTGAGAGTCCCTTGGACTGCAAGGAGATCCAACCAGTCCATTCTGAAGGAGATCAGCCCTGGGATTTCTTTGGAAGGAATGATGCTAAAGCTGAAACTCCAGTACTTTGGCCACTTCATGCAAAGAGTTGACTCATTGGGAAAGACTCTGATGCTGGGAGGGACTGGGGGCAGGAGGAGAAGGGGATGACAGAGGATGAGATGGCTGTATGGCATCACCGACTCGATGGACATGAGTTTGAATGAACTCCGGGAATTGATGATGGACACAGAGGCCTGGTGTGCTGCTATTCATGGGGTCACAAAGAGTAGGACACGACTGAGCGACTGAACTGAACTGAATGAATTTAGAGCAGTAGCTTTTAAGGTTTTCTTAACCATTTCCAGCTAATTCGGAATATTCATGAATGGAAAGAACTTGCAAACCACGGTTATCTCCTGAAGTCCCTAATTCACCTATTGATCACTTTAAAGTCTATAGATTTCTGGAAGTAAGAAATCCTGTTTTAGAAATACTGGTAAATATTTTAAAGGAATCTTAGACAAAATGATTGTATTAAATACAAATATTTTACATGCAGACACATCTCTAGCCCTATAATCTTAGATGACATCTCTAAATGCCTCCCAATTTTTCATTTCCTTGATCCACCATAATATTAATGTGATATATTATTTCAGATATTACTAGAAAATATTCAGATGTACAAATTGGTAGATGTAGTCATTTCTGCTTACATTATTGTTAGGTAGGAAGTTAGGTATGAGCAAGGATGGGAGGCTAAGGAAAAGGTTGCAAGCTGATCTCTAAACCCCATTCAGACACACCCAGGAGAGTTCACAGATATGCTACAAAAATAACCACAGGGGCTTTTCCAATTCCTACACAGGCACCCTAGGCACCCAGTGGATACAAACTAACCACAGGGGCTTCCTCAAGGAATCCTAGAAAGCTAGGAGCCAATCAAGGGTTCATAAATATTCTAAGATGCTGCTAAGTCGCTTCAGTCGTGTCCGACTCTGGGCGACCCCATGGACTGCAGCCCACCAGGCTCCTTCGTCCATGGGACTTGCCAGGCAAGAGTACTGGAGTGGGGTGCCATTGCCTTCTCCAATGTTACCACATTATAAATGCAAGGCTGTATAATGGGCAGCAGACATGGAGTCAACATGCCCACTTAGTAGATGACAAACAATGTTTCTAAACCTGGCTCTACTTTCAGTTGACCTTGGGCAATTATTAACTCCCTAAAGTTCTTTATTACACATAGGGGACCTTAGACTAATGACCTGGGTTTTCCCTGGGTCTAAATACCTGACTTCTGGTAAGTTTTCATCTGTTTCATAATCAGCCAGAGCTGACTTTGTGTGCCAGGCACAATAACTGTTGGTTGCTTTACTTGCGTTTTTAAACACTGTTTTCCTAAAGTTTTGTATTGGGCAGAATAGAGAAAAGCCAGGGCAATAAAAGGTAAAGGCTTAAACGGGTGGTACATGAATTTTTGAAACTAAGCATATAGTGAAACAGCAGTATCAGAAGACATTTCCTCATCTGCTAAAAATGAATTGCAGAGCAGTAATCTCAAAAGATTTTCCTTGAATGATGGAAATCAATTCAGAAATGACCATTATTAATATTGTGTGCCCTGCACTAATATTTGGTCATATTAAAACTTGTGAATAAGAAGGCATTAATTCATTATGTAACATGGCTTCTTGAGACTACAATTTCAGTTTTCCTCTAATATAAAAATACTGTTCACAAACTAACTGTTGAAAGTCAAGCTAGGACCCATTCTTTACACAAAGGTAAACACACACACATTTATTTGGATATGTAAGCTAAAGACTCTAAAGAAAATAATGAAATGAAAAGCATGGAAAGTGAAACTGGAATCATAATTGCACACTTTCATGAGCAAGAGTAGAGAAAATACTGCAAGGTTTTATCTGTAATTGGACTGACTGGATAACCAAATCAATTTTGAATTAAAGATGAACTAATTTTGAAATTTTGAAGTGTTTTGTCATTTATTATTAGATGATCAGATTGTGAAGTTTTGGGGGTTTTTTTGGGGGGGTGATGCATAAACTTTAGGAAAACTTTGACCTCAAACTCTAGGGGTTCTGATTGACTTTCACAGAGGTACATGAATACATTCCTTTCAATGTGGAAGAAGTAGAATGTTTCTCATTAAAATTATGTAGCTGAGTGCTTTATTTCTACTTCAAATTCACTCATCTCCTTTAAATGGGGTTATGTAGAAGGACCGTGAATAGTCATAAACACCCTTTAAAATGTTGTTAGTTTGAATGAAATATGTTAGAAGAGTATTTGTTAGGGGAAGCACACTGATTGAAACAGTCCACCCTGGCCAAGCACCATAGTAACCATTTGCATGAGTTGTTTTATGACAGGAGATCCTGATAAGGAATACGGAACTAATAAGCCACCACCAACCGGAAGAGTTCGGGAAAAGTCGAAAGGAGACACCGCATGTCCATCCATTTCCCAGAATCCCTCTTGTTAGCATCCATCTTGGCTGAACGATGCGTGCGCCACCAGGAAAGACTCTGAATTAGAATGATTGGCCAAAGACCACCCGGAAACTAATC
The DNA here is from genome assembly GCF_000754665.1 of Bison bison bison. Lineage (NCBI taxonomy): Eukaryota > Metazoa > Chordata > Mammalia > Artiodactyla > Bovidae > Bison > Bison bison. Next base: position 1,792,038 of record NW_011495014.1, read on the forward strand.
CCATCACCATAAAACCCAAGACTTCGCGAGCCACGCAGCAGAGCAGTTCCCCTGGGTTCCCTTATCCTACTGCTCTCCACCCGGGTGCCCTTTCCCAATAAAATCTCTTGCTTTGTCAACACATGTGTCTCCTCGGACAATTCATTTCCAAGTGTTAGACAAGAGCCCAGTTTCGGGCCCTGGAAGGGGTCCCCCTTCCTGCAACAGTATTTCCCACTTCAGTTCCTCTGAAAAAAATGTTATTTGATTTTAAATAATTTTTAAAGACAGGTATCCTGTCATATTTTGCTTAATCATCTTTAAATTGTTGACCATCTTTAAAGGTTTTTAAATAGTCTTAAACCGTCTTTAACTCCTTAATCATCTTTAACTGTCATCCTATGCAGTGTTTTCAGTTACACAGCTTCAGAAGTAACATGTATCAGATATTAACCATGATCACTTTCCAGTTCTTAGATTAATGTGAGTATATTTGTGTGGGTAGATGGGTATTGACGGGAGACAAAATGAGATGGAAAGAGACTGAGCCATGGATAGTGGATAGGCTGGTAGGTGATAAATCATTTATATACATATATAAATGAGTTAGAAAATATATAGAAAGTTACTACTTATATTTTTTATGATCTATTCTATTTTACCCCACAAAAATATAAGCTTTATGAGGGCAAGGGTTTTGATTTACTCTCTAATATTGTCAAAGCCAACTAGAACAATGTTTTGCACACAGCTGGAACACAGTTCAATTTGTTACAATTTACTTGAATAAACCAGTATCATTATTAATTAGTAAGACAGTACCTGAAAGGATGAGAATTATGCCTTATGAAGTATATTCATCACTTAGGATGGGTTGGTGAATTTGTTTCAAATTCAGGAGTAGTTACAGTTTTCCTGAGAGCCTTTCCAGTATGTGTACATGCGTGTGTATTGTGTGTGTGTGTGTGTGTGTGTGTGTGAGAGAGAGAGAGAGACAGAGAGAGAGAGAAAGACAGACTACGAGAGAATGCAAATGAATTTCGGGTTTACTGAACTGCTTGCAGTTTTTAATTCCCTGAAACATGTTAGTTTTCAAAAAACAAAATTATTTCACCATTAATTAAATGAATATAAATTACTATTAATTAAAATAAACTTCACTGTCTTACTTAACAATTTATTAATAGAAACTAATCATGACTATTTGACAAATTATGTTTCAAGAAGATCATGGTGTTTATTGTATTGCTATTCACAGTAAATGTGATCTTTTTACAAAAGTTATGCAGTATTGAAATTAAAATCCAGTATAGGTCAGAAAGTGAATTTGGTGGCCTGGAGTCTTGACAACTTGACATTTACTTGAGTTACTAAATTCCATCTAGAAAATAAAGCAATCTGAGCTCATGGGCTGCCCTGCAGCAAAACAAGTCAAAGCTAAAGTGAATTTGCAGACTAGGTAGAACTTGAATTGCTTGTATAAACTTAAGTTGCTAACTTTATCTATTATCTCCCCTAAACCTGAGTGCCCCCCTTCCCACACACTCCCTGCATGGTTACCCTCAGTGACACACAGACCTTGCTGCTTTATCCTAATATTTCTCCTCATTGTCACATTTCTCTGCACTTTGTTACATTTTGGTCTGGTGGTTTTGAAAATGTATTTAATTACCTGAAAAATACTCCCAAATAAAAGTCTGTTCCCTCCAAAAAAACCTCAAAACCCCTTAAAATTAATACAAAAGCTCTGTTTCTGCTTAGAAAGTTGTGACTTGCCCTGATATATAATGCAGTGGATTTACAAGATGTTATTTGTTTGCAAAGTGAAAAACCACATTCTTAGCCAAGTATTTGAAAATTTCCTTAAAAGTTCCATTTTGATAACTAGATGCTTTTAGTAAGTGGCTTTACGCTTATTTGAAAACTATTGATTAGTAATGCAACAACACGTTTATTGTGTTTAATCACCTTAATAAAGTCCTAAAAGTTACAACCAAATATTGTAATATTATAGTACTCACCTGGCAACAGGTAAATTTTGTATTGAAATGTAACAATCACAAGCTATACTCTCTTTAATGATATCTAAAAACTAGCCTTTTAAACCAGACGTGATGACTACTAAGGGGAAAATACTCGCTGCCAATTTTGTACTAACCCAAATGCAATTATAAGTGTTCAAGTAAAATAGAACGAAAAATTCCATTTACAGTTCATGCATTAAGTGATGAAAAAAATGTGCAACCATTCTCAAACATAAAATTAACATCATTCCTAGTTCACCAGTAAATTATTCATCTGCTCCATAATTATTTTAAATTACTAAATAGGGGGGAAGTAATCTTTAAAATTAAAAAAAAAAAAAAAAGTAAAAAATGCTGACATTTTGGACAGCTCCCTTCTGATTTCTACAACATTTCTGTGAGGTGTTTTTACTTTTTTTTTTAGCTTTGCCAAATCAGAAATGAGCCCCACCAAAGTCGTTTCCGCCGCTGGGGTTTGGGTTTTATTTTTGTTGTGTTTTGCTGCGTTGTGTTTAGAGGCAAAATATTCTTCCAGTGAAAGGGATTAAGGATCTACATAACTGGGGAAGTGTTGTTCTCAGCTTAATATCCGGCTCCCTGTACTGAGCTAATTTTTAAATGTTTTCCAAAGGTTCTAGCTGGTAAGAAGGGAGCTGCCCTCTCCACTTCCATTCCCCGCTACAATTCATTCGCTTCTGTAAAGGACCACCACAGCCTCTCCATCTATGCCAGGCAGGGACAGTTTGTCAGTGCCGAGGTATTTCAAGAACTTTCCAAGCAAAGACTCCTAGGAGACAAAAGACCACGTACAAAGCAATCGCCAAGAATAACTTTGTGCGTCCGGAAGAGGGATGGAGAAACCCCTGCACTGAGCTCCGGAGATCTGGACTTAGCCCTGTAGCACCATCCATTTGCAGCAGCGAAAAAAACAAACAAACAAACAAAAAAACAACAGCCTTCTGCGGAAAAGGTTTACATCGCTGGTGGAACTCCCAGTGGCTTTACAAAATAAGTTAATCTAATATATAAAATAAAAAACAGTGTAGGTACTGGAGGCAGCTGGGTACGTAACCCTGGTTACACTTGGGAGGTTAACCTGCTTTAGGTCTAGTTGCCCAGACCCCAGCGGGCTGGAACTTTCTCCGAGGGCGGAGCCACCCTACAGTTCGCAGCGGCCACGCGCGCCCGGCCGTGTCCGGATCCCGAAGATATCTACTAAGGTAGCTTGATAAGGTAGGGGCTCCACCTGAACCGGCACTCGAGCCCCGCCCCGTTCCAGTGACATGCGTGCCCCACACTGGCGCGGGCCAGGGACACCCTCAATCAGTCCCTCGAAGCTTGACTCTCTCCCTCCCCAATTCTGCATCCCCGAAAAGTGTAGCGAGTTCCTCTTCCTACGTGGGGCGTCCGACACACAAAAAAAGTCGCCACTCTGCAAGCCTAGCTCCATTCCCCAACCCTCGTTCCTCTCCCCCGTCTCCGTCATCCTTTTTTCCAGCGAAGCGGACCAACCTTTACTTTCCTCTTTCATCTCCTCCCCTCCAAAGTCCCCGGCGCAAAGTGGGAGTTTTGGGAGCCTCGGTGAATGTGCCTGTCCCCTGGCGCACTGACAGCTCCCTCTTTTCATCAAGGCAATAAACTTCAATTTGCCAGGCTCTTAAATGAGCCACTGAGGACTTTCCCCGTGCGTTCTCGTGCGCTCTCCCTCCAGCTGAGCCAAGTGCATCCAATTCACTCTATCCCAGCCTGGAGCCCTGAAGGACGTAGGTTCACGCGAGAGGGGACCCACCGCGCTCCCAGCAAAGTGCCCTAAACCGCGCGCTCACACACGCAAATGCATACACAATGCCATCCCCGCGCTATCAAAGTCAGCCGGCGCAGAGGGGAAAACGCACGAGCAGGAGTGGCACCCGGGCGATCATCAGCCTAGCCGCGCGTCCGGACTCGCTGCCCAGGTCCCAAACACCTTTGTCTGAATGCCCCAGGAACAATGAGCCTGGAAACCCCCAAAGATAACATCAGTGGCCCCGGGGGCGGCGCGCGCACTGCCGGGCCAGACCTTACCCGTGGGGCGCGTGGTCTCCCGCCGCTTGGCTGGCCCGCGGGCCACAGGGACGCTGCAGCCGGGGTCCCGTAGATGCTGCTGCTCCGCTGCCGCTGCCCCATCCCCAACGGCAGCATCACTTCGCTGCCGCCTCCGCCTCCTCGTGCTCCGTTCTCTCGACCGCCCCTCCCCGGCGTCCGCCTGCAGGACCGGCAGCGCCTGCGGCGCTGCGGGGTGGGCAGCAGCGGAGGCGGTGGCGCCCGCGCGAGCTCGCCCAGCTGCACCGGCTAGAGCAGCCGCGGCGGCAGCCGGAGCACCCGAGCCAGGCTGCGCTTCCCAGGCGAAGGCTATGGCCTCGGCGACTGACAACGCTGGCTAGCCAATCGCTGCGTCGCCCCGCACGGCGGGGGGAAACCAATCAGAGCGGAAGGCCCAAGGTTTTCCTCCGCCTTTGCTCAGCAGGCTCGTTTCCGGGAGAGGCAGCGAGGCTGCTCGCGTTTGGGATGGGGGAGGCAAGGGAGGAGCGCGCGGCGGGACTCTTGGCTTTCGAGCTTTAGGTGAGGCTGGACGACCGGGCCCACTCAGGTGGGCCTGGCGCGGTTTTTGACGGTCCGGAGCCCGCGGCTTAGCAGAAAAGGGCGTGCTGGGGTGAGTCAGTCCCCAGAGCGTCGGCTTGGAGGGTCAGCGTCTTGGCATCCCTGCGCCCCGGCCATGGGACCCGAGTGGGACACGAACGGCAGTGCGGGAGAGCGCATCCCTGGAAGTGGTCGGCGCCTTGGAGAAATCATGCGAACAGTCACCAGACAGCGCCCCCGTCCTTCTCCCTTTGGTAGCTTTGGCATCTGAAAAGAGTGGTACTTCTGAGCCTCCGAACTGCTCCTTGCCATAGTAATCAGTCCAAAAGATTGCCCGAGCTATGAAAGAGGAATTTGGAGAAATGTTCTCAAAGTTGTAGGTGGAGGGTCCCTCCAGACCTTCCTTCCAAATGAACTTCCCCACCTCCACCCAGCAAAACAAAACACCTCAGGGAGCAAGGAGAAAGCTAATTTAAACAGGCAACGTAGTTGGTTTGTACCCCCCTTTTTAAACCTTTGGGGAATCACTTCTGAATGATTAAATGGGTGCTCTTTTGTTCGTGTGTGTGTGTGCGCGCGCGCGCACTTGACACAAACACGAGAGAAATATTTAACAAGGAAAGAAAAAGAGAAAATGGCAAACTTTCCCCACATGACCATCTCCCAGAATTAATGATGAGCTTTCCTTATGCAGCATTATAAGTCCCTTCAGTGCAAATACGACTCAAAGGTCCAGAGTTCTAATAAGTCTATAATCAATTGCAGTAAATTATTGTTGCAGTAAGACAAGCTTAAATTCTACAAGAAGATGTTAATGTGTGGGTCATTCTTCGAGTAACCTTCTCTATCTTACAAAGTTGTTGCGAAAGTCAAAAATCACGTGTATAAATTAGCAACATAGTGGTCTGATTAGTTGGAATTCAGAATGCTGCTGCTAGTTCTAATTATATTTAAGTGATCTTTGTTTTCTTGCAACAATCACCTTTCTTCATTTGCCTTCCAAGATAATTCCGTGTAACCCATGATACCTTAAACAAACCCTGCGGAAATTTTGTGAGCACTCTAAGGAAAAATGTGATTGCAGAATAGACTTGTGTGTTGCAGTCTTCTAGTACTATAGAAAATGTATGTACATATCAGCACCATTCATCCAAATTTTCTTGTACTCCTTCCCCCCGCCCCCCAACCCGCGTCATGAGTCATTTGACCAATCTAGTTTGGGAGATAGACCATCTCTGATTATGAAAACAACAGTGCAAATAAAACGTATATTATTTATTTTTAAGCCTGAAAACATGTATGCACCACATCACTTTGAATTTTTAATCTAGAGGAGGGTTTTTGTTTGTTTGTTTGTTTAGCATTTTAAATTACTTCTGTAACTGTGTAACTTAAAATTAACACCCTCATTAACTACATGAAGTAATCAGTAGAGGAATGGAGTTTAAGTCTGGGAGAGAAAGGGAAAAAAAAGGTGCTTTATTCAAACTGGGGGGAAAAGGGAGTTATTTGTAATAACTAGACATATTAAAAAGTATATCTTAAAATTAGAAAATTTAAATGCAATAACAGTTTAGAAATATTTGTGATAAAAGATAAAATGACAATCAAAAGACTAATCCTGACTAAAGAAAGCATGTGTAATTTGAAAATGTTACCGAACTTTAGAATGCTAAAAATTTTTAGAGAGGTGCACATAATATCTACATAATTTTTCTAACTACCCCTCTGTGCCCTGCCTAATACAGTCTTTTCTAGTATCCTGTAATCTTTTCTATTATATCTGGTATTTTGCAACAGTCAGTCCTGAAAATATTTGGGTCCTAATGTATTTGGTAGTGATTAAGATGATCAAACAACTTCTTACAGAAGCAAAAATATTAAAGAAAATTAACAGCATACAACATACAGATAAAACAGCAATACTGCCTACCGCTAAGGCTGCAGTCCATGGGCTCCAAAGAGTCGGACAGGACTGAGCGACTTCACTTTCACTTTTCACTTGTCCTGTGTTAGAGAAGGAAATGGCAACCCACTCCAGTGTTCTTGCCTGGAGAATCCCAGGGACGGGGAAGCCTGGTGGGCTGCCATCTATGGGGTCGCACAGAGTCGGACACGACCGAAGTGACTTAGCAGCAGTAGCAGTGCTATGCATAAGCAGCTTTGAGCAAAAGAAACCTGTACACCATTAACAACTTACTAAGAATGAAAACCATTAAATATTTAAAATCGATTGAAAATTATAAAAAAAAAAAGATAGCTGAAAAGATTGCATGCTGATTCTAGTTTTATGCATGGCTGTGAATTTCATCATCTATATTGGTCAGAAAGTCTAGTGTTATTTAAATATGCGTATTTAATGAGCTAATTCCTCTTTGTGTGCGTTTTTAAGTATGTCTGTTTTTCTCCCCATGCGATGAGAGAACTCACACAACTTGTTAGAGGAGGAAGAAATTTGCTTTTGTGCATTCATGCTAAGTCGCTTCAGTCATGTCTGACTCTGAGATGCTATGGACTACAGCCTGCCAGACTCCTCTGTCCAAGGGATTCTCCAGGAAAGAATACTGGAGTGGGTTGCCACGCCCTCCTCCAGGGGATCTTCCTGACCCAGGGATAGAACTTGTATCTCTTGCATTGGCAGGTGGGCTCTTTACTGCTATTGTCATCTGGGAAGCCCAAACTTTAATATATATATAATAATTTTATATTAATTGATGCAAAAAAATCTATATTTATCAAGAATAGAAACTGAATACTTCATTGGAATCAATCCTGAATAAAAGCTACATCCAGCAGACACAAAACTGAATAAAAAGGAAAGAAATCAATCTAGTTCCAGCTCTGCTTATGACCAGGTGAAAAATCGCAGGTCAGTCACTTAAACTTACCCAGCATTTCTTATCTGTAAAATAGAGATTAAAGACAAAGTAAACCTATAGCTGATTTTCTTAGATGTGAGGATTAATTTATAATTGGAACTATAAGCCACAACGGGCTTTTTGCAGAAAAGATCTTCCAGAAAGGTAGCGCACTGGAATTTAATGATAATATTACCCTATTCCGAATGTGACTTAATATAACTCTCACAACAGCCCTGTTCATTGTGGATATGTATTGATAATACCTGTTTCTACAGATGAATGTAAGTTCAAAGAGGCTTTTTTTTTTTTTTTTTTACCAATTTTACAGTAAATTGACTGTCAGATACATTTTATTTGTTGTCATCCAGAGACTGTTTTTCTCATGGTTCCTTCACTATGCCATTTCCAATATGGTTGAAATATGCACATTTAAAGGCTGGTTCCTTCATTTAAATGAGAGTCAACCCATTTCATTTAGTATTGGATGTCAGTTGCACCTGGAATAAAGGGATTTCACCCAGTAATGTAATTAATTAGATAACTTCAAATACATAAGTTTTCTTTTTTCATATTTAGAACTCTGAAACATCTATAACAATGGATGCCATGCTCATGTTAGAAGATTACTATGTAAGTTTCTTGTGTTAAAAGATTAAAGAATAATCGAGACAAGAAAACAAAACCACCAGAAAGAAACTGTATTCTATTCAGGTCATCATAACTAGTATTTTTTTTTTTTTTTTTTACAAACTTTATACCAGCACCCGCATGAACACACATGGATACAATAAAGTCACTCATCAAAATTTAATAGGGAACAGGTCTCCAAACCAAGCAAATATTACAACACCTACCTTTATACTATTCCCCCTCATCATACTTTTCTCCTGAGACTTGGGAGTTGTCAGGAGAAAGGGAATCATTGAAACTAAGAGAATGTAAAAGATATCCAAGGACAAAGTACAGACAGAGCAACAAACGTAGGAAATTACTTACAATTAAGAGAACATAAAGATGGCAGGGTCTCTTTGCAGGGGAGGTAATTTAATATGAAGTCCCAGAAGAAACTGAAAAGTAATTTGGCATTGTAGAATTCAAGGAAAGATAAAGTTGTTAAAGGACTGGAGGTTAAATATGCCAACTCTTGACTCTAAATGTTGACGAGAGATATTATGGTAGGCTGATTTGAATGAAAATCATCTGAGCCACACAGAATGGGAAAAGGAGTTCCAGTGGGCATGCTTCTATCACGCTGCAAGTGTGCTAAGACACTTCAGTGGTGTCCAACTCTTTGCAACCCTATGGACCATAGCCCTCCAGGCTCCTCTGCCCATGGGTTTCTCCAGGCAAGAATACGGGAAGCAGTTGTTGTGCTTTCCTCCAGGGGATCTTCCTGATCCAGGAATTGGAACTGCATCTCTTAGGTCTGCTGCAGGCGGGTTCTTTATCAATAGCACCACATGGGAAGTCCCTACTATTATGTTAGAAAAGGGTTATGTTATTCATTCTAGGTTTAGTATTTTGAAATAAAGGTGGAGTTATGATTTATACAGAAGGCTGTATAATAATTTTAATTGACACAAAATCTCAGAGTCTTAAAGTATGGACAGTCTTTATTGTTATCATTGAAACAAAACATTTGCAAAGATACACAATCCTTCAATGAGTATGTATGTTACGGAAACCAAACCATTACCAAAATTGAAGAAAAAATCTTTCTTTAACTACCCTTTAGATTATCTTCAATTTTTATAATCTCGAATTAGGTTGTTTGCTTGACTAATAACTAATAATCCAATCTCTTGTAATAATGTCTCTTTTTTCCCTGTAACTTTAATCACTAAAGTTAATCTACTTTTCTGTTTCATGCTGGACCTGCATGTTGCATTGATCCAGCCTCAAGCAGAAAAGTGGAAAGGAGATGAGGGGGCTTGCGGGGAAGGCTAGGCAAATGAAGGAAGAGAAGTGGGGGACGGAAAGAGTAGGAAGGAGAGGTGTAGAGGTTTTTCTTAGTTATTTGTGAAGCAGTTTTCCATGGCTTCATAAATCAATACTTCTCTCAGAAGCCACTTAAAGTAAAGGACACTAAAAAATTAATTTTAAAAAATTATTGACTTCTATATTACCACAGTAGAATGCTGTTTAAGTGCCTAGCATAGTGCTAGGAGCTTAATAAATGTTTGACCAAGGAAAAAGGAATTTATAAATATTGCATGGGTTTTTGCAGGGGAGGGGGCAGGCTGCTGCTAAAAGTTAAAATCAACTGATAACATTTAACATGTCTTGTAATTATGACTATTTTACCTTTATGTAAATGAAATCTTAATATGCAATATTACTTTGCAAGTTTTCCCAAAATTGCTGGGCAGATCATATGATGGGATACGTTCTCTCCTCAGTCTGAATCTTTCTTTTTCCTTAGCTTCCCAGCCCCTCACCCAAGTCAGGTGTAACTCTTTTTCCAGGTGGTTTTGGATGATTAGGAAGTATGCCTGGAGAATGATCCTGCTTGCTAGGGAGAAAAGTGTGGGTAAAAGGTCAAAGCTGAGTTCCTAGGGACTGGGGCAGATGAAGCTAATAACATGAATCATCATTAGCTTTTACTGATGCCAAGTCATGCAAGTCTGTGGAGTTCATACAGAAAGAGAAATTTGGATCAATAGGACTTTATGCAACCATGCAGCTTGATACTAGAAATTAAGTTTGTAAAGGTTTTTTCTTCCTTAAAAATTTTTTCTCTGTTGTGAAAGCCTGCCTTAGTTTCTGTACCTGTAGATAAACCCATAGTATTTTCTTTCAGCCCCCTTTTTAAATTTTTTTGATGATGCATTACTTTGGAGGTAGGCTGGATATGTCCTTTATAGTCAGTAACCTTTGGTGTCTATTTAACAGTGTACTGATAATGCACAATAGGATTGATTTTTTAAATCCACTTCTCTGAATGTTTAAAAAACCAAGTCACAAACATAAACAGCCTTTGTTTTGTCATCGGCTAGTATTATGGCTGGCAATGCTAGGGGTAGGTAGGCGCCATTGTTTAGTTGGTAAGTGAAGTGTGCAAGCCACTGCTGTGCTGTGCTTAGTTGCTCAGTCATGTCCGACTCTACAAGCCGATGGCCTGTATGTAGCTGGCCAGGACCCTCTGTCCATGGTTATTCTTCAGGCAAGAATACTGGACTGTGTTGACATGCCTCCAGGGGATTTTCCCATCCCAGGGATTGAACCTGGTCTCCCGCATTGCAGGCAGATTCTTTACCTTCTAACCACCAGGGAAGCCCACAAGCCATTGCTACTTCTGTTTCATTACAAGTTGACTTACAAAACCCAGTGAACACCATGGAACGCTTTTACATTCCCAGAGAAAACTATATAGACTTGCACATCTCAGTGTAGAAGGCCTTAAATAAAAATAGCCAACTAAATATTTTATGCCCTCACAATGTCAAAATTTTTGAGGCTTTAAAATAAACTGAGGAGTTGAGAGCATGTGTTTATAAGTGTAATACCACAGAATGTGAGTTTCTTTGCACATAGATTCATTCAAGCCCATCTACCTTTAGCTGCTAGTGGAGAGGACTTTTAGATAAGGTTAGAGAAAATTACTCAGTTCAGTCACTCAGTCGTGTCTGACCCTTTGTGACCCCATGGACTGCAGCATGCTCCGCCTCCCTGTTCATCACCAACTCCCAGAGTTTACAAACTCATTTCCATTGAGTCAGTGATGACATCCAACCATCCCAACCTCTGTCATCACCTTCTTCTCCTGCCTTCAATCATTCCCAGCATCAGGGTCTTTTTGGATGAGTCAGTTCTTCATATCAAGTGGCCAAAATATCGGAGCTTCAGCTTCAGCATCAGTCCTTCCAATGAATAATCAGGACTTATTTCCTTTACGATGGACTGGTTGGATCTCCTTGCAGTCCAAGGGACTGTCAAGAGGCTTCTCCAAAACCACAGTTCAAAAGCATCAATTTTTGGTGCTCAGCTTTCTTTATAGTCCGACTCTCATATCCTTATATGACTACGGGAAAAACCATAGCTTTGACTAGATGGACCTTTGTTGGTAAAGTAATCTCTCTGCTTTTTAATATGCTGTCTAGGTCGGTCATAACTTTTCTTCCAAGGAGTAAGCATCTTTTAATTTCATGGCTGTAGTCACCATCTGCAGTGATTTTGGAGCCCCCCAAAATAAAGTCTGTCACTGTTTCCCTATCTATTTGGCATGAAGTGATGGGACCAGATGCCATGATCTTCGTTTTCTGAATGTTGAGCTTTAAGCCAACGTTTTCACTCTCTTCTTTGACTTTCATTGAGAGGCTCTTTACTTCCTCTTTGCTTTTTGCAATAAGGGTGGTGTCATCTGCATATCTGAGGTTATGGATATTTCACCCTGCAATCTTGACTCCAGCTTGTACTTCAGCCCACCGTTTCTCATGATGTACTCTGCATATAAATAAGCAGGGTGACAATATACAGCCTTGACGTAATCCTTTCCTGATTTGGAACCAGTCTGTTGTTCTATGTCCACTTCTAACTGTTGCTTCCTGACCTGCATACAGATTTCTCAAGAGGCAGGTCAGGTGGTCTGGTATTCCCATCTCTTTCAGAATTTTCTACAGTTTGTGGTGATCCACACAGTCAAAGGCTTTGGTGTAGTCAATAAAGCAGAAATAGATGTTTTTCTGGAACTCTCTTGCTTTTTCCATGATCCACTGGAAGTTAGCAATTTGATCTCTGGTTCCTCTGCCTTTTCTAAAACCAGCTTGGAAGTTCACAGTTTACGTACTGTTGAAGCCTGGCTTGGAGAATTTCGAGCATTACTTTACTAGCATGTGAGATGAGTGCAATTTTGCAGTAGTTTGAACATTCTTTGGCATTGCCTTTCTTTGAGATTGGAATGAAAACTGACCTTTTCCAGTCTTGAGGCCACTGCTGAGTTTTCCAAATTTGCTGGCATATTGAGTACAACACTTTCACAGCATCATCCTTTAGGATTTGAAATAGCTCAACTGGAATTCCATCACCTCCACTAACTTTGTTCATAGTGATGATTCCTAAGGCCCACTTAACTTCACATTCTATGATGTCTGGCTCTAGGTGTGTGATCACACCACTGTGATTATCTGGGTCATGAAGATCTTTTTTGTATAGTTCTTCTATGTATTCTTGCCACATCTTGTTAATATCTTCTGCTTCTGTTAGGTCCATACCATTTCTGTTCTTTATTGAGCCTATCTTTGCATGAAATGTTCCCTTGGTATCTTTATTTTTCTTGAAGAGATCTCTAGTCTTTTCCATTCTGTTGTTTTTCCTCTATTTCTTTGCACTAATCAGTGAAGAAGGCTTTCTTATCTCTCTTTGCTATTCTTTGGAACTCTGCATTCAAATGGGTATATCTTTCCTTTTCTCCTTTGCTTTTTGCTTCTCTTCTTTTCACAGATATTTGTAAGGTCTGCTCAGTCAGCCATTTTGCTTTTTGCATTTGTTTTTCTTGGGGATGGTCTTGCTCCCTGTCTCCTGTACAATGTCATGAACCTCCATAGTTCATCAGGCACTCTATCAGATCTAGTCTCTTAAATTTATTTCTCACTTCCACTGTATAATTGTAAGAGATTTGACTTAGGTCATACCTGAATGGTCTAGTGGGTTTCCCCACTTTCTTCAATTTCAGTCTGAATTTGGCAATAAGGAGTTCATGATCTGAGTCATAGTCAGCTCCCAGTCTTGTTTTTGCTAACTGTATAGAGCGTCTCCATCTTTGGTTGCAAAGAATATAATCAATCTGATTTCAGTGTTGACCATCTGATGATGTCCAAGTGTAGAGTCTTCTCTTGTGTTGTTGGAATAGGATATTTGCTATGACCAGTGTGTTCTCTTGGAAAAACTCTATTAGCCTTTGCCCTGCTTCATTCTATACTCCAAGGCCAAATTTGGCTGTTACTCCAGGTGTTTCTTGACTTCCTACTTTTGCATTCCAGTCCCCTATAAATGAAAAGGACATCTTTTTTGGATGTTAGTTCTAAAAGGTCTTGTAGGTCCATTCAACTTCAGCTTCTTCAGCATCACTGGTCAGGGCATAGATTTAGATTACTGTGAGATTGAATGGTTTGCCTTGGAAATGAACAAAGATCATTCTGTCATTTTTGAGATTGCATCCAATACTGCATTTCAGACTCTTCTGTTGACCATGATGGCTACTCCATTTCTTCTAAGGGATTCTTGCCCACAGTAGTAGACATAATGGTCATCTGAGTTAAATTCACCCATTCCAGCCCATTTAAGTTTGCTGATTCCTAAAATGTCGTCATTCAATCTTGCCATCTCCTGTTTGACCACTTCCAATTTGCCTTGATTCGTAGACCTAACATTCCAGGTTCCTATTCTCTGTACAGCATCAGACCTTGCTTCCATCACCAGTCACATCTACAACTGGGTGTTGTTTTTGCTTTGGCTTTGTCTCTTCATTCTTTCTGGAGTTACTTCTCCAGTGATCTCCAGTAGCATATTGGGCACCTACCAACCTGGGGAGTTCATCTTTCAGTGACCTATCTTTTTGCTTTTTCATGTTGTTCATGGGGTTCTCAAGGCAAGAATACAGAAAAGTGAAAGAAAGTGAAAGTGAAGTCTCTCAGTCATGTCCAACTCTTTGTGACCCCATGGACTGTAGCCCACCAGGCTCCTCTGTCCATGGGATTTTCCAGGCAAGAATACTGGAGTGGGTTGCCATTTCCTTCTCCAAGAGATCTTCCTGACCCAGGGATTGAACCCAGGTCTCCCGCATTGTAGGCAGACACTTTACAGTCTGAGCCACCAGGGAAGATTTAAGAATACTGAAGTGGTTTGCAATTCCCTTCTCCAGTGGACCACATTTTGTCAGAACTTTCCACCATGGCCTGTCTATCTTGGTTGCCCTACATGGCATGGGTCATAGCTTCATTGAGTTAGACAAGGCTGTGGTCCATATGATCAGATTGGTTAGTTTTCTGAGATTGGCGGTTTTCAGTCTGTCTGCCCTCTGATGGAGAAGGATAAGAGGCTTATGGAAGCTTCCTGATGGGAAAGACTCACTGAGGGGGAAACTGGGTTTTGTTCTGATGGGCGGGGCCATGCTCAGTAAACCTTTAACCCAATTTTCTGTGATGGGTGGAGCTGTGTTCCCTCCCTGCTATTTACCTGTTAAACAATGGTGGAGGTAATGAAGAGAATAATGACCTCCTTCAAAAGATCCCCAGTGTAGCACTGAGTAAATGTTTTAAAGAGGTAGAAAAACCTACCTTTCTTAATAGCATTATTTTAATCACAAACTGAAAATCTGGTTTTACATTTCAAAATCTTAAAATGCAGCTTATGTAAACTAGAATATTAAAAATCTTATGTGTGAGTGTGTGTGAAGTCGCTCAGTTGTGTCCAACTCTTTGCGACCCTGTGGACTGTAGCCCGCCAGGCTCCTCTGCCCATGGGATTCTCTAGGCAAGAATACTGGAGTGGGTTGCCATTTCCTTCTCCAGAAATCTTATAGTCTATATATTTATGCCCCTGGCTTACAATCCTTTCTAAATTCTTATAACTCTATTCTCATACTGACTTTTCTTTCCCAAAAGATGTGAATTCCTAACAGTTTATGTGAATATCTCTGGGAAAAAAAAAAAAAAAACAACTCATTATTTCATTTAATTTTAAGACTTGCAATAATAATGGCTTTTATGCTTTTTTGTATCCTTCAGTGTTTGCTTGAGATTTTACATGTATACACTGAATTCAGGTGTTTTTTTTTTCCTTAATTATACTCACCAGTTAGACCTATATAGTACTTGACGTGAGTACCTCATTCTTAGAGAAGAAATCCTGATTATTATCAAGCACTTATCAATTGAGACATTAATTATAAATATTTATAGCAAGGACATTGCAAAGCATAACTGCACATAGTTAGATAAGTCAGATTCCCAACATGTTTGTAACATCCCTACCAGGTTTTAGGCACTCTATAAATAGGTTATATTAGAAATAACATTAATATGTATAAGGGAGATAGATGACAAGGTATTTTACCTTGCTTTTATTTAAATAACACCCCCCTACTGCCTCCTGGATGGTCAGGTCTCATAAAGCCACTGCCCTGTGGATTATAATTCTTTGGTGTAAATCTTCCTGAATCTATCCAGTCCTCAGCCACATGTCATCTCAAACCCTTCTAACAGCATCCCAGCATTATATCCCCTAGTCCAGTACACCAAAATATTCTACAGTACTACCCATTAGACAATATATAAAGTATCAAGCCATTGTAGCAACTTGGAAATCCCTTAACAGAACATTTAGATCAGGTACTTTAATGTAACTAATTCGTGTCTTTTCAATCTTTGAAATAAATGTTGTTTCTGGGGGTTGAACAGTAGACCCTAAAATCTAAAAGCAACAGATCGAATTTGAGCTGGAAGATAATTTCCAACAGCTGGCACTGGTACCAGAACGTAGATCTTCTTTGTTGGGCTTTTGCCTCTGTGGGGCAAGAGCACCATCATTTTCTGAAGAGTAATAGGATAATTACATGAAGCACAATTGCAAATCAACCACAAGAAGAAAACAAATGCAAGACCCCAAAATGTGCAAGTATTATTTTTTTTGCTTGACTTTTAATGAGAAGGTAATGAAAAGCAACCACTAAGTCATTAATGTGTCATGTCTATATTCATCGGAATGGAGAGGCTAGTATTCAGTGATACAAATACAAGAGAGGTATAATTTTATGCGATTTTCTGGGCATTGACTGAGTGACAGTGGAACAAAAAGATGAGTGCTGGTTTTGGTAATCAACTGAAAATGTACTTAAGAGAGACGCAGTTTGAGTCATTTTGGAAAACCCCACCATGGAACCTCAATCATCCCAAGCATATTTTTATTTACATGGAATGGGTAAAGCAGGAAAGTTTTAAAGTGCTTTGCTTTCTATGATATACAAAGAAGTAATTCATATTGGGGAGTGTGGGGATAGACCAATCTGAGTTAAAATTCTAGGTCTACCTCTTATGAGTCAGTTACTTATAACTCAATGCCTCAGTTTCCTCACTCGTGTAACATAGAGATAATAATGTCTAGTTCTCAGAGGGACTTTGAAATTTAAATGAGATAATGTGTTCTAAGTGCTTAGGTTAGTACCTGGAAGATAATTGCTCAATATATAGTAGCTATGTAGATCATTTTCATTGTTATTGATCAATATATTAGAGTGAAAATGAAGTCGCTCAGTCATGTCCGACTCTTTGCAACCCCGTGGACTGTAGCCTACCAGGCTCCTCCGTCCATGGAATTTTCCAGGCAAGAGTGCTGGAGTGGATTGCCATTTCCTTCACCAGGGGATCTTCCTGACTCAGGAATTGAACCTGGGTCTCCCGCATTGCAGGCAGATGCCTTGCCATCTGAGCCACCAGGTAAGCACTAGACAAGTGAAAGAAAGTGAAAGTGAAGTCTCTCAGTCATGTCCGACTCTTTGCGACCCCATGGACTGTAGCCCACCAGGCTCCTCTGTCCATGGGATTTTCCAGGCAAGAGTGCTGAAGAGGGGTGCCATTTCCTTCTCCAGGAGATCTTCCTGACCCAGGGATTGAACCCCGGGTCTCCCGCATTGTAGGCAGACTCTTTACAGTCTGAACCACCAGGGAAGATATATTAGAGTAGGAGTAACCAAAGTTGGGGTGGATGACTTGCCCCAACTTTCAAGTATTCTTTTAAAGATCAATCTAGTCTTATAGTTTTTGCTCATGCTTTTCCCACTAAAGAGATATGTGTCTTCATTACAAATAAATTTCAGAAGCCATTTCACTTTTCTTTGTTTCTGGGAAACCTTTCCTAAAGCAGTTGTTGGGATACTACCCTGAAATGGATAAACCCCAATATATCCATGGCTTAACACAATAGACCTTTCTTTCCTACTCATTCTTGTTCTATTGGTGTAGTGAGAAGGAGAAGCGAAGGGCTTTGTTCCACAGGATTGTTCAGATGCTTTCATTGTCAACATAGTCTTCAGAATGACGCAGGGAATCATCATCCCTGAAGTAGATGACATGTGAGACCAGAAGGATTGTTCAGGGGCCACATGTCACTTCTGCTGACATGTCACTGTTCAAAACGCAGTGAAATGGCTATATCAGCTTCAAGGGGGGCTAGGAATGCCAGTCTAGTTGTTCACCAGGAGTAAAGAGACTCAAGATTTTGGTGAACAGCTCCTCCATTTCTACCACAGGCTACCTTTTGGGGGGAAGGAGAAGGTAAGATGAATTGAGAAAGTAGCATTGACATATATACACTATAGTGTGTGAAAAAGGTCACTAGTGGAAAGCTGCTGTATAGCAGAGGGAGACCACCCTGGTGTTCTGTGAAGACCTAGAGAGGTGGGATGGGAGTGGGGAGGAAGGCTCAAGAGGGAAATATATATACATGCGTGTATATATATGTATATGTATATGTGTGTGTGTGTGTTCATCACTCAGTCTTGTCGCACTCTTTGTGACCCCATAGTCTGAGCCCATCAGGCTCCTCTATCCATGGAATTCTCCAGGCAAGAATACTGAAGTGGGTAGCCATTCCCTTTCTCCAGGGGATCTTCCCAATGCAGGCAGATTCTTTACCATCTGAGTCACCAGCAAAGCCTATATATATATCACATATAATTATGGCTGATATGCATTATTGTACAGCAGAAACCAATACAACATTTTAAAGCAATTATCCTCCAATTACAAAATAGAAAAAAATAAATAAAATTTCACTTAACCACTACTTTGGTCAGAAAGATAAAACAATTCCCATCTACTGATAGATACCACATCTGGCTCACCCCTCTTGTCCTTCTGGTGTGCTTCCTCATAAAGTGTAAACTAAAAGACTAGTTATCTACACCTTCTTCCCAATGAACAATGGTAAATATAGTAGCAATTAAATGCTATCTTCTTAGGAATGAGAGGACTGGGAAATGTCAAGCAGACTGGTCCACAGCAAACAAGAAAACATTATTGTGGGCTTCTTGAAAGCCCCCAGTCTGCCTGATAAAAGTTTCTTAGTGAGGCCCTGTTTCTAATTTCTGGGAGGAAGTCTCTTGTGCATATTTCTCTCTGGCCCCACTTCTACCTGCAGGAAGGAGTCTCTCTTATAAATTATTCTCCACGATTCCATTTGAAGTTAGTGATGGGACACATACTCTGCTTCTGCAGTCTGCTTCTTGCTGGTTCAAGTTCAGAAACATGATGGTTGCTTTATACCCTGGAGAGTTCAAGTTTTGTTGTTGCTGCAGTTGTTTTTAAAGCCTGGACTTCTGATGTCTTTGACAATACAATTCATCAAAAATTTAAAAGGCTCCACCCTTTTTGTTTCCAGATAGTACTGTATGCTCATAATCGCATACTCACAAGTTCTTCCTTGGACATAATTCTCAAGCCTAATGTATTTGTTTTTATCCCTGTCTCTTGCCCTTCAACTCAATGGAAGCATCTTTGAGATAAATCAACAAAACTGGTGGGGTGGATATACTCATAAACCAATTTAATTGACCAGGTTTCTAAATCTATTTTTAAATTGTCTTTTCTAATATGCAATGGCCAGAGTCAAGTTTGTCAAAACTATAAGTCACCAATTTTTTAGTCTTCCGCTTTTCATTTCTACTTATGAAACAGTCAATTCATAACTTATTTTAGTACTTTGCTAAGTTTAGCTATAAGCAAATAATATACACTATTAAAACTGCATTTTCCAACTCTTCTTAGTTCTAAAGAAAACCTTAGTGGATGTTTGGTATTGTTTACTTGATTAATTACCAACAGCAATTTCCCCAAATATTCTGTCTGCAAATGGCATCGTTCTACATATTCAAACTCATAGTACTAATTTTTTGGTAACCTACCACCGAACTCTTGGAGGGCACAAACAAAACCCTGTGCACACCAGGACCCAGGAGAAAGGAGCAGTGACCCCACGAGAGATTGACCCAGATGTCCCTGTGAGTGTCCAGGAGGCTCTGGTGGAGGCGTGGGTCTACACTGGCCTGCCATGGGGTCAGGGGCACTGAATATAAGAGTCTGGGCATAAGTCCTTTTGAAGAAGGTCACCATTACCACCATTACCCCTACCATAGTTTGGTTTCAGGCCAAACTACAGGGAGGGAACACAGCCCCACTCATCAACAGAAAATTGTATTAAAGATTTACTGAGCATGGCCCAGGCCATCAGAGCAAGATCCAGATTCCTCCACAGACAGTCCCTCCCATGAGGAAGCTTCCACAAGCCTCTTATCCTTATGCATCAGAGGGCAGGCAGAGTGGAAACCACAATTATAGGAAACCAACCAAACTGATCACTTGGATCTCAGACTTGTCTAACTCAGTGAAAATATGAGCCATGCCGTGTAGGGTCACCCAAGATGGATGGGTCATGGTAGAGAGTACTGACAAAATGTGGTCCACTGGAGAAGGGAATGGCAGACCACTTCAGTATTCTTGCCTTGAGAACCCCATGAATAGTATGAAAAGGCAAAAAGATCTGACACTGAAAGATGAACTCCCCAGGTCAAACAGGAGCTGACAAGAGTGAATGTCACACTTTAGTAATCAGTGAACTAAAGTGGACCAGAATGGGCAAATTTAATTCAGATGACCATTATATCTACTACTGTGGGCAAAAATCTCTTAGAAGATATGGAGTTGCCCTCACAGTCAACAAGAGTCCGACATGCAGTACTTGGGTGCAATCTCAAAAAAGACAGAATGATCTCTGTTCGTATCCAAGGAAAACCATTCAATATCACAGTAATCAAAGTCTATGCTTCAACCACTAATGCCGAAGAAGCTGAAGTTGAATGGCTTTATGAAGACCTACAAGACTTTCTAGAACTAACACCAAACACACACACACACACACACACACACACAAAGATGTCCTTTTCATCATAGGGGACTTGAATGCAAAAGTAAGAAGTCAAGAGATACCTGGAGTAACAGGCAAGCTTGGCCTTGGAGTACAAAATGAAGCAGGGCAAAGGCTAACAGTTTTGCCAAGAGAATGCACTGGTTATAGCAAACACCTTCTTCCAACAACACAAGAGACGACTCTACACATGGACATCACCAGATGGTCAATATTGAAATTAGATTGATTTTATTCTTTGAAGCAAAAGATGGAGAAGTTCTACAGTCAGCAAAAACAAGATTAGGAGCTGACTGTGGCTCAGATCATGAAGTCCTTATTGCAAAATTCAGAGTTAAGTTCAAGAAAGTAGGGAAAGTCACTAGGCCATTCAAGTATGAACTAAATAAAATCCCTATGATTACACAGTGGAAGTGACAAATAGATTCAAGGGATTACATCTGATAGAGTGCCTGAAGAACTATGGATGGAGGTTTATAATATTGTACAAGAGGCGGTGATGAAAAACTTCCCCAAGAAGAAGAAATGCAAAAAGGCAGAATGGTTGTCTGAGGAGGCCTTATAAATAGCTGAGAAAAGAAGATAAGCTAAGGGCAAAGGAGAAAAGGAAAGATACACCCATTTGAATGTAGAGTTCCAAAGAATAGTAAGGAGAGATAAGAAAGGCTTCCTCAGTTATCAGTGCAAAGAAATAGAGGAAAACAATAGAATGGAAAAGACTATAGATCTCTTCAAGAAAATTAGAGATAGCAAGGGAACATTTCAGGCAAAGATGGGCTCAATAAAGGACAGAGACGGTATGGACCTAACAGAAGCAGAAGATATTAAGAGACGTGGCAAGAATACATAGAACTATACAAAAAAGATCTTCACGACCCAGATAATCACGATGGTATGATCACTCACCTAGAGCCAGACGTCCTGGAATGCAAAGTCAAGTGGGCCTTAGGAAGTATCACTACAAACAAAGCTAGTGGAGGTGACAGAATTCCAGTTGAGCTATTTCAAATCCTAAAAGATGATGCTGTGAAAGTGCTGCACTCAATATGCCAGCAAATTTGAAAAACTCAGCAGTGGCCACAGGACTGGAAAAGGTCAATTTTCATTCCAATCCCAAATAAAAGCAGTGCCAAAAAATGCTGAAACTGCAGTTGTACTCATCTCACACAGTAGCAAAGTAATGCTCAAAATTCTCCAAGTGAGGCTTCAACAGTACTTGAACTGAGAACTTCCAGATGTTCAAGCTGGATTTAGAAAAGACAGAGAAACCAAAGATCAAATTGCCGTCATCCGTTGGATCACAGAAGAAGCAAGAGAATTTCAGAAAAAAAATTTCCTTCTGCTTCTCTGACTATGCTGGTCTTTGACTGTGTGGATCACAAGAAACTGTGGAAAATTCTGAAAGAGATGGGAATACCAGACCACCTTACCTGCCTCCTGAGAAATCTGTATGCAGGTAAAGAAGTAACAGTTAGAAATGGACATGGAACAATGGACTAGTTCCAAGTTGGGTAAGGAGTACGTCAAGGCTGTATATTGTCACCTGCTTGTTTAACTTGTATGCAGGGTACATAATGCAAAATACTGGACTGGATGAAGCACAAGTTGTAATCAAGATTGCATGGAGAAATATCAACAACCTCAGACATGTAGATGACACCACCCTTATAGCAGAAAGCGAAGAGGAACTAAAGAGCTTCTTGATCAAAGTGAAAAGGCTGACTTAAAACTTGATGTTCAAAAACTAAGATGATGGTATCTGGTCCCATTACTTCATGGCAAATAGATGGGGAAACAAAGGAAACAATGACAGGCCTTATTTTCTTGGGCTCCAAAATTACAGCAGATGGTGACTTCAGCCATGAAGTTAAAACATGCCTGCCCCTTGGAAGAGAAGCTATGACAAACCTAGATACCATATTAAAAAAAGAGACATTACTTTACCGGCAGAGGTCTGGGTAATCAAAGCTATGGTTTTTCCAGTAGTCATGTATGGGTGTAAGAGTTGGACCATAAAGAAAGCTGATCACCAAAGAACTGATATTTTTGAACTGTGGTGTTGGAAAAGACTCTTGAGAGTCCTTTGGACTGCAAGGAGATCAAATCAGTCAATCCTAAATCAGTCCTGAATATTCATTGGAAGGACTGATGTTGAAGCTGAAACTCTAGTACTTTGGCCACCTGCTGTGAAAAACTGACTCATTGGAAAAGACCCTGATGCTGGGAAAGATTGAAGGCAGGCGGAGAAGGGGATGACAGAGGATGAGATGGTTGGATGGTATCACTGACTTGATGGACATGAGTTTGAACAAACTCTGGGACATGGTAATGGACAGGGAAGCCTGGCGTGCTGCAGTCCATGGAGTCGTAAAGAGTTGGACACAACTGTTTAAAGAGTCGGCTGAGTGACTGAACTGAACTGAACTGCCCAACTGCTAAGCCAGTGCCACATATTTTAAGTTTTTGCTTTGTAGCATCCGGTAAAGTAATGTCTCTTTTTTCTGACACCAGTTTCTGTGTTAGTCAAGGTAACACCAGTTGCTATGACAGATAAATCTAGAAATATCATTGGCTTAAATTAGTGGATGTGCATGTCCTGCTCACATAAAGTTAATTAGGTGTGGATTATGGTGGAAAAGGGCCAAGAAGGAAAGGAGTATATTAGAAAGGATATAGATGAGACACTGGGTGCTGTTGAGCATGGAAACTCCTAAGAAGAAACCAGACAGCTCCCGTGCAAAGAGGGCCAGGGTGACAGAGAGTGCTGCCACCAGCCTGCAGAAAGGAATGAAGTTGGCAATACTGAATCCATTCAAGAATTCAGACTGATAGAAACCCAGGGGAAAAAAGGGAAGGAGATTACATAGCTGATGTTTATGAGCAAGGCCTGGAAGTAATATGTAGTCATGGCCTATAGCTCTGTTGGTAAAGAATCTGCCTGCAATGCAGGAGACCCCAGTTTGATTCCTGAGTTGGGACGATCTCCTGGAGAAGGGATGGATACCCACTCCAGTATTCTTTGACTTCCTTAGTGGCTCAGATGGTAAAGAATCTGCTTACAGTGCAGGAGACCTGGGTTCGATCCCTCAATTGGGAAGATTCCCTGGAGGAGGGCATGGCAACCCACTCCAGTATTCTTGCCTGGAGAATCCCCATGGACAGAGGAGCCTGCAGACTATATACAGTCCATGGGGTCGCAAAGAGTTGGACACAACTGAGCAACTAAGCACAGCACAGTCTGAGAAATGTGGTCAATCTGTCTAGAGGAAAGGGAGATGGGTTTCCTGAACAGCTTACTAGTTCCTCACCAGTTCACTTCAGTTCTTACTGATTTCTCATTACACTCACTGTGACACCATAGCAGATGATTTTTCATCACACCAGGATCTATATTTGTGTCAATTCTTCCGCATCTCCATCCAAAAGAGAACTGTTTATATACAAACATAAAGCATATAGTTGGTTCCTATTTCTGTATTGATAGTTGAGAAAGCTTAGGCTCTTGAATCAGTTAGTCCTGTGTTCAAAATCCACCCACACCATAAATTAGCTGTGCCATTGGGTTACTGAACTTCCCAGGGTATCAGTTCTCATTTATACAAGGGAATAATAATAGCTACTTTGTAAGGAAATTGGGAAGATTAAAGGATATAATGGCAAAAGATAAGCCGTATTTTTTCCCTAGGTGCAGAAAGTGAAAGTGAAATGGTTAGTCTCTCAGTCACATCCAACTCTTTGCGACCCCATGGACTCTAGCCCACCAGGCTCCTCTGTCCTTGGAATTCTCCAGGCAAGAATACTGGAGTGGGTAGCCAGTCCATTCTCCAGGGATCTTCCCAACCCAGGGATCAAACCTGGGTCTCCTGCATTGTAGGCGGATTCTTTACTGTCTGAGCCACCAGTGAGGTACAGAGTACGTACTAATTTACTTGATTAAATTATAAGAATTGAAAGGCATTTTGCGTATGTGATCTAAAATGGAATAAAAAATGTAAACAAACCTTTAATTTACAGTATATCTTTGCCCTATTATCAATCAAGGGTAATCTAAGGAACTCAAAAGACCCA
This sequence comes from Bison bison bison, assembly GCF_000754665.1. Classification (NCBI taxonomy): domain Eukaryota; kingdom Metazoa; phylum Chordata; class Mammalia; order Artiodactyla; family Bovidae; genus Bison; species Bison bison. The sequence continues at coordinate 1,816,504 of NW_011495014.1, forward strand.
TAATCTTGATCTTGCTTATAAGTTTTACCTTTTAAAGATAAAAATAATTCAGTGATGCTATGAATGAATGATTCAAATTCATTCCCAATTTTTTTTTTCTCTCTCTGAAGTTCCATTCTTAGATTTTTAAGCCTTCTATTTTATACCTCAAAGAACTAGGCTATACTTTTAGAAGCATAACCAAAGACATGTTGACATTCTGATAATCTTTAAGCATCCGGCTTGTCAGTGCCACAGTGGTAGCAGCGGAATAGAAATTAAATTAAGAAGAGATAATCAGGAAAATACAGAGACTATAATGGGAGTTGTGTGTCAGATGACACACTCATTTATTCATAAAACCAAAAACAATTTTTTGCACTAATTTTCTGTTTAATGATCTTAGAAAACATTTATTTAACACTCTTTTCTCTGTCTGAAAGTGCTTTGCTTTTTTACTCTGGATTTTCAAACTATAAGAGTATATTTATTAGCAAGGAATATGCTCAAAACATATTGTTAAATGAAAACAGCAGGTCAAAAACAAGCTTGATCCATGAAAGAGAAAAATTGATGTTGGACTGCATTAAAATTAAAAACTCTGCTCTGTGAAACACACAGGAAAAAGAATGAAAAGACAAGCCATACACTGGGACAAAACATTAGTCAAACACATATCTGATAAAAGACCTTTGTATGCAAAATATACAAAGAACTCTTAAACCTCAGCAATAAATTGATACCCCAATTTTTAAATGGACAAAGTTCTGAACAGATACCTCAAAGAAGATATACAAATAGCAAACAAACATTTGGAAATATCCTCAAGTCATTTGTAACTAAGGAATTATAAATTAAAATGATAAGGAGATGCCCGTACATGCATGTTACCAGTGATTAAAATCCAAAAACCAACTGCTGGTGAAGATGCGGCACAACAGGAACTCTCATTCATTGCTGCTGGGAATGTGAAATAGTGCAAGCACTTTGGAAGGCAGTTTGGCAGTCTCTTACCAAACCCAACATTGCTGTGCTTTGATGGTACGGTAAACCCCCATATGATGTTTGTGCTTACATACTGTGCAAATGTTGATGCTGACTTTATTCAGAATCACAAACACTGAAGGCAACCAAGATGTCCTGCAATAGGTAAGTGGATAAACAACTGTAGTAATCCATAAATGGAATAGTATTCAGAGGGGAAAAGTAAAAACGATGAACTATGATGATACACAAAGACAAATGAATAATGCTAAGTGAAAAAAAACCCAGTCTGCAAAGGTTACACACTGTGCTTTTCCGCTTATGTGACTTTCTAGAAAAGGCAAAACTGTAGAGATAGTAGACAGGTGAGTGGTTGCCTGGGGTTCAAGGTGGAGGGTGCTGAATAGTTGAGATACAGGGGGATTTTGGGGACGGTGAAACTATTCTGTATGATTTTATAATGATGGATATATGACATGATGCATTTGTCAAAACTCATGGAACTTTGTAGCAGAAAGAGTGAATATACTAAACTAAAAAAAAAAAAAAATCACTTTGGGGGTTGGCAGATCCCAGGATGAAAGGCATTTAAATATTTACCTAGAAACAGCAATGATTATCTCTTGACATTGACTTTTAAAGAAAGTTATTCTAATTATATCAAATGGGAGGAATGGACACCATTATAAAATTTCCAAATCTTGCTTCCTTGGCTTACACAACTTCTACCACTCAGAATGCAGACTTGAGGAGACTTCCCCAACCCCACATCCTTAGGTAAGTGTAACACATTTTATACCTTCCTCGCCAAGAACATCATGCTCCAAGTGAGTTCCCACAATCAGAGCCGCTGCACTCATTTCTGTCCACATCTTCAAGGACTGTAAACCAGGAAAAGGTCTTCCGCCTCTATGTTGCCAGCTCTCACCACCTGGGGTCATTGTCACTGAGCAAGTTCTGTCTAGGCTGCCAGTTCGCTTCTGCTGCATAGCAGCAAACAGCAGTTGCCAAGGTCATCCTTGCTTTCCTTGGTGCGTGAGCTGCTGGACTGCTCCCTACTCTGATCTGTCCTGACTGCCCTGCTGCTTTGGGCAGGAAGTCCTCACTTCGTTCAACATGTCCTCTTTACTCAAAGTGTATAGAATTTTCTTGACTTTTTCTGTGTCACTCTTATCTCTTAAAAATGACAGAGCTTTTTGGGTTGGAATGATAGAACACAGTCCCACTATTACTGAGAGTTCTTTGGCTTCAGAATTGTTCATCACATCTTTAAGACTAAAACCTTTTTCGGTGATTCTGTCAATTTTTTTGTGTGTGAATGTATTTATAGAAAACTCTCAAGGAAAACTTACGGAATAGTGGAGAGAAAGATTTATAGTTAGAAAACATGGTATTATATTTTAAATCTCGAATTCACTAGCTCTGTGCCTTGCAGCAAGCCACTAAACTCTTACAAACACATGCATAAACTCATCTATAAAATGGACATATCTCCCCTATCTCTTTCACAAGGCTATTTTAAGACTCAAGTATGATCATGAGCGTGAAAATGTTTTAAAGAGCGTGAAACTGTTAATGTAAGGGATTGTTTTTAAATGGAAAATAGACTCTCAAATGTTAATAAAGGAATGAAATTCAGATATTTGCCTAATTTTTATGGTCTTTCTACTATCTATGTTAGGCAGAATAATGTCCCCCCAAAGATATACACATCTTCATCCTCAGAGCCTGTGAATATGTTATTTACATGGCTAAATAATATTTACATTTACATTTGCAGATGAGATGAAGCTAAAGATACTGTGATGGTGTGCTTATCCTGGATTGCTACTCTGCTGGCATGCATGAACCAAGGAATGCCAGAGGGCTATTGAGGCTGGGCAAGGCAAGGAAACTGCTTCCCGAAGTCGCTGGAAGGAACACAGTCCTGTTCATATCTTGATTTGGGGACTTGTGTCCTCCCGAAAGAAAAGATACAAACTGGTATTGTTTTAAGGCGCTAAGTCTGCAATTATTTATTATAGCAGCAATAAGAAACTAACACATAGTAATTCATTCAGAGTCTAAACTTAAAAAGTGAAAGGGAATCATCCCACAAACATTATATCCCTTATTGTATTATTTGGACATTTGATGACTGTTGTTTTAGTCCTAGTCCCCCATGTTTTAGACACACTTATTTCAGCACCTTTATTCTTTATCTGATTATCCTACTCTGATTTTCATAATCAATATCCTATTGTTGGCATTCCCCACTCCAATACCTCATCCAAGTCTCCTCTTCTTGGTTTATCCAACTATTTCCTCAAACCTTGCTTTGTATTTTGTCAGAGTGAAACCAGAGTAGTAATCTCTACAAGACTTTGGGTGCCTCTCATTCTTTATGACTTATGTTACTCATCGAGCGTGTGTATTTTCATGCTCCTGTTTTATTTGGTTGTGGTTTATTAGTCTGTCAACACCCAGTGTTGTTTGTCTTAAATCTTGAGCTCGTAGGTACTACACATAAAGCTCAATCATTTACTTTTGCACACAAAACCTATTGCCATGCTCATGCACGATTCTAATGTTTTCAATTCACCAGTCCTTATATATTCTGCCTAGGCAGTTTCATCCATACCCATATCCATTTGTGTGGATGAATTCCAATTTGGTGCCTCCAGTTTTCAAGCCCTGACTTACTTTATTCCTATCACTGAGAATACAGGCAGGATAAAGACACGTTTTTCCAACCTCGAGATGGTTGACCGTTTGTTTTAAGTCCACATACAGAAACAACAGGCTACAGAGGATAGGCACCTAAGTCAGTCTAGGGTGGTAATACAGAGGATAGGCACCTAAATCAGTCTAGGGTGGTAATACAGAGGATAGGCGCCTAAGTCAGTCTAGGGTGGTAATACAGAGGATAGGCACCTAAGTCAGTCTAGGGTGGTAAGGATGTTTTCAAGTTGAAGTGAAGCTTGAATTAATCTTGAGAGACATGTATGAGAGATGGGTTAACCTAGCATAAGGCAGAGAAAGGGCCTCCAGGGGGAAAGGACAGCATGAGGAAGACAGAGAGAGGGAGGCAGACAGACAGACAAGACAGAGAGACAGAGAGGAAGAAACAAAGGATGAGCACCAGCTGGCTTTGTCGACTGCTAGCCATGGTCATCTCCCTCAATTAACACACCATGGAACACAGACACATAATCACATACACTAGAGGTCAATGTCCGGGCAGAATATACTGTGTTGAACGTCTTTGTGGAAGACCAACCAATTAGAGACAAGGTACCAGAGCTCAGGAGGAAGGTCTGGTCTCGAGAGCTGGAGACACAGCTGTAGGATCTACTCACGCAAGGTGAATATGGATGTGAATAGACTGGTCTGGGCAGAATGTATAATGGAGAAAGCTGAAAAGTCAAGTCTGGAGAATACACATTCCAATGAGAAATAGAGGAGGAGCTGGGGAAAAGGCAAAGGCTGAATACCAAGAGACTGGGAACAGAACCAGGAGAGATGTGTGTTAGGGAAACTAAAGTAGATGGTGGTTTCAAGGAGGGAGATGTATTCTTGCCTGGAAAACCCCATGGAAAGAGGAGCCTGGTGGGCTACAGTCCAGGGGGTTGCAAAGAGTCGGACATGACTGAGTGAGCTCCATCAGAACAGGACGAAGATTAGGTAGAAGTTCTGGGAGATAGGAAGTACCACTGATAGAACAAGATCCCTGGAGAAGCAGGAGGATGAAGACCAGAAGAGAGAAGGAAAGTTTAACCATAAATTAGCTTTTGAGATTTTTGATATGGGGCAAAAGAGAAAAACTTCATTTCCTCCACTTTTCCATAACAATGTTGAAATTAAGGAAAATATAAAAGCATAGTGTGAGAGCCTTGTCACAACCCTTAGAGAAGTTTATGCACAATATATTTTTACCTGTAGATACAGCACAGCACGTTTTTCAAAAATTTAAGCTCATTCTATATGATAGATCAACAGTTTTAAAATCAGCACAAAGTCAACTTTCTAATAAGCTGACATCTGAATCTATTAATTATATTCTATTTCATGCATCCTGTCATATATTTATTTTATGGGGAAAAATAACTCCTCTTTCATGGCAAATTTATCCCTTTGTTTTTCCTAGATCCTTTCAACCTATTACTCACAGTGGGTGCAAGTAATTTCATATCCAATAGAACTGAATTAACTTGTTAGTTAACATGTTTGAAGTGTATTTCAGCAATGAGAATTCAAATAAGCTTTAGAAAACACCTGTGGCCTACTAGATATGAAAGCCAAGGATCTCTATAAACATAACTCCATTTAATACTTGAGAGGAAAGACAATGTATCCATGTACCTGTGGACACACACCCATACATACTCATATATATATAAGAAGAGTATGAATCTTTATTTGACACACACGAGGACCTGGATGGAAAGAAAAGATTACCCCTGCCAAAGTATTCCCAGGTTTTTGTATCCATGAAGCTTAACGAGGCACTGATTTGAATAACTGCCAGAAAAAAAAAAAAAATTATGAAGAAACACGCAAAACACAGAGAGAGAACTACAAGACTAAACTAAACTGCCTCAGATGGCCAAATACCAAGAGGTTCCCAGGCAGAAGGAGGAGGCAACAGCGGTAACTTGGTCTGTGACCCATGGGCCTGTCGTTTGCCATTGACCGTGTTCCCAAAGTGTGGAATTACCCATTGTTTACCCCAGCAACAATGCAGAGGTCAAGATAATGCAAAGTAGTAGATAATGCCAGTGCCAAACCCGTTCATTTTGGGATTTAGAATGCCTTCTGCCTAGCACATCTATCTAGAAACACTAATGATTGACTTTGGAAATTCTCCCTTTTTCCCTCAGAGATTGGAGCTGGCACTGTATCTTTGCCAACCCATCTGTAATCTTTAGTCTCATCATTTTTTTTGCCTTTTCCATTCTTGTAGGTTTAGCAGCAATCCTCCAGTCTCCGGCAGGGCGTCTTGAAAAATGCCTGCAAGCAAGGCTGAGAACAGTAGTCAGTCTTTCCCAGGGCTCACACCTGGGCTCTCAGGTTGTTCTGAGTGAATGATATTCTGCTTTGGATCTTGGCCCTCAGAGTTGAGTCATTATTGTAGCGTCTGCCACGTGCCTTCCACTTGTGCAGCTTCTTAACCTTTCTATACTTGGGGGTGCTTTGAACTCTCAGATCTTCCAAAGACCCACGGTTGTTTGAAATGGCCCAGTCTGCATTCCTGCTTGAAGTTCTGTGCTGTAACTTTCCGGCTTGCCTGGTCTCCACTTTGCCTGCTCTTAACTCCTGAACCTGTGAGCTGCAAGCCTTTTGAGATGGCCCTGAGCCCAGTGCTCGACCTCCCAAAGGTGGTCTGCTTGTCTGTTTTGACTTAGATTCATCCATCCATATCATTACTGAGCCATTAAAAAGAATACATTTGAATCAGTTCTAATGAGGTGGATGAAACTGGAGCCTATCATACAGAGTGAATTAAGTCAGAACGAAAAACACCAATACAGTATACTAACGCATATATACAGAATTTAGAAAGATGGTAACGATGATCCTATATGCAAGACAGCAAAAGAGACACAGATGTATAGAACAGTCTTTTGGACTCTGTGGGAGAAGGAGAGGATAAGATGATTTGAGAGAATAGCAATGAAACATGTATATTATCATATGTGCAACAGATCGCCAGTCCAGATTCGATGCATGAGACAGGGTGCTTGGGGCTGGTGCACTGTGATGACCCTGAGGGATGGGATGGGCATGGAGGTGGGAGGGGGGTTCAGGATAGGGAACACATGTACACCCATGGCTGATTCATGTCAATGTATGGCAAAATCCACTGCAATATTGTAAAGTAATTAGCCTCCAATTAAAATAAATAAAAACAAAACAAAACAAAAAAACCCCAAAATATTTATGGTGGATTTCTAAATGAAAGGCTATAACCCATACAGGTACAAATTTTAAAGAATAACATTTAGTACAATGGTTCTGAAAAATAGATGTGATTGGGTGTCTGAAAGTCTGGACTTCCATTTATCTCATTGTGGCAGATGTTCAGATATAAGCATGTTTTTATTTTCTTCCTGGGCCCAAAGTTGAGTACATTTCCCAGGCTCCCTTACTAGCAGGTGTGGCTATAGCGTGGAGTTCTGGACAATGAAACGCAGGCAAAAGTGATGTGACCCACTTCCAGGCCTGGCTCATAGAAGCCTCCCACTGCTGAACTGCACTCCCCTTACCTCTCTGTCTGCCAGTTCACGACGTTCCAGGGCTGTGCAGGAGGGCAGAACCAGGACGCTAGGCTCCTGAAGGCCTGTTTAGAGCAGAGTTTCTTCCTCACCAGCTCACAGTGGATTGTGATAGAAGCAAGAATTAAACCGTTCTTACCTTACACCACCGAGATTTCAGGGTCTATCTGTTACACCTGGAGTCACTGACAGTAACCAATACGTTCCTCTAACTGCCTTCCTGGCTTCTGGGGTTTCAGTCCTAGAATCTGAACCAATCTGTTTTTACTGACTGGACCCCAGTTATGCTGCTAAACCTGTTATTTTTCTGTCATCTGTTCATGATCACCCACATTTAAATGCAAAACAAATAAAAACATATATTTTTAAATTTGTTTATTGAAGGATAATTGCTTTACAGAATTTTGTTGTCTTCTGTCAAACTTCAGCATGAATCAGCCGTAGATATACACATATCCCCTCCCTTTTGAAACTCCCTCTCATCTCCCCTCGCCCATCCCACCCATCCAGGTTGATACAGAGCTGCTGTTTGAGTTTCTTGGCCTAAATTCCCGTTGGCTGTCTATTTTACATACGGTAATGTAAGTTTCCATGTTATTCTTTACATACATCTCACATACCCTGAGGAAACCAAAATACATATTTTTTAAGCTGTTTCCCTGACTAAGTTTCTCTTTTATTATATACCTCTACTTCTCGGCTCTCCCAAATTAGGTTTAGGAATACTAATTTTTGGCCAGTGTTCCCGAGATCTTTCATCATTTATTGTGATCTGCCACTTTCTAGATGGGTGACCTTGAGAAAATAGTTTAATTTTCTTCAAGATGTAAGTTCTTTACATAGAGATAATAATTTCATCTCAGAAGTATGTTGTTAAAACTAAATGAACCTCAATTGGTTACCTCAAGTATAAAAACATGATACTAAAATATAGGCCAGATATTTTAACATAAGTATCACATGGATATTAACAGATACTTATTTTGGAAAAACTGAACTTTGGCAAAATGTAGACATCCACCTGAGTTTCTTCCCTCCTTTTCTTCTTCCTGCTCCCTTAACTCTCCATTATTAGCTACATTGGGGAACAAAGATCTGAAGATGCTTTTGCAATGAGCTACCATTTGCTGTCCACAGGAACATATGCCATTCATTCATTCATTCTTCTATCAAGTATTCACTGAGCACTCATCCTGTGTTAGTATTAAGGGAGACAGAGACAGGGTGCCATGGTTAATGAAAAAAGCTAGGAAAAGTGGTGTGGAAGTAAATGGCTGCATGCCCTGAGGGCAGGAGATAGAGGGAAAGGAAGTCCATGGGGACTGTCTTAGCAGGATCTTGTGTAAGATTGCCATTGAAAGCAGAAGCAGCAGAAATCCAGCCTGTGTCATTTATGCTCACAATTCTCTTCCTTCTGCCTTGGAATAAAAATATCAGAGGAAATTATTCTGTAAATGCGGCCATTATGTTTTACTTCTGCTGATACTGAAGTGCGTTCTTGTTCCTGGAGGACACAAGTGAAGGTGGCAGGGAGCCAGTGGTCTGGGTAGGTTGGAGACGCCAGCCTGGAACTGAAGATTTTCTGTAGGCAATCTCTTCATGGGTAATTGAAAGTGGGCTCTTTGAAATGCTAGTGATTTAATAACTTTCTTATGAATTAAAAAATAGGCACATGCTCTTCCTTTCTTCTTTATAAAGTAGCCATTTACACATCCTTCTGTGTTGGAAGTATTTCTAGCTTAAATATTTCAGAACTTTGAAAATTAAAAGGTTTGGGATTTAGGGTGAACATTTCCTGTCCTGTTTCACATGGCCGAGGCTGAACCTTTTGCATCCTGACATTTCCTGGCACAGGAGAAAACGCTGCCATGTTTTACAGCCACACGGAGAGTGAGGTAATCAGTAGCAGCAGAGGCCTTGATGTCTTTCTCTAAGTTATTCAGTCTTCAGGTCCCGCATGTGCTGATTCCTACCTGACATCTCCTCTCTGCCACATGCAATTGCTTTTGTTAATTTCATCGATTTAAAAAGAGCAGTTCTGCTTGTTTCTCGCCTTTGAGGTAGGCGGGCGAATTGATGTATTTCCTTCACTTTCATTCCCTGAGGTTGATGACATTTTCAGTAAGTAATCTTTTTTTCTCTACTTTGCATTATAAACATGTCTTTGGAATGTACAGGCATAAGTACCTGGTAGTAGGCATGTAATAATATGTGTGTGTGTATAAACACAAAATTGTACATAGATACATTTATACAAAAAAATGCAATGAGTATAACACATATGTATACTCATTGTAATATCTAAATATAGTTATAAACATAGTAGTTAGGCATACTTGTGCTTATAAGTATGTATGAGAACATTTGGTGCATATGTTTTACTCACACAATAAAGGGCTGAAAGGCCAGAAGAAGGCGACAAGGCACAGTTAATGGACTTTTTAGTCAGTTAGGACTAATTTCAATCTGTGCCTCTGTACTCACAAGCTGGATAACTTTGTAAAACTCAGTCAAGAAACTGAACCGTCTTAAGCCACAGATCCTTATTTCATGTCATAATCATGAAACCTCATTTCGTGTCATACCCGTGGAACACTTGTGCGAATTAAATGAGATCAGGGACCATGGTGCTTGTCCTTGCTGTGAGGTTGGAGCACAGCAAAAGATGAATACTATCTGCAACTAATTTATATTATTTTTGTATGGACAAGCATAACTGTTTATTTTCTAATTAATGGCAATTGCTTCTCTGCCTATCTCTAATTTCTGGTTAAATAATGGTTAGTCCATACTCTTTTCTTTTCAATGCTTGTTAAAATCTTCCAAAATGAATGTACTCCACAGATTATCTGAGTTCATTAAAATGATCAACACAGCAAAACCAATACAATATTGTAAAGTAATTAGCCTCCAATTAAAATAAATAAATTTATATTTTTTTAAAAAGTAGAACTCAAAAAAGAAATTTCTAAATATATTGAAATTATGAGCATTTATATAAAAGCTAATACTTTATAGCCAAATCATGTGTAGGACCTTGTTTGAGCAATAGATGCTTCAGATTTGGTTCTAGAACATTAGTATGTGTGCATACACATGTATATGCACACATGGATGTACATGTATGCACAAGTCACACACATATTACATACATCACCAATTACGACAAAGATAAATGAAAGGGCAAAAACAAAGTCAGAATAAAAATTAAATGTTTGGTAGCAAAATCGTCAGACTTTCAGAGACTGTTTCAATGGAAGAAAGGGTATGGAACTTCAAACAATAACCTTTTTTATGTCCTTAATGTAATGTAATGAAAGTTGCTCAGTCGTGTCCAACTCTTTGCGACCCCAAGGACTATACAATCCATGGAATTCTTTGGGCCAGAACACTGGAGTGGGTAGCCTTTCCCCTCTCCAGGGGATCTTTCCAACACCAGGGATCGAACCCAGGTCTCCCGCATTGCGGGCGGATTCTTTACCAGCTGAGCCACCAGGGAAGCCCTTTTATGTTCTTACATTACAGTACTGAACACGTAATCTTTGGTGACTCAATATCTCTAAATCTTGTTTTTCTCAAATATAAATTAGGAATACTAAAATCTCTTTCTCTTCTAGTTTACTGGGTTGAGTGCCAAGTTACTTCAGTCATGCCCCACTCTTTGCGAGCCTATGGACTGTAGCCCCCAGGCTCCTCTGTCCACAGGGTTCTCTAGGCCTGAATACTGGAGTGAGTTGCCATTCCCTACTCCAGGGGATCTACCCAATCCAGGGATAGAACCCCATCTCCTGCATCTCTTGCATTTGCAGATGAATAATTTGCCACTGAACCACATGGGAAGCCCTGAATTTTGGGGGGATAAATACATAACCTCTCTGAGCCGCAGTTTCTTTATATGTCAAATGAAATAAAGATTTACATACAGTGTAGGATTTTTGTGAAAATTGAGATAAATCATATTGACGTGATTTACAAGTTACAAGAAACTATATAAACTTCTATAGTCAAAATAATAGAGATATTACCATATACATTCTTATACTTTAAATATGCTTTTTTAAATTCCATCTTTAACAGCATTTTATTTATATGTGGGTATTTTTTTGAAATGTGACCTCCAAATCAAGGACTTATCATCATTCCAGCCTTTAACTATCCAACCAGCATATTCTATACAAGGTGTTGTACAAAGTTAACTAGTAATACGTGGGAAAATTCATACCTTAAAGCTAATATAATGAATATTAATACAGACTTTAAATATATGTATTTATATGAATGATTTTGTCTATCCTTAGGTATTGGATTAATTTTGTCAGTCTTTAAGAAAATAAACACATTTTCCTGTAAAAAAAAAATCAGCCTAGCCTTATTTGCAATAATAAAGTTTACCCATTCAGCTGTTATTCTAGAAACGTGCCCAGTGGTGCCACTGACATTTGGATACAGTCTGGGAGTACAAATGCAGTTCTCTCAGAAGTGTTGCTTTTACATTACTACCAACATGGTCTGTGACTGATACTTTGTGTTTAATCCAAAAGTGATCCCAGAAAATATCTTTATCCATTTCCATATGTTATTCTAAAACAGTATGTACAGTGGCTCAAGTTTTAGATTTACAATGGCTCTTTACATTTTTTTCTTCAAAATTTATTAAATGCCTACTGCTGCTGCTGCTGCTAAGTCGCTTCAGTCGTGGCTGACTCTGTGCATCCCCATAGATGGCAGCCCACAAGGCTCCCCCATCCCTGGGATTCTCCAGGCAAGAACACTGGAGTGGGTTGCCATTTCCTTCTCCAATGCATGAAAGTGGAAAGTGAAAGTGAAGTCGCTCAGTCGTGTCCGACTCTTAGCGACCACGTGGACTGCAGCCTACCAGGCTCCTCCGTCCATGGGATTTCCCAGGCAAGAGTACTGGAGTGGGGTGCCATTGACTTCTCCTATTAAATGCCTATCATAGGCCTAACTTATTGCTGGAATTTTAGGAAATGTGGAGAGTGAAATTAGACCTACTCCTGTCTTTGTAGAGCTTCCAGTCAGTGTGGGGGGCGTGAGTGGAGTGCCACCGGCATTCATCAAATAATTTATTAAAAACATGGAAAATGATCAACACAAATGTGATTTGTGCTAGGAAGAATAGATGAGTTTCCTAAGCAGTAAAAATCAATTGGATTTGGTGAAAGATTTTAATTGTGAATGGATTAAAAACTAAGAATATAAACTATGAGTCCTAGTTTTTTTTTTTTTTTTTTAAAGTAACTGGATGTTATAATAGAGTCTGAGATGGGAAATAGCAAAAGAGACCCAAGTTTAAGGCTGGAGGTATGGAGTAGGTAATGCTGTGATTTGGACATGCTGGATTTAATGTGCCGTTGAAATACCCAAGAGAAACCATCAAACTGGCAGTTGTCTATGATTCCAGCATTCAGAGGAAAACTCAGGTAAGGTAATATAAATGTGGGAGTCACTGATACTAAGAAGATAATCAAAGCCTTGGGCATGGATAAAATTGCTAGGAATCATATAGGTGAAGAAATAAAATAAATTAGTAAAACATTTTGAGTAGCTATAGCATGGTTATACGAATTACATTAATAGACACACACTTGCTTACCAGTACTATATCTACATTAACAACAAACCACTGAAGGTATTAACAAAGAAGAGAAGAGTAAAATGCATCGCCTGAATGTTACAATTGGTAACATAAATGTTATCCAAGTGATAAATATTTATCCAAATAATGTTGTTATTAACTTCTAACAATGACATATTCAGAGTTGGTGATTTTGACAGCTTTAAGATTGAATGATCTGGGTTGCTAAAAACAGGCTGAAGAGCATAGAAAAGTGCTGATATTGATGGTTTTGAAATTTGGATATTAACTATTAAACACATATTCAGAGGAATCTTGCAACATTTTGGTTACATCAGCCAACTTATCTCCAACCATGTTCTGAATTCCATTTTTTTCCAAACAAGTCCCTGACCTTGGCAAACCTTTAAGCTTTCATAGGGCCCAGGTACGCTTACAATTAAGCTACATTTAGCTTTTAATTGTTGATTGATAATTTCAGGTTTTTGTTAATTCCCCCACAGAATGACAGTGTTTAATAATGACCACTCAGTTTCATTTTCATTTTGTAGTTGCTACTTTTCCTGCACATCTCAAATATCTGACATATGGTACCAGTTAAGCACTTACTTCAATTAATACAGCCATTCTAGATCAGCAATGCTGGGATTTTTAACAATTGCACTGCCATCTTGTGCTCAGTGTCAGGCAGCAAATATTTCAGCTCCAAAATATCATGCCAGTGTCTGTGTTCTGGGGTCATTCCTAGTACCAGCTGGTCCAGGTGGGTTCTCAGAGACATCGATTCTGAGACAGAGATTGATGTGGTGATGGTTTATCAGGGTGTGCTCTTGGTACCAAGGGAAGGGAAGGGATGGGAAAGAATGGAGATTGGACAGAAGAAGGTGAGTTGTGATGCAGGCTCAGTGGAGAGCTCAGCCAGCTCTACAGGGAGATTCACACTGGAGTGGCCCTTCAGAATTGTGCCAAGTTGTCCTTGAATTCATCAGTTATTGAATACAGTCTGTGTTGAGGGAAGTGATTTTCTTTAGCTAAAGCAATCTTAGTATGGGACTGAAAGTGGAGGACTTTCTGTGGGCAGTATTTCCAGCTTTGGGGGAAATAAGTCCTCCTTCCTGTAGGGGGAATCTTGGCTGTGCATCATAGAGTCCACAACCATATAATTCCATCAAAATAAATTGTGATTATGGCAATATGAAGATAGTTTACCTTTCAAAGTCCCAAATTTCTCACATGTTTATTTACTATTATTTTGAAGTACTCTAATTTAAGAGACTCTTTATGGTTATACATTTTCCTGGGTTGGTTCCCTCTACATCTATAAACATCAGCTATAATTAGTGTTTGTTTTTTTTTTTTAATTCAAATCTGAGACCTTATATGGAAGATACCATGAGTTCTTCTTTAAAAAGTCACTGACACCATATACTGAGTGTGCTTGGTCATTCAGTCGTGTCTGACAGCCCTCCAGGCTCCTCTGTGCATAGGGATTCTTCAGGCAAGAATACTGGAGTGGGTTGCCATGCCCTCCTCTGGGGATCTTCTCAACCCAGGGATGGAACCCAGGTCTCCTGCATTGCAGGCAGATTCTTTACCAGCTGAGCTACCAGGGAAGTCCCAACATACACTGAATGTTCTATGATATTTGCAGAATGGCTGTTGACTGGGTCCTGCCACAGTATGTACTAGTCAGGCTTTCTATCCATCAGTTTACTTTTACAAAGAAGTACTATATGAAAAGGTAATGGCCACATTGTAGACATTCTATGACTATTACTTTCCCTCTACCACTTCATTCATAAATACTTACAGTTTTAAAATCTTAAAATTTCTCATGATATTTTAGGGGGGAAACATCCATGAAAAACAAACCTTGTTAGGGAGCTTAAATTAGCCTTTCCAAAGTACTCTGTCAAAGCTGAGATTAAATTACCTGTGGCTCAGATGGTAAAGAGTCCACCTACCAATGCACAGATCCAGGTTTGATCTCTGGGTCAGGAAGATCCCCTGGAGGAGGGTATGGCAACCCACTCCAGTATTCTTGCCTGGAAAATCCCATGGACAGAGGAGCCCAGAGGGCTACAGTCCACAGGGTTGCAAAGAGTCGGACATGACTGAGTGACTAACACGCACACAAAGTACTCTATCAAAGTTGAGATTAAGTTACTTTTAGATTACATTTATCCAAAAATATTTCTTGTCTTTTATTAGAGATAATTTCCAGGACATTGAGACTAAACTCTTCAGCACTCGCATATACTCTTGGCTCTTGTTTTGAATCTGAGAATTACATTCATGGTCTACTTGTGATCCCCATGTAAAACTGATTTTTCTAAAATAAGATTTTATATTACTGTTAATATATGCAGATTTAAAAATTTTACATCAGATGTGGCAATAACTCTTGGTTCTCAATAGCATTTCCAGAGAGAAAAAAATGCATTGTACTTTTCTTTCACTGCAACATCTGTGATTATCTTTCTATAAGTTCATTTTCTTAGAAATGGGGAAAGTTTTCTCCTCCTCCATTGGCTTATAACTAATAGTTATTAAAATATAGCAGAGAAGGTATACTTTTTCTATCCTCAAGTTCCTTAAAAAATTAATGTCCCTTTAGAAATTACTCTAGAAATGTTTATAGAAAACTGTTAATCTAGGGGAAAGTATGGTGGATGGATGCACATGATTGTTGCACATCAGAGATGAGGTAGTGGGTGTACGTTCTGAAGTTTCATTGCACTGTGGGAAAATAATTGTCCCGAATCAAAGAATGTGCTGCCCAGAGTTCCAAATATGTCACAAGGACTGATTGTGTGGAAGTTGCAAAAGATAGATAGTTCAGCACAGTTTTCTGGGTAACATAACATTTTTATAATATTCATTAGAAGGTCCAGTCTTGAAAAATGATGCAAAACCCCTTATATACTAAGCTCTGCCATCATACAGACTCCTTTGGTAAAGCACTTGTCTATCATAAACCCATTTTGATTCCTTTGAAAGAGAATTATATTCCTGGAAACATTAATTTTTATAGCATAAATTTATGAACAGTTCTTTGAAGACCTACAAGGCATTTTAGAACTAACACCCAAAAAAGATGTTCTTTTCATTTTAGGGGACTGGAATGCAAACGCAGGAAGTCAAGAAACACCTGGAGTAACAGGCAAATTTGGCCTTGGAGTAGAGAATGAAGCAGGGCAAAGGCTAATAGAGTTTTGCCAAGACAAGGCACTGGTCATAGCAAACACCCTCTTCCAACAACACAAGAGAATACTCTACACATGGACATCACCAGATGGCCAACACCAGAATCAGATTGATTATATTCTTTGCAGCCAAAGATGGAGAAGCTCTATACAGTCAGCAAAAACAAGACCGGGAGCTGACTGGCTCAGATCATGAACTCCTTATTGCCAAATTCAGACTGAAATTGAAGAAAGTGGGGAAAACCACTAGACCATTCAGGTATGATCTAAACAAAATCTCTTATGATTATACAGTGGAAGTGAGAAATAGATTTAAGGGACTAGATCTGATAGACAGAGTGCCTGATGAACTATGGATGGAAGTTCATGACATTGTACAGGAGACAGGGAGCAAGACCATCCTCCAAAAAAAGAAATGGAAAAAAAGCAAAATGGCTGTCTGAGGAGGCCTTACAAATAGCTGTGGAAAGAAGAGAGGCAAAAAGCAAAGGAGAAAAGGAAAGATATACCCATTTGAATGCAGAGTTCCAAAGAACATCAAGGAGAGATAAGAAAGCCTTCCTCACTGATCAGTGCAAAGAAATACAGGAAAATAATAGAATGGGAAAGACTAGAGATCTCTTCAATAAAATTAGAGATACCAAGGGAACATTTCATGCAAAGGTAGGCTCAATAAAGGACAGAAATGGTATGGACCTAACAGAAGCAGAAGATATTAAGAAGAAGTGGCAAAAATACACAGAAAAACTGTACAAAAAAGATCTTCACGACCCAGATAATCATGATGGTGTGATCACTCACCTAGAGCCACACATCCTAGAATGTAAAGTCAAGTGGGCCTTAGGAAGAATCACTACAAACAAAGCTAGTGGAGGTGATGGAATTCCAGTTGAGCTATTTCAAATCCTGAAAGATGATGTTGTGAAAGTGCTGCACTCAATATGCAACCACATTTGGAAAACTCAGCAGTGGCCTCAGGACTGGAAAAGGTCAGTTTCATTCCAGTCCCAACGAAAGGCAATGCCAAAGAATGCTCAAACTACCACACAATTGCACTCATCTCACACGCTAGTAAAGTAATGCTCAAAATTCTCCAAGCCAGGATTCAGCAATATGTGAACCATGCACTTCCAGAAGTTCAAGATGGTTTTAGAAAAGGCAGAGGAACCAGAGATCAAATTGCCAACATCTGCTGGATCATTGAAAAAGCAGGAGAGTTCCAGAAAAAACATCCATTTCTAATTATTGACTATGCCAGAGCCTTTGACTGTGTGGATCACAATAAACTATGGAAAACTCTGAAAGGGATAGGAATACCAGACCACCTGACCTACCTCTTGAGAAATCTATATACAGGTCAGGAAGCAACAGTTAGAATTAGACATGGAACAACAGATTGGTTCCAAATAGGGAAAGGAGTATGTCAAAGCTGTGTATTGTCACCCTGCTTATTTAACTTATATGCAGAGTACATCATGAGAAATGCAGGGCTGGAGGAAGCACAAGCTGGAATCAAGATTGCTGGAAGAAATCTCAATAACCTCAAATATACAGAGGACACCACCCTTATGGCAGAAAGTGAAGAACTAAAGAGCCTCTTGATGAAAGTGAAAGAGGAGAGTGAAAAAGTTGGCTTAAAGCTCAATATTCAGAAAATGAAGATCATGGCATCTGGTCCCATCACTTCATGGCAAATAGATGGTGAAACATTGAAAACAGTGGCTGACTTTATTTTTGGGGGCTCCAAATCACTACAGATGATGACTGCAGCCATGAAATTAAAAATGCTTGCACCTTGGAAGAAAAGCTATGAGCAATCTAGATAGCATATTAAAAAGCAGTGACATTACTTTGCCAACAAAGGTCTGTCTATGCAAGGCTATGGTTTTTCCAGTAGTCATGTATGGATATAAGAGTTGGACTGTAAAGAAAGCTGAGTCCTGAAGAATTGATGCTTTTGAACTGTGGTGTTGGAGAAGCCTCTTGAGAGTCCCTTGGACTGCAAGGAGATCCAACCAGTCCATCCTAAAGGAGATCAGTCCTGAGTGTTCATTGGAAGGACTTTTGTTGAAGCTGAAACTCCAATACTTTGGTCACCTGATGCAAAAAGCTGACTCATTTGAAAAGACTCTGATGCTGCAAATATTGAGGGCAGGAGGAGAAGGGGACGACTGAGGGTAAGATGGTTTGATGGCATCACTGACTCAATGGACATGAGTTTGGGTGAACTCCAGGAGTTGGTGATGGACAGGGAGGCATGGTGTGTTGTAGTCTATGTGGTTGCAGAGAGTCAGACATGACTGAGCAACTGAACTGAACTGATAGCATAAATCTATATATGACATAATTCTGTGATATAAATTAGAGAAAATTATTGGGAATTTTGAGTGAAAATTGAATGAAAAGGTTATTGGGAATTCATAATATTCATAGACATATTAAAAAAAAGAATCAAGGTAAAATGTAATAACTGCTGTTATGGACTGAGTTGTGTCCCCTAAGACAATATGTTGAAGTCCTAACACTCATTATCTGGAAAAGTGACTATATTTGGATGTTGGGTCTTTGAAGTGGTAATTAGTGTAAAATAGGTAATTAAGATGGACCCTACTACAGTATAAATGGAGTCATTACAAGAGGAAGAAATCTGGACCCAGATCTATACAAAAGAAAAACCATGACAGAGAGAAGATAACCATTTAAAGCTAAATAGAGAGGCCTCAGGAGAGGGCAATGGCACCCCACTCCAGTACTCTTGCCTGGAGAATTCCATGGATGGAGGAGCCTGGTAGACTGTGGTCCATGGGGTCTCGAAGAGTCGGACACGACTGAAGCGACTTAGCAGCAGCAGCAGCAGCAGCAGCAGAGAGGCCTCAGAAAAAAAAATTGTTTCCAACTTTATCTTGGACTTCAGCTTCCAGAATTGTGAGATTTCTGTTATTTAAATGACTCCAGTCTGTGGTACTTAGTTATGGCAGCCCTAGCATACTAATACCCTGTTTGCAAAAATGAGAAAATTTATTGAATTTGGATTTGTGTGTTTATCTGTACTTTAGGTCCATTTATTTAGCTGAAACATTTTGTCATAATTAGAGTGAACCAATACTCATCACTAAACAAAGAAATATTTGGACTTCTTAAATATATCTGAATTAAAAAAATTTTTTGTGTGTGTTTCTTTTCTTTTTTTATTGAAGGATAATTGCTTTACAGAATTTTGTTGTTTTCTGTCAAACCTCAACATTAATCAGCCATAGGTATACATATATCCCTCCCTCTTTTGAAACTCCCTCCCATCTCCCTCACCATCCCACTCCTCTAGGTTGATACAGAGCCCCTGTTTGGGTTTCCTGAGACTACTGCAAATTTCTGTTGGCTATCTATTTTACATATGGTAATGTAAGTTTCCATGTTACTCTTTCCATACATCTCACCCTCTCCTCCCCTCTCTCCATGTTCATAAGTCTTTTCTCTGTGTCTGTTTCTCCATTGCTGCCCTGCAAATAAGTTCTTCAGTA
Organism: Bison bison bison; assembly: GCF_000754665.1. Lineage (NCBI taxonomy): Eukaryota > Metazoa > Chordata > Mammalia > Artiodactyla > Bovidae > Bison > Bison bison. The sequence goes on from NW_011495014.1 coordinate 1,836,041, forward strand.
CCATTCTTCTAGATTTCATATATGTGCATTAGAATACGATATTTATCTTTCTCTTTCTGACTCCCTTAACTCTGTATAATAGATTCTAGGTTCATCCAACCCCTTAAAACTGACTCAAATGCATTCCTTTTTATGGCTGAGTAATATTCCACTGTGTATATGTACCACAACTTCTTTATCCATTCATCTGTTGATGGACATCGAGGTTGCTTCCATGTTCTAGCTATTGTGAATAGTGCTGCGGTGAACAATGGGATACATGTGTCTTTTTCAATTTTGGTTTCCCTAGGGTGTATGCTTAGGAGCGGGATTGCTAGGTCATATGGTGGTTTTATTCCTAGTTTTTAAAGGAATCTCCATACCGTCTTCCATAGTGGCTGTATCAATTTACATTCCCACCAACAGTGCGAGAGTGTTCCCTTTTCTCCACACCCTCTCCAGCATTTACTGTTTATAGACTTTTTGATGAGGGCCATTCTGACCGGTGTGAGATGATATCTCATTGTAGTTTTGATTTGCATTTCTCTAATAATGAGCAATGTTGAGCATCTTTTCATGTGTTTGTTAGCCATCTGTACGTCTTCTTTGGAGAAATGTCTGTTTAGGTCTTTTTCCCACTTTTTGATTGCATTGTTTGTTTTTCTGACATTGAGTTGTATGAGCTGCTTGTATACTTTGGAAATTAATCCTTTGTCAGTTGCTTCATTTGCTATTATTTTCTCTCATTCTGAGGGTTTTCTTTTCACCTTGCTTATAGTTTACTTTGCTGTGCAAAAGCTTTTAAGTTTAATCAGACCACACTTTTTTTTACATTTGTTTTTATTTCCGTTACTCTAGGAGATGGGTTATAGAGAATCTTACTTTGATTTATGTCATTGAATGTTCTGCCTAAATTTTTCTCTAAGAGTTTTATAGTTTCTGGTCTTACATTTAGGTCTTTAAACAATTCTGAGTTTATCTTTGTGTATGGTGTTAGGAAGTGTTCTAATTTCATTCTTTTACATGTAGCTGTCCAGTTTTCCCAGCTCCATTTATTGAAGAGGCTGTTTTTGCCCCATTGTATATTCTTGCCTCCTTTGTCAAAAACAAGGTACCCATAGGTGCATGGGTTTATTTCTGGGCTTTTTATCTTGTTCAATTGGTCTATATTTCTGTTTTTGTGCCAGTACCATACTGTCTTGATGACTGTAGTTTGTAATATAATCTGAAGTCAGGAAGGTTGATTCCTCCAGCTCCATTCTTCTTTCTCAAGACTGCTTTCGCTTTTCAGGGAATTTTGTGTTTCCATATGAATTGTGAAATTTTTTGTTCCAGTTCTGTGAAAAATACCATTGGTAATTTGATGGGGATTGCATTGAATCTGGAGAAGGAAATGGCAACCCACTTCAGTGTTCTTGCCTGGAGAATAATGTGGACACAGGGGCCTGGTGGGCTGCTGTCCATGGGGTCACATAGAGTCGAACACGACTGAAGCGACTTAGCATGCGTGCATGCATTGGAGAAGGAAATGGCAACCCACTACAGTATTCTTGCCTGGAGAATTCCAGGGACAGAGGATCCTGGTGGGCTGCTGTCTATGGGGTAGCACAGAGTCAGGCACCACTGTAGTGACTTAGCAGCAGCAGCAGCAGCATTGAATCTGTAGATTGTATTTGGTAGTATAGTCATTTTCACAATATTGATTTTTCCTACCAAGAAACATGGAATATCTCTTCATCTGTTTATGTTGTCTTTGATTTCTTTCATTAGTGTCTTATAATTTTCTGTGTACAGTCCTTTTGTTTCCTTACATAAGTTTATTCCTAGATATTTAATTCTTTTTGTTCCATTGGTGAATGGGATTGATTCCTTAATTTCTCTTTCTGATTTTTCATTGTTAGTATATAGACATGCAAGCAATTTCTGTGTATCGATTTTGTATCCTGCAACTTTGCTAAATTCACTGATTTACTAGAGCTCTAGTAATTTTCTGATACTAACTTTAGGATTTTCTATGTACAGTATCATGTCATGTGCAAACAGTGAGAGTTTTACTTCTTTTTTGATCTGGATTCCTTTTATTTCTTTTTCTTTTCTGATTGCTGTAGCTAGGACTTACAAAACTATGTTGAATAACAGTGGTGAAAGTGGATATCCTTGTTATGTTCCTGATCTTAGAGAGAATGTTTTCAGTTTTTACCATTGAGGATAATGTTTGTTTAGGCTTATCATATATGGCCTTTACTGTGTTGAGGTAGGTTCCTTCTATGACCATTTTTTTGAAGAGTTTTAATCACAAAGCGGTGCTGAATTTTGTCAAAGGTTTTTTCTGCATCTATTGAGATTATCATATGATTTTTATCTTTCAGTTTGTTAATGTGGTGTATCACATTGATTGATTTGCATGTATTGAAGAATCCTTGCATTCCAGGAATAAACCCAACTTGATCATGGTATTTGAGCTTTTTGATGTGTTGCTAAATTCTGTTTGCTAAAATTTTGTTGAGGATTTTTGCATCTATGTTCATCAGTGATATCTGCCTGTAGTTTTCTTTTTGTGTGTTGTCTTTGTCTGGCTTTGGTATCAGGGTGATGATGGCCCCATAGAATGAGTTTGGAAGTGTTTCTTCCTCTGCAATTTTTTAAAAGAGTTTTAGAAGGATAGGCATTAGCTCTTCTCTTCTCTAAATGTTTGATAGAATTCTCCTGTGAAACCATCTGGTCCTGGGCTTTTGTTTTTTGGGAAATTTTTGATCATAGTTTCAGTTTCAGTGCTTGTAATTGGGTTGTTTATAATTTCTATTTCTTCTTGGTTCAGTCTTGGAAGATTGAACTTTTCTAAGAATCTGTCCATTTCTTCCAGGTTATCCATTTTATTGCCATATAGTTGTTCATAATAGTCTCTTATAATCCTTTCTATTTCTGCCTTGTCTGTTGTAATCTCTCCTTTTTCATTTCTAATTTTATTAATTTGATTCTTCTCTCTTTTTTTCTTGATGAGTCTGGCTAAAGGTTTGTCAATTTTGTTTATCTTCTCAAAGAACCAGCTTTTAGTTTTTATTAATCTTTACTATTGTTTCTTTCATTTCTTTTTGATTTATTTCTGCTCAGATCTTTATGATTTCTTTCCTTCTACTACTTTTGGGTTGTTTTTGGTTCTTTTTCCAGTTGTTTTAGGTGTAAAGTTAGGTTGTTTATTTGATGTTTTTCTTGTTTCTTGAGTTAGGATTATATTGCTATAAACTTCTCTCTTAGAACTGCTTTAGCTGCATCCCATAGGTTTTGAGTTGTGTTTTCATTGACATTTGTTTCTTGAAATTTTCTGATTTTCCTTTTGATTTCTTCAGTAACCTGTTGGCTATTTAGAAACATGTTGTTTAATCTCCATGTATTTGTGTTTCTTACAGTTTTTTTCTTGTGATTGTTATCTACTCTCATAGCATTGTTGCTGGAGATTTTACTGAGGTTTGATTTGTGAGCCAAGATGTGGTCATTCCTGGAGAATGTTCTATGTGTACTTGAGAAGAAGGTGTATTCTTCTGCATTTGCATGGAATGTCCTAAAGATATCAAGGAAATCCGTCTCCTCTAAAGTATCATTAAAGACTTGTGTTTCCTTATTAATTTTCTGTTTTGATGTTTGTCCATGGGTGTGAGTAGGGTGTTAAAGTCTCCTACTATTATTGTGTTGCTGTCAATCTCTCCTTTTATGTCTTTTAGCGTTTGTCTTATGTATTGAGGTACTCCTTTGTTGGGTGCGTAGATATTTACAGCTGTTACATCTTCCTCTTGAAGTGATCCCTTGATCATTATGTAGTGTCCTTCCTTATCTCTTGTAATTTTTATTTTAAGGTCTATTTTGTCTGATATGAGGGTTGCTGCTCCAGCTTTCTTTTGCTTCCAATTTGCATGGAATATATTTTTCCATCCTCTCACTTTTAGTCTATATGTGTGTTTAGGTCTGAAGTGGGTTTCTTGTAGGCAGCATATATATGGGGCTTGTTTCTGTATCCATTCAGCCAGTCTGTGTCTTTTGGTTGGAGCATTTAATCCATTTACATTTAAAGTAATTATTGATATATATATTTCTCTTGCCATTTTCTTAATTGTTTGGGGTTGATTTTGTAGATCTTTATTCTTCTCTTTGTATTCTTGACTATATAAAAGTCCCTTTAACATTTTTTGCAAAACTGGTTTGAAGGCACTGAATTCTCTTAATTTTTGCTTGTCTGAAAAGGTTTTTATTTCTCCATCAATTTTGGATGAGATCCTTGCTGGGTAAAGTAATCTTGGTTTAGATATTTCCCTTTCATTACTTCAAATATATCCTGCCAATCCCTTCTGGCCTGCAGAGTTTCTGTTGAAAGATCAGCTATTAAGCATATGGGGTTTCCCTTGTATGTTACTTGTTGCTTCTCCCTTGCTGCTTTTAATATTTTTTTCTTTGTGTTTAGTCTTTGTTAGTTTGATTAGTATGTGTCTTGGCATGTTTCTCCTTGAGTTTATCCTGTGTGGGACTCTTTGTGCCTCTTGGACTTGACCGACTATTTCCTTTTCCAGGTTGACAAAATTTTCAAGTATAATCTCTTCAAAAATTTTCTCATACCCTGTCTTCTCTTCTTCTGGGATCCCTATAATTTGAATGTTGGTGCATTGACATTGTCCCAGAGGTCTCTGAGACTATCCTGAGTTCTTTTCCTTCCTTTTACTTGATTCTGCTCTTCAGAAGTTATTTCCACCATTTTACCTTTCAGCTCACTGATTCGTTCTTCTGCTTCAGATATTCTGTTATTGATTCCTTCTAGAGTATTTTTAATTTCAGTAATTGTGTTTTTTGTCTCTGTGTGTTTATTCTTTAATTCTTCTAGGTCTTTGTTAATTGATTTCTGCATTTTCTCCATTTTGTTTTCAAGGTTTTGATCATCTTTGCTATCATTATTCTGAATTATTTTTCAGGTAGTTTGCCTATTTCCTCTTCATTTATTTGGACTTCTGTGTTTCTAGTTTATCCCTTCATTTATATAGTGTTTATCTCCCTTTTCATTATTATTTTTTTAAAACTTATTGTGTTTGAGATCTCCTTTTCCCAGGCTTCAAGGTGGAATTTTTTCTTCCTTTTGGTTTCTGCCCTCCTAAGGTTGGTTCCTCCAGTACTCTTGCCTGGAAAATCCCATGGATGGAGGAGCCTGGTAGGCTGCAGTACATGGGGTCGCTAAGAGTCGAACATGACTGAGCGACTTCACTTTCACTTTCATGCATTGGAGAAGGAATTGGCAACCCACTCCACTGTTTTTGCCTGGAGAATCCCAGGGACAGGGGAGCCTGGTGGGCTGCCGTCTATGGGGTTGCACAGAGTCAGACAAGACTGAAGTGACTTAGCAGCAGCAGCAAGGTTGGTTCGGTGGTTTGTGTAAGCTTTGTATAGGGTGAGATTTGTGCTGAGTTTTTGTTTGTTTGTCTGTTTGTTTTCCTCTGATGGGAAAGACTGAGTGAGGTGGTAATCCTGTCTACTGATGATTGGGTTTGTATTTTTGTTTAGTTGTTTAGATGAGGGGTCCTGCATAGAGTACTATTGGTCCTTGGATGATGCTGAGTCTTGTATTCAAATGGGTTCTTTTGTTTGTGTTCTCACTATTTGATACTCCCTAGGATTAGTTCTCTGGTAGTCTAGGGTCTTGGAGTCAGTGTTTCTACTCCAAAGGCTCAGGGCTTATCTCTGGTCAGGAACAAAGATTCCAGAAGTGTTTTTTTTTTTTTTTTTATGGCATTAAGTGAGATTAAAACAAATATCCAAAAATGAGAAATCAAAGATGAACTCCAGACAAATGGCAGTTACAAAATCAGCAAATAATAATTAAAATAATGGAATATACACATATACATATACATTCATGAGCAAAGTCAAAACAGTCCAACAAAAATAAAGTACAGTAGCTTGGCCTGGTGAATAAAGGAAATCAGAAATTATATTTATCAGTTAAGAACAAAACTAAAGCACAAACTGGAAAACAAAGCTAATGCAAGGTGCCAAGTGGGGAATAAAGCAGTGAAAACAAAACTAACAAATATATTGAGAGGAAAGGAAAGAAAGAAAGAATAGATATGCAAAGTTAAATAAAGGTAGATGAAGAAGATTGATATACATTTAAGATTAACTACAAGGGGAAAAGAACAGTAGGAAAGGCAAACAAAGGAATAAATGTAGAAAAAATATAATAGATTTTTAAAAATTAAAATTATAAAAAAGAGAAAAGAAAAAAAAAAGAAAGAAAAAAAAAAAAAAGGGAAAAAAGGAAAACTTCACAGAACTGCTAAAGCCCAATGTAGAGGCAGAAGTTTATAACAACAATAAAAAGTGTGACTGAATATACACATATACCTATACACCCATAAGCAAAATCAAAACAGTCCAACAAAAATAAAGTACAATAGACTGGCCTGGCAAACAAAGGAAACCAAAAATTATATCTACCAGAACAAAACTAACTAAAGCAAAAACTGGAAAACAAAACTAAAGCAAGGTGCCAATTGGGGAATAAAGCAATGAAAATAAAATTAACAAACATGTTGAGAGGAAAGGAAAGAAAGATAGAATAGATATGCAAAGTTAAATAGAGGTAGATGAAGAAGATTTACATACACTAAAGATTGACTGCAAGGGGAAAATAACAGTAGGAAAAGCAAACAAATGAATAAATGTAGAGAAAATAATAATAGGTTAAAAAATTAAAAATTAAAATTAGAAAAAGAGAAAAGAACAATTAAAAAAAAAAGGAAAACTCTACAGAACTGCAGAAGCTCAATGTAGAGGCAGAGGTTTATAACAACAATAACAAATGTGACTGAGGAAAAAAAAGTTCAAAAGCTTAATTCGATTTCATAGTGCCAATAAAATCAACTACTACAATGGCGGGGCAGGGTGGGGGAGGTGGCGAAGGAAAAAAAAAGAAACAAAATCCAAAAGAATCTACAGAAAAGTCAAAACATAAGAAAAATAGTTTTTCTTGAGTCGCTGCTTCAGAGTCCTTTCCCTCGCTGAGAGTCACAGTCCCCCTCACCTCCCTAGGATGCCCTCAAGCACTTGCTGATCTCTGGACCTGCTTTGGGGGGAGCTCAGATTCTAATCTGGTCCTACCCTCTGTGTTCTTGCCTCCAATGTCCACAGCTATCAGAACCAGTGCGTTTTCTTTTGGGGGAGCTCTCAATGACCTTTTTTATATTCTGTAAAATAGAATATAACAGAGTTTGCCTAGCTGATCGTGTGGATTTAATCTGCAGCTTGTACAGATGGTGGGAAGGTTTTGGGTCTTCTTCCTTAGCCACACTGCCCCTGGGTTTCAACTGTGGTTTTATTTCCACCTCCACATGTGGTTCGTCCACTGGGGTTTGCTCCTGAGGCTGCCCTGGGGGACTTGGGTTTGCCCCCGTGAGGGCCAGGTGTTGAGGTGCATCTGCTTGGGTCACAGGGCTTCTGGCAGCATCCAGTACTCAGGGGAGTTTGTGGCAAGGGAAGCAGGAAATATAGTTCTTTAGAAGGGTATAGGAACCAGTATTGGCCAATATGCTCCAGTATTCTTGCCTGGAGAACCCCATCCCTGACAGAGGAGCCTGGCAGGCCACAGTCTACAGGGTCACAAAGAGTCAAACACTACTCACTGTGTGCTTAGATGCAAGACTTTTGCTTGACTGTGGCAGCTCTGCCCCAGTGAGTGTTGAGTGTGAAGGTAGCACAGCTGCTTGGCTTGTGGGGACCCTGGCTGCACCAAGTGTGCAGGGCCACAGATTGCCTCTGCCACAGGAGTTATGGCCCTATCAGATTTTTAAGCCTCTTGTAGCTGGCGATCAGAAAGCCTCTTTGGCCAGTCTTTCTCCATAGCTCTGCCCATCCAGGCACTTAGAGTGCTCCCTTGCCTGGAGTCCTTCTCTGTTGTTCAGCATGTCAGGCACATAGAGGGCCCCCTCCCCCTCCCCCCCAGCCCCCGGCTGGGGGCCTACTCTGTAGATCAGTGCATCAGGCACTTAAAGGGGAACCCTGGGTGGGGTTCTACTCTGTAGTTCAGTGTGTCAGGAGTTTGATGGGCCAGTCTCTCTATTGTCCAGCTGCTGATGCTGGCGCCTGGGGAGAGAGAGGCTATGGTGATGGCTTCACCCTTTATGTATGACTCAGCAGTACTGCCTTGCTTCCATGGCTGCCTGGCTTTCCTTAACTGGCATTTCCCACCACGATCTCCTCCCTCACATCCCATTGATCTGTCTCGTCTCAGTCAACAGCAGCCCCTGCACTGGGATTGCTCCACAATCCCTAAAATCCAGCTCCCAGCTGCTGTGCCTTCCAGGGGACCTGTGTCCCTGTCTGGGGTAGGTACGGCTGCGGCAAGGACTGTCTGATTCTCATTCCATTTAGGCTGCCACAGATCAGCTGTTTCACTCTTGGCCTTAAATGTTTCTCCTCTGACTCAGACAGTTGCCCCAATGTGGGGATCAGATCCCTGTTTCAGTTCCTCCACCGGCCGAGGGCAGGTCCAGTCCTACTAACACTCCTGTTTTTCCCCCTAGTTCCTTTGTCCTACCGAGTTTTGGGTGGTTCTATATATTCTTTCCCACTGGTCAGGTACTCCTGTCTGCTCTCAGCTGGTGTTCTGCATGCACTTCTGTGGCTGAAGGCATCTTCCTGATGTATCCATGGAGAGAGATGTACTCCACGTCCACCTACTCCTCTGCCATCTTGTTCTCTCCCCAAATATATCTGAATTTTTAAAAAATCTTACATGTTGCCCAAGGAAGGTGAGGCAGTCAATGATTATTTCTGATAAAGAAGGTTTTAAAACAATATGTTGTTGACTGAGTGAAGGTTAAACAAAAGAACAATTCATATTTTTCTATTGTCTTCCCTGATATCTACATTAGCTAATTTTAATCCCAAGTTTTAATGTAACTGACAGTTATGTGGACTGGGATATCAAAATTAAATGCGCAGAATCCCAAGGTAGAAATTTTGTAAAGCAAACCACTTTTGTAAAAGTGCAACTGACATTAATAAACTAAATCTCAAGATATTGCCATGATCATTTATAAATTATTTTTTCTCTACGGAAACTTTTGTGTAATCTTAGCATATATTATCTCACAAGACATAATTAAAGGTTGTGTGTGCCACAACTAAATCCCAGATGCCATAACTAAGGCCCAGAGCAGCCAAATGAATAATATGTGCATGCTCAGTGGCTCAGTCACGTCCAACTCTTTGTGACCCTATGGACTGTAGCTCACCAGGTTCCTCTGTCCATGGGATCTCTCAGGCAAGAATACTGGAGTGAGTTGTCATTTCCTTCTCTAGCAGATCTTCTTGACTCAGAGATTAAACTTGCATCTCCTGTGTCTCCTTTATTGGCAGGCAGATTTTTACCACTGAGCCAACTCAAAGCCAATAAATAAATAATAAAGATTCAAAGAGTAGATCAAAAGTGGAATAATTCAATTTAAACAGTAATTTTGCTATTGTAGTACCACAGTTAACGGTTTTCTTTGCAGATTTTCACAGTACTCCATTAAACTGGGTAAATATATTCCCACAAAATGTATATGTTGAAGCCATATCCCCAGTGTGACTATATATGGAGGTAGGGTTTGTATTAAAGATGATTAAGGTTAAATGAAGTTACTGGAGTGGGGCCCTAATCCAATAGGCCTAATATCTTTATAGGAAGAGGAAGAAACATCATCAGTACACCTGCATAGAGAAGAGGCCATGTGAGGACACAGTGAGAGGGCAAGCTGTCTGCAAGTGAAGGAGAGAGGCCTTAGGAGAAACCAATCCTGCAGACACCTTGATCTTGAACATCTAGCCTTCAGAACTGTGAGAAAGTAAATTTCTGTTGTCTAAGCCATCCAGTATGTGGTTCTTTATATGGCAACCCTGGCAAATGAATAATGTCTTAGAAACCTGTTGAGAACATACTAATAAGAGAGAATTGTTATAATTCCTAAAAAGAATGAGTTTTCAACATTACATTTTGGTTTCATACTTGATAGAAAGACAATGGTCTGTGCTCATGTAGAAAAATACAGAATAAGGCCTATTTTATATATGTACATTTTACATCAAAATGCCTTTTCACATTCTTGACAACAAAGGACCTTTGCCAACAAAGGTCCGTCTAGTCAAAGCTATGGTTTTTCCAGCAGTCATGTATGGAGGTGAGAGTTGGACTATAAAGAAAGTTGAGCACCAAAGAACTGATGCTTTTGAACTGTGGTGTTGGAGAAGACTCTTGAGAGTCCCTTGGACTGCAAGGAGGTCCAATCAGTCCATCCTAAAGGAAATTAGTCCTGAATATTCACTGGAAGGACTGATGCTGAAGCTGAAACTCCAATACTTTGGCCACCTAATACAAAGAACTGATTTATTGGAAAAGACCCTGATTCTGGTAAAGATTGAAGGCAGGACGAGAAGGGGATGACAGAGGATGAGATGGTTGGATGGCCTCACACTTGATGGACGTGAGTTTGAGTAAGCTCCTGGAGTTAGTGATGGACAGGGAAGCCTGCGTGCTGCAGTCCATGGGGTCTCAAAGAGTCGGACATGACTGAGCGACTGAACTAAACTTGAAGTTAACATGCAGTGGCTCATTTATATTCACATTATTTTTCTTCTCAGAATTATCACATGTATTTGAGGAAAGGAAAAGTCAGAAGTGAAATTTTCGAAAGACAGTGTTTTGTAACAAAAAATTAACGTCCATTAAGTAGGGTAAGAAAAAAATCTGACAAAATGTAATGATATCATTTATATGTCCACCAATTGCATATATAGTAAGCATTAAAAATGTGTGCCATAATTTTTTTAAGTAACTTCTAAAATCTTTCAAGTTCAGTTGATTTCTGAGTATGAACTTCACATTCACATTATTTTGATGCAAAGTGATATTTTTTTCATTAAATGTTTATAGGTATGTTCCATGATAGTTTAACATAGATAAATAAACAACCATAATAGTTCTTGTATCTTTATAAAAAGAGGAAAAAAGAGGGTATTTATATTTTCTAATAATACTGTGGCTCTGGCTTAGTATTAAATTTTTCCAGGAGTGTGTGTTTACGTATTAAATGCTTGCTGCAAGACATATATTTCCTAATCATGATAACATACATGCTTAGAATGAAAATATACATGGAGAAAAGAGACACAAGTGTTTTGGTTTGCACCCCAGGTGATTCAATTTTATTTCAGCAGAAATTATAGAGAAAGTGTAAGAATGGTGATAAATATCAGAGTACAGAATGTCACCATGATGTTATCTGGCATGTTGAAAAAACAGAGCAATACACTTAAGTATCATTTGATAAGAAAACATTCAAGAATGTTTCATCTCTTGATTCCATTCAGACTAAAAGTAGATTCAAACCAATTATGAAAAACATCATCTAGTGTAATACAAGGAATTATTTTATCCATTATGGATCCAATGGATATATTATATCCATTGTGATAGACATGAGATTTCTGAACGTTTACAAATTCAACAAGAGGTTATCAAAACCCGCAAAGTCTTCTTTCAGAACACTGATATTTCTCAGTGCCTGCTGTGGACTGCAAGTGGCCAGAGACACTTACTCAGTGTCACTGTAGTGTCTGTTCCTTTTAATTTGCTCTTCCACTGTGAGTTGTTCAGACTGGACTTCCACTCTGGGAAACGGAGGCTTGGCTGTAAATTCACAGCTCAGAGCATCAAGATCTGTGACGTGTGCTGCTCCTATTGTTTGCCCATGCCAATGTTTGATGTCCTTCCCCAATTCTCTTAAATACAAACATGGCATATTTTTAATATGATCTACAGAATCTATTAAATTATGCATAAAAATGTTCTCATTCCTTTTGGAAAAAGCAGCAATTTTCACCGTGTTCGAAAAGAAGAAATGTAGGTTTTTATTATTGGAGTGGTTTCCTTTGATGTTTAAAATGTTTGTCTCAGAAGAGGGCATTGAACTTTTCCCGTCACTGAGGCCTGACCTGGAGACAGACTGCACAGGACTGCCAGCAGTAGCTCCGTCAGTCTGTTTATCTAGAGTCATAGGCAGCATGTTTCTTGAGTCAGTCTTTTCAGATTCAAATATACCAAGTAACTCCGAGAGTTTAGAAGCATTTTCTAAGTTTTCAATTTGATATTCATTTGCAGTGTAGTACACTTCACTTGACAGTGGCAATAGATTAGGAAATTCTAAAACAGATGTCTTCTGCCTGCAATTATTCAGATATGACGCTGCTACATAATTGTTATTATTATTCTTGTTCAAATTCTCTTTACGATTTTCTGGTACCACCTCATCATCAGTGTTAGTAACCTGTAAAACTTCTGCACCATCAGGTTCATTAGCTTTTTCATTTTTCTCTTTCTCAGCACTCTGCACAACCGCATTATTGTTGTCATTAAGATCCATTTCACTTTTCCTCTTCTTCGTGTCTTCAGCCTCATTCACCTTATCTTGTACATCCTTATTTCCTTCCTTCTTCTCTTTTCTTGCTTCATATGCTTCCATTTCTTTGATTCCTGTAACATCTTCTTTCTGACACATGTGGATGGACTGCAGGCATGGCTGCAGGAAAGAAATGTTATCTCGTTCTTGTCCTTTGTTTTCCACAGTTTTCATGTGTTCTATCAGTGATCCACTTTTAAATTCAGCAGATGTAGGGGTTGTCATTTCCGGTGGCCATTTAGGTTTACTCATTTTGAGCTCTTCCTCAAGGGGGAAGGTTTTCTTAGGTATCTCCCTGGAAGGAGGCCAAATGATTTTTAATTTTCCCCTCTTTCCACATTTTTTCAAACCATCCCTTTGCCCTTCACTGTTATCAGCATCTAAATGTTTATTAAGTTCTCCAAGCATGGGGGTATTTTCCACATTGTTTTTACACATATTTGGGTCTTCATTAGGAGTAAAGTCAACTGAGCTGCTTTGATTTTTGCACTTCCATCGATCTTTATGCTGTTTGTGTCCAAAACCTTCATCGTAATTTCCTTTTGATTTGAAAAGTTGTTTAAAGTGAGGTTTACAATATATTTGTCCATGAAGTGAGGCATAATTTCCCAAACTGTCAAAAAGAAAAAACATTTTTAAACATTTTATATATACACTGCAAATTCTTACAGTGTTAGGGAATTGATTATTTCGAGCAATGAATCAGAGATTGAGTACAATTAACTTACTGGCAATAAGAACGTGCCTATTAATTGAACATTTCTGTTAGATAATATTCACCACTAATGCCCTCTATAATACTTGTCTTGCAGTAGTCAGAATTTCGTGCTGTATGTCAGGTACCGGTACAAAAGGTGCTATAGTGTAATGCATATGTAGTTATAGATGATGTAAAATGGTAGGACTAAATCTTTGCTAACTCGGAGAATTGTGAGGGGCTGCAGTTTTCAACAAATCCTGAATAGCATAAAAAATTAACTATTTGAACTTCCTAGTTAAGTGGACTTTGAATGAATGAATTGGAAAGCTTGTCTATGCAATTTTTTATCTTGTCTCTTTGGAAATATTAACAAATAGAAATGCCTGTTAAAATTAACATCAAATTTAGTCAAAGGCAGCAACATAATTTTTTAATATTTCTGAATCACTACATAAAAATGGAGAGAAAAACTAAAAACCCAAGGATAAAATTACAACAAAACTAAGTGACAAGGTATCCTCATCAACCTCAAAATATAAGGAGGGAAGGACAAACCAATATCAGCTACAAGACTAGCATAATAGTCGCATGTGTGTGGATGACAACAGAGGGAGAAAGGAAGGTATCTGATGGACCTGAAAAAATGAGACTACAAAATAATCAATATTTCCTGGAAAGTATCACATGCCAATTGGAGAGCAGCAGCTCAAATTGGGAGAGGTTTTGGCATTTCAATAGCCAGTGAGAGTGCAAAAGTCCTGTGGCAGGAAAGTCTGAAGAGGCTGGAGAAATTAAACTCAAAACTGACCCACTGGGATTGTTTAGATCCTACACTGTGAAAAATAAACATGGGAGTGGAATCAAAAGGGAGGAGAACAACGATGACAGAAATCAAAAGGTCCCAGTCAACATGAGGGAGAGAATTCAAGACAGGAAATCCCAGGAATCAAGGCACCACAGTTTTTTGAACAGTATAAGAAAATTAGAAAAGGTAGCCCTGTGAAGTTGGGAAAACCATCCTGAATTTTGCTTCCTCCCAAGATTTGTGTAAATTAACACCATATAAAAATAAGCAACAGCAAAGTATCAAGGCCAAACAGTATATAAAGTTATTATGAGAAGTGAAAGAATAAGGAGCATTATCACTGTAGGCAACGAAAACATGGTAGAAAAACATGTTCTTGAAACATCAAACTTTTAACCTACTATTTCAAAATGAGCTAAAAGACATTAAGAAAATGATAAAAGACCCAAAAGAACAGCATGAATTGTAATTAGAAAAAGTAATAAAGAAGGTGTCAGGTATCAAGAAGAAAACAGAAAAGGAAAAAGTCAAACATGTCAGCAATAAAAACCAAACTAAAAGAAAAACAAGAGCAAATCAATAGGAAACGTCTTAAGAAAAATATGGCTTTCCTGGTGGCTCAGATGGTAAATAACCTGCCTTCAGTGTGGGAGACCTGGTTTCAGTCCTTGGGTTGGAAAGATCCCTTGGAGAAGGGAATGGCAACCCCCTCCAGTATTCTTGCCTGGAGAATTCCATGGACAGAGGAGCCAGGTAGGCTACAGCTCATGGGGTCACAAAGAGTCGGACACGACTGAGTGACTAACACTTTCACTAAAGAAAAATAGGAAAATTAAAAGATAAAAAATTTATAATCATAAATGAAAAATATATAATAGGAGTTCCTGAATGAGAAAATAAAATTATGAAACAAGTTAAATACTAAAAAGCTATAATTTAAAGAGCATTTCCCAATATAAAAAAGAATGAAATTACATACTGAAAGATCACAAATTGTTATCAGTATGTAAGAACTAAAGGAATAAACTTTCCATGAGCCTTTTCTAAGGAATCTACTTGAAAATAAGCTTGAACAACCATAATAACTAAGGAAATGTCAACATAAGGACTGTGGGTTAGATTAAATACATTGTTATATATTAACTGGGATGAAATGAGGGTATAGAGGGAGGTACCATAACATGTAACAGCTACATATGATGACACCAAAGACTCAGTACACTATTTTAACAAAATGGGATGTGAGTGATCAGCGGAGCAAATTCAATTTTTAATGCTTTGATAATCAAATTAGTGGTGCTGATAGCTTTGTTTTTCTAAAACTGTTGTTCAAATGAATATGGGATAGTCTAACTCTGTTATCTCCTTTGTCTTTGAGAACCAGAAGCCCTGAAGTAGAAGAAGATACAGCTGTAACGGAGAAGAGGCTAAGCAAAAGCTATGAAATTCTGAATTCAATTTGGAAACATCCCTATGAATTCCTATTTTTTTCTGTATATATAAATATTTACTAGATCTTAACACTTAAAAGCTTAGAAATAGTGATCAACTCAGTAGAAAGAGTGTCAAGATTATAGTCTTGAAATATTTCACATTCTCACTAGAAGAAACCAAGGCTTAGAGAAATGACTGATTCTGCACCTGGGCCAGTAAATGTATAAGATGAGCATGGGACATCTAGTCCTATCAGATAAAGAGGAGGTTATCACAGACAACTTGGGTTCTGTCAAAAGGACTCAGGAGACAACTTGAAGTGGCTTCCACTGGCCAGGTATAGAGTAACTGGAGTTTCAGTAATGATGATAATTGTTTGTGTAAACATGTGTAATCTGTAAGTTTATAAAGACATTAAAATATCTTAAAAGTGGTTATCTCTAGGAGATAAGAAACTATTATATGAAATTGTTAAATAAAAAATTGATACATTGACAACACTGATGAATAAAGGAAAAGAATTATGGACTTATTCTGCCTTTTTTTAAATTAACTGTATCACCGTGTAACCAAATACCAAATACAGGGAAGCATCTTCTGTGAAAGTATTCAATAATAAAAAATAAAGAACAAAATTTGAGTATCGGCATTTTGCAGACATCATTGAATGGATATAGGTATTACAAGCTTCAATATCTGCTATGTCACAAAATGAAAGAAAAGCTGACATAATGTATTAAGTATACTCTTGTCAATACTCCCTATGTTCTTCCAAAAGGAATCAAATCTTATTTTAAACTAGAATTAATCTAGAACCTGGATTCACCTGACAGTTTTTGAAAATACAGAGGATAAAGGAGCGTATGAACTGCAATATGAGTGTGTAATCAGCAATTCCAGACTGTGCAAAACTCCACAGGTCAAATGTCCTGGGTCTTTCACAAGTAAACAATAAGGAATGAAAGGAATGGATGGAAAGCCTAGAGATTATTTTTAAAAAAGACTTGAAAGACTTGAGAGAGTTTTTTAAAAAAGGATAAAACCAGAGTACAGAATTTAAGAAAGCACATTTGGGTAAATAAAACTATAAAATGCAAGGAAACAATTACTATAAAGGATGATATTTAGTCATAGGCAAGAGACTGGTTATGTTTGCAAAGGGCAAAGGGAGGAAGGAGCTTCTGGAATGGCTAACAATATTGTATTTCTTGATCTTGATAGTGTTTATGAAGTGTTCACTTTATAATTTAGTGAGCCACATATTTGCTTTGCTTGGTTTTCTGTATCTGTGGGTGTTATACGTGTTGTACTGTGTTTAATTGCTCAGTTGTGTCTGATTCTTTCTGAGCCCAAGAACTGTAGCCTACTAGGTTACCCTAGTCCATGGGGGTTCCCCAGCAAGAATAGTGGAGTGGGTTGCCATGCCCTCTCCAGGGGCTCTTCCCAACCCAAGGATTGAACCCAGGTCTCCCGCATTGCAGACAGATTCTTTACCATCTGAACCACTAGGGAAGCCTGGGTTTTATATAATGCTTTTTAAAAACAGCAGTCATTGAATAAATATTTTTGAGTCCTTATTGTATATTTGGGTTTACTTGGTACTGACAAGACAAACATTAACACATTTCCTACAGCCAGGGACAATTACACTAGACTGTGTTAGAATGGAGCGAGCACAGGAGATGCTGTGATCCATATACAGGGTAAAAGCAGGTCACTTCAAAGACATAAAGTCTCAGTTGAGGTCTGAGGAATGATATGGGGGTGGGGCATGGGAAAACTCCTCCAAGGAGCAGCAACAACATTTGGAATCAGCTAGATGAGCGAGAAAAAAAAAATGACTTCGAGGAACTGAAATTCAGTCTTCATGAAAAGCAACAGGCAACAGGAGGAAGGGGTGCTGGGAGATGAGAAGGGACAAGATATTGAATCGCTTTTTAATTCATATTTATATGTTAATTTTGGGAATAGAGGAAGCCATTATATGTTTAAAACTGGGGAGTGATCCCAGATTTGCATTTTTAGAAAGATCATTCTTCTTACGCAATGGAGCATGGCATTGGGAACGGTTGGTGGTGGTGAGAGTTATTTCTCTTATCTATGTGATCTTCATGCTTGGACTAAAGGGCCCCTTCTGAATTTTATTAAGAAAGCAAAATGTCAAAAGGAAAAAGGTAACAGCCATTCCGAGCAACACAGAAAATGACCACATTTCCATTTGTTGTTTTAACTGATGGAAACAGGATTTGGAAAAACTGACATCTTTGAAGAGACATGATGTTATAAGTATACTGCAAGCTCTTTGACCATTTGTGCCCCAGGCCACAAAACAGTTTTACCTCAGTTTACTGTTGCAATGGTGGCAGCGGAAACAGGATTTATGAAAACTCTGCCTGTCTGCTACTAGGCACTCCATTGGATAAACCGTCTTTTGACAAAGTATGCATATTTCCTTGTCTTGGAGTTGCAGTTTCTAAAAATAAAAATGTATAAGAGCTTATGTAATACTGTTTTCAGTCACATTGTAAAAACAAAACAAACAGCAACAGCATATTAACTGGCCATGCAGTTAGTGTAGAAAGTTCTAACACTACTGGTCTCGATGTTCCTTCTCTGGATGTAGGGCATCTACCATTAGGCATAAGGTTCTGGTACAATCAACCTTATTCTGGTTTCTCTACTATTTATACATGGGACAAGTTAATTTTTATTATTTTAGGGAATATACATGAGTAAAATGTGTTCACTAACTTCAATACACTGAAAAGGATATATAGGAAAATCAGCCACGAGGAGACCTCCTGAGACCACTTATCATTCTAAATGACTGAACTTTCTATGTATATAAAAGTTTATACCTAACTTGGTCTAAAGTTTTAGTCTTTAAAGTATTCTGTAGAGATTTTTCTAAAATATATCCATATATCTTTTCAGCTGATATTTTATTTGTTTAGGTATTTTCTTGATGACTTAGTGTTGACTCTGTGACACTAATTCTTAACAATAAGACGAGACTCCTAAATACACTGAACTATTCAGAGCCATTTGTCCTCAGTCTAAATAGCTTAAGATTTCAGGGCTTTGGGGATTCTTATCTCTGCCTCTTATGATTTCCCTACCTCCACCAAAATTACATGTGAATGCCAGTTCCTATAAGTAGTTATATTACCAAGTGTTTGCATAGTTATATTACCAATGTTTGCCTAGTGGTTCAAAACTGACACAACTTTTGCCAGAGTATTGTTTTGATTCTCACAACTCATCTGTAAGAATAAGCTTTTGTAGTAGTTTTATATATGAGCATATATGTGCATTGTTTTTTATATAAATAAATATTATATACACACACTTTAATGTTTTGATGCTCAATTTGGGCTACTAAGAAATCTCCTTTATTTATTTTGTTCTAATAGGAGACACACTTCTATATTTAACACCAGTTTCCTTGTATTTTTTATGTCTTTAGTTAACAGAAACTCAGCATTTGAAATTAGACAGCTTTGCTTAATTATGCCAGAAGCCAGTACATTAAGAAATCATATTAACCTGATAAAGTAGACACATATGTTGCAAATATGATAAGGGCAGAATTATTAGTTTCAGCAGTTTTTATTTTTAGGCTTGCTATTTCTTTCAATCTATCTAAAATAATGGGCTACATTAATTATGTCAAATCTTTTTATTGTGAAGCCTCATTAATTGTAAAAAGGAGGAAAATATAAAGAAATGAGCTGTTCTCTGATGTTAAAAAATCTGTACTAAGTTCATGTGTTTTAAATCTCTTTTCTTCCAAATATAATTATATTTTAAAATTATTGTCCACATTTATCTGTGAATGAGGCCAATTGAGCTATAATTTGGGGTTTAGGAAAGGCAAAAGAAAATCAATTACAAGGGGAAAAATAGCAGTGGCATTAGAGAGCCAATTCCATCCAACTCAACAACAATAATTAAATATACAAAAGGTCTAATTCCATACTACACTTTTGTCAGAGATCCCAATCAATGAAAATCCTTAAAGCACATATGCAGAGTGTAAATTGTTTCTTGGATTATTACCAGGTTGTATTGAATGCAAACTCAAACACCACTTAAGTCTGGTAGTTAAAAATCTATCAATAATAGGTCAAGAAATATTATCTCCTATTGTCTTTAACAAGTGTATAAAATAATATTTTAATAAGAAATACTCATAATGTACTAATGGTATACAATAATTAATAAATATAAAATCTATATAATAATTAATGCTATCACAATAGCAATTATTATTATACCTGCTGCTTTATCTAAAGCCTTATTTACCTTGACAAACACAGGTCTCAATAACCTATAGAGTAGTGTTTGTTACTCTCACACAGGGCTGGTGAATCATATTAAAAGCTTTTGTAAAGAGAAAGTAGTAAAAGCAAGCATGGTAAAGGGAAGGATAGCAACAACCAGGGAAAGCTGTTAGTTTTACGTTATGGTGTTTAGTTCTTTCCATGTACTCTTTTAATTGCAAATCGTCTTAGCTCTGTGCTTTTAAAGGGTTAATCTTACTTCACTCTTTGCAAGGTCATTTACCACGTATAAATGCAGATTCCTCTTGGAAGGTGGTTTCCATCTCAGTTGCAGAAGCATCTGAGGTTGAATATCCCAAGTTTTTAATAACTCTTTCACTCTCCTGCCAAGTCTGTTGAAAATGCCTCCTGAGTTCTTTAGGTGAATCAGAAACATCTAAAATGTGGCCGGCGATGACATCCTCATAGGTGGGTGGGGCGTGCTTGAAGTCAGAGCGAGATCTGCCAGCTTCTGAGCCATGTGACGAAGAGACTGTCGTCTTCGACCCAACAACCTGACTCTCAAATGCATCCACACCTGAGAAATGTTCACTGAGAGACCTTGTTTCAGAGCGTATGCTGGGCAGCTTAACGGGCATCATTTCTTGTAGCTCTCTAGGACGACTGTGAGAAAAACCCGTAAAGCTAGTGCTTTCTGAAGATGTTAATCCAAATTCCTCCTTAAATGAACGGCTTTCTTGCTTTATATTACGATTTGCTTCTCCATTTATATAAGCTCTTCTATTTGACTGTGTGTCAAAACTTAGGCCATCCTCAAATCCCCTGAACCACCTGTTTATTTCATGTTCATGGTCACTCATGAAATTTTCAGCCATTTCAACAGTCCTGTTGGCTGCTTCGTATCTCTGCGTGTGCTCTGACAGGCGAGGTCCTTCGACTTTGCGGATGATTTCCACTGCGTCAAAACTCTCAGTATCTGGCACTATGTCTGTAGCAGAATTTACTCCATCTTTGTGAACGTAAGTCGACCTATTCTCTACTTTCCTTACTTCCTCTTGAGCTTCCATGGATTCTTTGAAAGAACCACTGTCAGCATGATTTACAGTTATAGGTATTGTGATTGTAGGTGGAGAGTCCCTACCACGAGCCTCTATCTTAATTTGACGGCGAAGTGTTGCAGGAGATGTGATGATCTCAGACCTCTTCTCCACAATGGGAACCGGGGTTATCGATGAACATGGGATGATCCCTCTGGATAACTTCGCAGTGGTGTCTTTGAGTTTCACAAGTTGTTCAGAACGACTCTTGGGTGGCGAAGGGGAGGTACTTGCTTTGAGGATTCTAGTTGGTTGTGACGGCCTTGGTGATAGTTCAGCAAAACTGTCCTTTTTAGGGGACTGGGAAAGCTCATCCTTGGGAGAGGTTTGTGTTCGCCGGGCGGTAGACTCGATCGTTATGAAAGTTGGTGACGATGGGCGTGTTTTTAAAGATGGAGGAGGAACCTTGGCATCATCTAGTTTAATTTCCTGATGGGTTTTCACTTGATGATGAGCAGTAGTTTCTTGATGAGTTGCTACTTGGTGGTGCTCTGCTTTTTCCACAATTGTATTTTCTTTCTGCTGGGTATTTTTATTATAACTGACATTAGCATTAGACATTTTAGATAATGTTTCATTAAGACTGGTAGCTTTATTTCTCTGCTTTCCCGCTTTAGACGATATCATGGCCGTTTGAATTGTATTTTCACAGGACACAAGCATATCCTCTGCCTGAGTCTTAATGTGTGTTATTTCTTCTTTGATTTTTTCTATGTTATTCTCCATAGCAATGCGAACTCCATATTCTCTTTTTTCTTCACTTAATAGCCATACTGGAATAATTTTTAACAGCATCTGAAATGTCTTAAGGCCATTTTTATCTGGCTCTGCTTCAAACTCTTTTACCCTAGACAGAATCTGTTGTAGTTCTTCACGTTTTCTCAAGAATTCCAATACATTTACAGCACGTTTTCCATCATCCTGCTGGGATTCTTTCGCAGAAGAGAATAAAGATTTGTTCTGTGTAATCTCTTGCTTTGACTCTTTAGTATTAGAAAAGACTTGTTTCTGTTGTATGCCCTTGACGCCAAGATATTTTTCTTCCTGAAGATTATTATTTGGCTGGGGCAATTTTTTATGCTCAACTTGACTTTCAAAAGACTGTGTATGTGTTTGCTGAAAATTCTGAGTCTGAGAATCAAGATGTGCCTCAGTAACCTTTTGTTCGACTACCTTCTGAGCTGATATATTCAAGTGTTCTTGTTTGTTTTCAGCTATTAGACTTTCTTTCTTTGGACCAATCATTGGTGGTCCCTGAATTGTTTCTTCACTTCCTAGAAATTTCCCACTCTCAGATTCTCTAAATTCTCTTTGCTTCTCATGAACTATTTTGAGCTTACTTTCATGGCTTTTCCCTGTGGTTTCTGTAGGCAATTGTATTGTTGCTCTCTTCTCCTTCGCAGGTAATTGATAATGTTTTTCAGTCACTGATTGCTTATAGCTTCTACCTTCAGTCCTTGCTTCTGTTCTCCCGGTTTCCTGGTACTGTTGTTTGGTAATGGTTTGAATATCAACTTCAGATTGCTTTTTATGACTTTCATAGCTGTGGTTTGTTTCATCTAACTTATGACCTAGAATTGGAACCTTCATGGTTTTAACTTTGAAACTGGGGGAAACTGGCTGGCTTTTGGGCAAGTGCAACTGCTCCAGATGCTTCTGTTGTGTTTGCTGGGTCCTATATTCTTGCTGACTCTGTTTAATTTCACAAGCTGATTTAGATTGGATCATACCCTTTGAGCTCTGCAAAACTTCCTTTTTCATCGTATCTTTGCCTTCCAAGGTTGCTGGAACATGTTGGAGCCTCTTGGCAGAGAATGTCACTGCCGGTGTTGTGGAAAGCTGGTTATCAGTACAGACCCTTAGATCTTGAGAAAGACTTTGAGAGACTGGGTTGGTTTGGGCTGCAGTCACCTCTGAATCCATTCCAGTTAGGGGGACCTCCTCCTTTGTTTTTTGTAACAGCACTTCCTTTTTCAACTCTGATATGTTTTGATTTTGGCTCTCTGTTCTAACTATGTTGTAGCCCGAACTCCCCTGTCTCTGTTTTTCAAGCTCTTCTCTTTGTTGTCTGTATTTTTCTTCAGCAATCATTAAAGGTGTTTTAAATTTTCTCATATAAGGTTTTGGACTTTGCTGCCCTGAACCTGCTGGAAATGAATGAGATTTTATGAGAGGTGCTACAGGTTTTTTCTTGGGTGGTGAACTTTCTGGAACTGCCTGTGAGAAAGACCTTGTAGAGTCCATAGATAGTTGTTTTCTTTTATCAAGACTTTTGCTAGATACATTCTGCATTGTCTCTATGTGTTCACTGCTAGTTGCCGTTATTACTCTTTTCTGATCCTTTGAGGGAGTCATTTTACATTCTGTATCTGGCAGAGAATTTTCCAAATCAACTTTTGGGGAACTACGATTCTTTATATCTTCTATCTGCTTGGGAAACTTGGGTTTGGGGAGTGTGGGAGGTGGCAAACGTCCTCCAGATTTTCCTGTTGTGATTTTAGCCTGAGAGCTTGAGGCTTCTTCTTGGGAGTATTGTATGAATGTTCCATTATGCTTTTCTTGAACAGAAGAGGAAAGGAGATGTGCTGGTTTTAGAGCTGGAGCTGGAGGAGGAGGGGGCGGTGGTGGAAACGTGGATAGACATTCTCTTTCAAATTTCTCATCTTCTGGTGGTGGAGGAAGAGGGAGGCCTGGAAAATTTTCAAATTCAGCCTGTATCTTCTCAGTGGACAGTGATGGAGGAAACACATTTTTTTCAGGCAACATCATTAAAGGAGGTGGAGGAGGAAGAGGAAATTCAATTTCAGATGATGCATTGGAAGGTAGAGGGGGAGGTGGGGATGGAGGTGCAAGAGGGAACTCATTTTCCTTTGCATTATTTTCAGGGTTAAATTTGATTGGATTAAAGGACATTTCCATTGCCATTTTTAAGTCTTTGGAGGTATTTGTCTTCATTAGAAAGTCCTGGCTCTTCAGATGAATATCAGTCTGCTTTTTGTCAATTGCCTTAAGTTGATTGTGGCTTTTTTGGGAGACTTTCACTTCTGTTACATTTGACATGTCTTGATTCACAGGCAAAGTCTGCCACCCTGGTTGAAGGGTCACATTCTTTTTCATTATATCTTTATTAGAATATTGCTTTTCTTGTTTTAACAGAGTCTGCTTCTGAAAGTCCTCTGAAACCTCACGTGTTTCTCCAACCATCCTGTTGACTGGACCCTGGGTTAAACCAGGCCTAGAGCTTTGTGTATCTGTTGATATTTTAGTGTTTTTGGTATTTTTAGGACTCTTGACAGGGAAAGCCTCCATCTTCTGGTAGTCATTCCTCAGTTGGCCAGTTTCAGTCTGTTGCTTTCCAATTGTTTTGTCAATAGATTGCAAAAACACAGCCTCCTTCTTCTGTTCTCTCTCTGTCTCTGCTTCCTTGGTTTTTCGATGTTCCCTAACTGACAGGGTTGAAGTCAACTGTCCGCTTACATGTTCATCCCTAAGATGTTGCTCTGTCATGTTATCAGTCCAGATACCCACTTGGTGTGAATTAGATAGTTTTCTAAGGTTTTTCTCAAGAGCATCATTGTTTTGTTCACGATCTATGACAATCTTTACAGGGCCTTTGGGGGCTTTTGGAAGATTAACCTCAGTTCTTTCTTTCATTAAATCTCCATGACAAGATTTGTTTATAGTTTGAT
This sequence comes from Bison bison bison, assembly GCF_000754665.1. Taxonomy (NCBI): domain Eukaryota; kingdom Metazoa; phylum Chordata; class Mammalia; order Artiodactyla; family Bovidae; genus Bison; species Bison bison. The sequence continues at coordinate 1,860,501 of NW_011495014.1, forward strand.
TGAGAATGTCTGCTCCCTCCTGCCACCTGGCTGCTGGCTCAAAGGGTCCTGGTCTTGGCTGCAGAATGCTTTTTTTGTCCCTCTGTACAGCCACCTGATGAGTCCCTGTTTTCTGCTCTTCTTTGGATCCTGCCATCACAGTCTGCACTTCATCTTTCACTGCACTTTTATTTACCTCTTTGAAAGCTGTTTGTGTTTCTTTTAGATTCCTTAATGATGCCTCGAGGTCATCTAGGATAAGCTCCTTTTTCAGTATTTCCGTCCTCGTATGTGCAGTCTTTTCAAGGCATTCAATAGCTTTCTCAATATCCCCAGGGACGACGTCAGGCTGTTTAGAATCTTTCCATTTTTGACTTGATTCCTTAAGTGACTTGAGGGTGGTCAGCATGTCACCTTTTATAATTTCTTCTGTTTTAGCCACTGTTTTCTGACTTACGGCCTGGCTGAGGGAGTTTAGGGTTGACTTCACATCACCTTTAATAATTTCTTCTTTGGGTAACTTACAAGATGTATTCTGAGGCTCTGTCAGAAAAACCTTAACTGTATTATGCACATCTCCTGGGATGATGTCAGTTTCATTAACAGTACGTTCAACCTGAGATTGCCTTTTCTTTAATAACAGTTTTGTGCCTTCTACATCACCACCAATGATTTCTTCCTCTTTTTCTTGTTTCCTACCTGTTAGTATCTCATTTGAGCCTGTCTGGAGTTGTCTGAGATAATCCAAAGCTCCAGTTTCTATACATGTTGTAAAAAACTGAACATTTCCTCTCTCAGAGGCATCAATTTTAGCCCTTTCAGATATTTTATTGTTTGATATGGAAGATAGCAAATTATGAATCGTACGTTTTACATCACCCCCTACTATTTCTTCACGCTTAATTGTATCACCAGCATTTTCATGAAGAAGACAATAGATAGTCATGTTAATATCGCCTCTTTCATCTTCCTGAATCAAAATACCTTTCTTTACAGATCTTTCCTCAGAGAACAGGTTTTTTATTGCTTGTTGGACATCACCACTCACTATCTCTTCTTTTTCAGCATGAAATTCTGTTGATCTGTTTAATAACTGAGTTTTGGTCAGATTAACATTTCCCTTCTCTTCTTCACTGACCAAAATCTCTCTTTTCTTACAGTCTCTTTCAGAAAGAAGGTTCACCATTATATTTCTGAGGTCAACCTTGATAATTTCTTCTTTCTGTATCTCAGGTGATGCTTGATTCATTAGCTTGTATTTTGCCATTCGAACATCCCCAACCTCATCAGCTTCAATGATGATTCCAGGAGCCTCGATAACTTTTTGAGAGTACAGTTCTCCTAAGGTTTCTTTAATGCTCTTGCCAATAATTTCCACCTTTTCTACCCTATTTTCAGTAAATCTGTGAAGGGGTGTGGTTTCAAAGAGCCATGTAGTTGTCTTGACATCAGCAGGAGGGATTTCTTCCTTGGTGATTTTTGTGATGCTTTCATCTGCTTCCTTAATAGAATCCAAAGTTTGATTTTCAAAGAGCCATACTGCCTGCTTCACATCACCTTTCTGCATATCTTCCTGGGTGACTGTTTTGATATTTTCATATTCTGACCCTTCTCCTCTCAGTTCATCTAGAGTATGGGTCTCAAACAGCCAGGTGGATGTTTTAACATTGCCCTTCTGTATTTCATTGACACTTACTGTTCTTACATAAGTATTCTTATCCAAATTTTCAGACTCAAAGAATTGTTTACTTTTCCTTACATCCCCACCTTGAATACAGTCCACAGTGGGCACAATATCACGTGATTCCTTTGCAATCTGATCCAGTGGCTGGGTTTCAAATCTGTATCTAACAGAACTAACATCCCCCTTCTGAATGTCTTCTTGTGTGACAGATTTAATCACATACACAGTCTCAGATTCATTAATTGAGTCTAATGGTTTTGTTTCAAAAAGCCACCTTGTCCCTCGTACATCGCCGTGAATTACCTCTTCCTTTTTAACTGTAGTCACTTCATGATAAAACCCTTCTCGATCTTGAATTGCATAGAGTGGCTGGGTTTCAAAGAGCATTCTATAGCTTTTTACGTCGCCCTTTATTACTTCTTCAGTAATTGTTTTCTTGGTGCTAATATAGTCCAATTCTTCTTTAATCTCATCTAAAGAAAAAGTCTCAAAAATAAAGCACCCCTTTCTTACATTTCCACCTTGTATGTCTGTCACTGTCTTAACTAATTCATCACCTTCTTGACTTTCTTTTATCATATCAATTGGTTGGTTTTCAAAGAGCCACCTACAATTTAAAACATTGCCTTTCTGAATATCTTCAGCCTTTAGGGTTTTGATCTTTCTCAAAACCTCCTCTGAACCGGAACTTATAGAATCTAAGGACTGACTTTCAAATTTATGCCGCATGCTGGAGACATCCCCAGCTTGGATATCCATTTCTATGGCTTTGATCTCCTTTCCTTCTTCTCCTTGTATGCTGTCCAAATTTTCTGTCTCAAAAAGGAAACATGTTGTACGAACATCCCCACCATGGATTTCCTCTTGTTTCACAGTTTGCAATTTGACTGTTGCTTCAGAGTCATCTTTTATGGTATCAAGTGGCTGAGTTTCAAAGAGCCAGGTACAGGCTTTGACATCTCCCTTATGAATTTCTTTACTGCCAGTCATTAGTGAAACTTTTTCATAAAGAGATTCCATTGGCTGGGTTTCAAAAAGCCATCTACAGGTTTTGACATCCCCTTTAACAATATCAGTGACTTGTTCAGTTTTCCTTTCTACTTCTTCCATATTGCTAAAATATTTAATCGAATCAAGTGGTTGGGTTTCAAATAGCCACTTAGCAGATTTTACATTCCCAGTCTGTATTTCTTGAGCAGATATTCCTCTAATTATCTGATATTTATGAATGCTTTCATCAAACTGATCGATGGGCCTTGTTTCAAAAAGCCACCTACAGCTTCTTACATCACCTCTTAGGATTTCTTCTTGCTGGACTGTCTTTACTTGATGGTATTTTCCAAGGTGATCTTGAATGGCATATAATGGTGTTGTTTCAAAGAGTGATTTATTTAACTCTACAGCACCTCTTGTGACTCCTTCCACCTCTATTTTATGTGATGCATCAAATTTAATCAAGTTGTTTGATTCAAAGATATGTGTATAATTCCTTACATCTCCTCTGTCAACTTCTTCAAGTTTCACTGTTCGTATGTACTCTTTTTTATCTTCTCTAATCTCTTCCAGAGGTTGGGTTTCGAAAATCCATTTTTGGTGCCTGACATCCCCCTTTTCTTCTTCAGAAGCAGTAATTTTTTGAAGTTTTCCTACATCAGGGCTATCTTTTAAAGCCTCTATTGGAAGTGTTTCAAATAGTTGCTTAGTAGTTTGTACATCGCCCCCTATTATCTCTTCAGACTTTAGATGGTCTGCATCAGGAACTTCTTTCAGAATATCTAATGGCTGTGTTTCAAACATCCAACACTTTTTAGAGACATCTGTACCTATTACTGTTTCCTTTTCAACGACGACCTCTTCTGTCTCTTCTTTGATTTTCTCCAAAGGTTGAGTTTCAAACAACCACTTGGCCCTATGCACCCCACCTTTGACATTTTCTTCCATGGATATTCCTCTGACGACTTTAATTTCTGTTATATCTTTGTTAATTGTGTCTAGGGGCTGTGTTTCAAACATCCAACGTGCTGTTCTCACATCCCCCTTTTCAACATCTTCTCTGTGAACAGTTTTAATTTCTAGCATTTGACCTGAGCCATCTCTAATAACATATAATGGTTGCGTTTCAAAATATTTTATACTTCTCTTAACATTCCCCTTAATTTCTTTGAGCTCAGATCTGAGTTGCAGTAGGTGCATCTCATCTACTGAGTGAAGTTGTCCAAGTTGATCCAGATGTTGAGTTTCAAACATGTATCTCACAGTCTTGACATCCCCCCCAGTTATGTCCTTTATGGCAGTTGCTATTGATTCTTCTTGGCTTTGATGCAATTTATTCATCGAGTCTAATGGCTTTGTTTCAAACATCCACCGGGCTGTGTGGACATCTCCTCTGGCTAGCTCAGGAATTTTCTCAGCATGTTTCTCAGTGCCAGAAGAATGATCCCCCAGAGTATCGATGGGTTGGGTTTCAAACATCCATGTGGTATATTTCACATCACCACCAGCAATGATTTCTTGATCAGCAATGCCCTTGGAGATGTTGTCTTCATCTGGAGAGCCATTGTTGATGGAATCTAATGGCTGATTCTCGAAGATCCATCTCATGGACTGCACCTCCCCCTTCAGAATTTCATCCCACTCCACGTGTTCTCTTTCCGAGTTCAGACCTTTTTGAGAACTGTCATTCGTATTTTCAAAAACATACCGGGCTTGTTGCACATCTGCTGAAACTGAGCTCCCTGCATTCATTTGACGAGAAACAATCTCAGAAACCTCACTGATATAATCTTTTTCTAAGTTTTTCCTTAACTCGGGATGGATGTGTTTATATAAACGGTTTAATTCATACAAATTTCTTTGTTTGGAGTATAATTCTTTGGGGACTGGTGGTTTTCTAGGAGGGCTGGGGAGTTCAGGGGACTGGGAAAATGCTGTCACATCTACTGGAGGTTGAAGCATGTCGGGCGGGGGAGGAGGAAATTCTTCTGTCTTTTCCGAAGGAGTGGCATTAATTTGTGCCAGAGTTGAGGAAGTGGCACTGTGGTCACTGTATCTGGTGGTTGATGTTTCCTTCCTCTGGCTGGTTGAAGTGTAAGAAGTAGAAGAGGTACCCACAATTGATGATGGCTTTAAAGTCTCTTCAGATTCACTTTCCATCTTTAAGGGAGAGAAAATCAAATCTTATAAAGATGAGTATAGTGGTGGAGACTTTCTGGGCACTGCCTTTCACCTGCCCATGCTACAATATCTCCATTGGGAACAAGAGGTGATAGAGTCCATTTAGAGACCTACTTCAAAGCAACATTCAGTATATGTTGCTATCTTTCCTATAATCCATTTGCACTTTTTAGAATTATATTCCCTATTCAATACATCAGGAACTCAGTATTTTAACATTTACCCATAATCTTGACTGTCTTTCCTTCTTTACTTAATGTGCTATGCAGAGTAATCTAGAGGGAAAAAATTAAAATCTTAAAGCACTTTTGAGGGTTGTTTTGTTTTCCTTGGAATTTTAAACACAACACAGTAAGTAGATGACATTTAAAAACTGGCTTTATTACTTTATCTAATGTGAATTATTAAACTTAAGTACATACATAATTTTTTCTCCCCTAATTTGCTTTAGTGAGAAAAGTTTTAATTCTCTCTACTGCTTTTCTCATGTAGAATAATATTCTTTGTCTGGAACAGAATAAGGACTGGTTCAAGATATTTTTTTGCTATTGGAAAACCTCTTCATTCAATAATTTGAAAATGTTATGTGTTTACATGTGGTTTTATACTTAACATGTCTCTGTGCAGAGACATTATCTTACCTTAATCTGCTTGGCTGGGGTCAATTCTTTGTCAGAATAAAGGACCTTTCCCTGGACAGACTTTTCAAATTGTTCTTTTAAAAACTTAGTCGAAACCTTTGGAATCTCTTCCTCTTCAGGTGTATCTATGACTATAAACACAAAAGAACACCATGGATATTATGTAACTAATAAACATGATGTTTGAGAAGTCATTATAATACTATGGAAAACTTCTTATAATGTAAGTTAAGTAAAAGTATTCAGGATATAAGTGTATACATATGGCACTACTTCATTAGGTAAGTTAGTAATTGTCAAGAAATATAGGAAGAAAAATAATGGTGGTTACTGGATGGAAAGTCATAAGTTATGAAGCTGTTATTTATTTTAATTGCATATATTTTCCAAATTTTCTACAAGCATGTTTTACTATTGTGCTCAAATAATAATAAAAGTTATAAAACAAGAAAAGAACAGCAGAAGAATAGAAAAGGATCTACTTCCTTAAGCAAAACTACAATAAAACAAAATTCAGATATAGTTAAGTAACATTTGGGTCACAGTTGGCTTAAATCTTCCCTTCTAGCACTTAGGAATAGCAAAACTCATTCCCCTTTTACAGGCAAGACACTCTGTACCCATTTTATGCAGATCCGCACAAGTTTGCCTGGAATCTAATCTCATATCTGGAGGTTGGAGAATTAGACTTAAACATGCTTGAATCTATCATTAAAAGTAATACAATCTAGATAACTTTTCTGTTCCCAAGGAGCTTGATAAACATCAAGTTTATTCTAGATCCCTAAGGCAAAAACAATTCAGAGGTGACTGGCTTATCACCTTCTAGGGTTTTGGATACATCATAAGGTTGAAGGGCAATGAACTATTTTAGAAGCTTATTGCAGCTCTTAGCATAGACAGAACCTAATTATATATAGAAATACTGCCCTATCTCCATTAGAATCATGAGTAATAGTTACTAACTTTATTTAGTGGGAAGGCTTGTACTTTAGAAGTTCTCTATTCAAACACAGACGCATCAACAGTAAAAAGGTATATTCAAATCAAATAATATCAGATTCTTACCTGTTTCTTGAACATATTGATGGAGCTTAGAAGCTTGGTTTATTTCCTCAGTCTGTTTTTCAAGATGAGAGACCTATGTTTAAAGATAATTTTAAATAAATAATTGTTTTTAAGAAATCAGGTCATTTCAGGATTGTACATGTATTCTTGGACTTCCCTGGTGGCTCAGACGGTAAAGCATATTCTACATTGCAGAGTGATTTTCATCCAAGACTTCAGTACACATAGAGAGATGCAAATTAAACACTGATCATTTATTTTAATGCATGAGCTCATGCTATAACAGAACATATATGAATGGACATCTAAAGTACCCTTATATTTTCAGGGTGCTCATTTTATATTTCAAAGACTTCAAAGTTGGGAAAGAGACACTGATGTGTATTGGTATTAAATACATAAAGGAATATAAAAGCAATTGTTTATAACAAGATCAGAATGTCCACACAGTTCTGGAAACTGTGTGGAAAGTGTTTTTTCTAAGTAGTTACCATTTCTGTTCCAAGAACATCAATTTTGTGTGCTTCGGAAATTTCTGGTTCATTTCTTTCCATTTCCTGGCTGCATCTTGAAATGTCGACCTGGCTGCTACGGATTACCTCCTGAAAATGAATGAATGAATAGACAATGCCTTAAGAGAATTCTGAAATTTTTAACTTTCATTTTATCAGTGCAATTTCAGTGAAAGAGACTTCTGAAAAAAATTGTTTCCTCCGTATATTGCTTTGCTTGACTGTTGTAACAAATGACCACAAACTTAGTATCTTACAGTTGTATAGGTCAGAAACACTGAATGGGTCTTGCTGGGTGTTAGCAGGTGCCATTCCTTTCTCCAGGCTATAGGGGAGGATCCATTCTCTTGCCTCCAGCAGTTCTAGAGGCTGCCCACTTTCACTGGATCGCGGCCTCCTTCTTCTAGTTAAACTTTTTCTCACTCTGCCATCTTGCTGATTTTCTCTTCTGATCCCCCTTTCACTTTTATGGACCCTTGTGATTACATTGGATTAATCCACAGAATCCAGGATTATCTCCCTGTCAAAAGGTCAGCTACTTAGCAGCTGTAATTCCATCTTCAACCTTAATTCTTCTTTGTCACATAACTTAACATATCCACAAATTCTGAGGATTAAGATACAGGTATCTTCAGGAGCCAGTATTCTGTTTACCACCCTTAAAAAGCAACAAATGTTAACGAGGCAACTCATACCCCGTATGACAAGGATGACTCTCAAAGAGAAAATGAAAATCCTTGATTAAAAAGAAATATATTAATATTGTTGTTTATAAGCCAGATTTTCATGTTACAGAAAGACATTCCTGTGTTCAAGTTGACCTTCTGATTTGGTGGCAGATCTAGAGTCTAATTTAAGAGTATAATCATTACATAAAACCAATATAAACAGGCCATATTATGCTAGCATATCTCCATCATCACACATCAGGCTACTTTTGATTTTAGTTATGCCATTGCCTTCTCCAGTTAAGTTAGCATAGGTGATCCTGACTGAACTGGATGGTTGAAACTGCTACTAACTTTGGTGATCCATCCCTGCTGTTACTATGGGATGGGATCTGACAGAAATATATGATTGTTTGATTGATATGAAGCATTTGGCATACTGCTAAAAATCTTACCATCAAAAAATAGAATGTAGACAGATGACTCTCCAAGAACACATCTATTTGAACACCTTTGAAGTTGGGATTTCACTTTACTTTTGATAATTTACATGACTAGCAAGTGCTGTTTTTGATATGGGATTTCAGTAATAAAAACTTTGTCTTACTAAAGTATAGTCAAGTGAGCAAAGGTGAATTATTATTATTAATCAAATAGAAGCACTAAAGTTTTTCTTTTTAAACATGGAGTTAAATAGTTTTAAGTGATTAAATTCTAAACCTTTAAACCAAGAATAAATTTATATTAAAGCTAATTCATGAGATCTTGACTTGTGATTTTTTTTTTCTTCTTGCTAGTATACTTGCAGTGTTTGGCTTTTTTCCCCCAAGTCTATTTGGTATATAGGGTCAAAGTTAATAAAGTGGCAGTCATATATTTGCACACATATATATATATATATATATGGTTTAGTTGCTAAGTCATGTCCAACTCTTGTGACCCCTTGGACTGTAGCCTGAAAGGCTCCTCTATCCATGGAATTTTCCAGGCCAGAATACTGGAATGGGTATTTCCTTCTCCAGTGGATCTTCCTGACCCAGGGATCAAACTCTGGTCTCTTGCATTGCAAGCAGATTCTTTACCAACTGAGCCACTAGGGAAGTTGTATACACACACACACACACATATATGTATATAAAACATGACTTGATCTTATTACACTTCTCTGGGAAGGAGAATTAAGACAAAAAATTGATAACCTCTCAAATGTCCTACAGAGAATTGAAGCCAAAATCTAGGTTTGTACTTTAAAATGTAGATTATATTCCATTCACTTCAGTTCAGTTCAGTCACTCAGTTGTGTCCAACTCCTTGTGACCCCATGAATCACAGCATGCCAGGCCATCCTGTCCATCACCAACTCCCAGAGTTTACCCAAATATTTTTGGGTAAACCTAATATTTACACCTAATATTCCATTAGGTGTGTTAATTAACTAGATGGGAGGAATCCTTTCACAGTGTATAAGTATACCAATTATCACTGTGTATGCTTTAAATATCTTATAATTTTTTCAATTATACTTCAATAAAGTTATAACTGAATATCTAAAAAAGGCATTTGAAAAGGTACCTAAAAAAATTTAAATTATACCTCATTAAATTAAAGACCAGTGTAATATTTTCCTAAGCAGAATGTGCTTCCAGCTCTAGTCATTTATCACATGATATTTATTAACATGCTTGATGCATAGTTTATGCTAAGGAAAAGTTTACTTAATGAATGAATGAATAAAACAAAATAAAACTTCCATTAACAAATTAATTTCATTCAACCTTCTATTTGCCTGAGAATGTCCCAGGACCTGGGGTTAGAACAATGAACAAATGTGTACTTTACTTTCTCAAGAGGGAGTATAGAAAGTAAATAATCCATATTCTTTCCTTTAAGTTCAGAGAATCATAATTCTATAATAAGAAGTTGTGCATAATCAAGTTTTATTTAAGGTTATTAATAACATTATGCTGGAGGAAATAATAAAAGTATTATCTTTTGTTGTCATCACCTAGGTTTCCCAGGTGGTGCTAGTGGTAAGAAACCCGCCTACTCAGTTCAGGAGACATAAGAACCTTGGGTTCAATCCCTGGGTCAGGAAGATCCCCTGGAGGGGGGCACGCCAACCCACTCCAGTATTCTGGCCTGGAGAACAACGCCATGGAGAGAGGAGCCTGGCAGGCTGTAGTCCATGGGGTTGAAAAGAGTCAGACACGACTGAAGCGACTTAGCATGCATGGAGAGAATTAAAACTGTCATTGAAGACCACAGAGAGAAAGGAATGCACGGGTACAAATAACATTTCTTTGTGTAAAAACTGTTTGCAACTATGGCAGATCTTTCTATCTATCGACATATAATGGGGATATTCTATGGGTTTCTTTTGACACACTGAGAAATAGGAAGTACTGATTAAACAGTGAAAGAGCAAAGGACATGGGAACTTGATCAGTGACAAGATCCTTATGGAAGGGCACTTTGATCATTACTACAGAATCACATCTCTGCCTAGAGGTGCACATGACAAGCCGTGATCCAGAGACCCATTTATTTGACCCACTCAATGATTTTAAGGTTTTGAGCTAGTTAACGCCTACAAAAAAAATCAAGATTCCTGCTTATGTTTGAAATTTTGAAGATCCGGCAACACTGGATTCACATTCCAGCATGGCAGTGGCTTGCTGGACAAAGTAGTGGCCACCTGTCTTAGTTGGGACATATACTTTTCAGTTGGTCCCTGTTCCCATCACTCACTAATGTTTCACACCAAACCTGCCTGGAACCATAGCAATTTGAGTTTCTGATACTTGCTGCTAACTGTCAGGCTGAAAGAATAAAGTCAGTAAGTTAACTTGGTATGTTGAGAAAGATAAATGCAAAATGTTGGGAGTAGAAAAACAGTAAATAAATATATTTCAACACATTTTTAAAAAAATTATTATTTTCTGGGGCAAACATTTTATACCTAATGTGTATCTATTTGGTTTAAAAAAATCCAGGCCTATCATCTCTAAATATATTTTCTTGTGGGAGAGGACACAACATAAACACATAAACAGTACAAAGATACATAAATTTAGTTTAGAGGTATAAGCTTCTACTTCAGCACTTATGTGCTATTATGAAACAGAACTATAATTGTTACACTAGTTCGGTATGTTAGTGTCAATGCATCAATTTTACTGCCCCCTATTTTCTGTAACTTACATAAAGCCTGTCTTAAATTATTCCAAGATTTTGTTTCCATTATTTACTGTGTTTCATATTTTGTAACTAGTGGAGTTGGATTTTAAATCTGACTTTCTTTCTTCCCAAGTGTTGGTGTCTATAGACTGAAGGGTTAGATAAAAGGATGGATCATCATAATGATCAGGAAGAAATCCAATTATACAAATAAATGCAATAAAGAATTCTGGCCAGAACACCATACATAAATTCACATGAAACAATTCATGAAATTGGTATTAATACTTAAAAAATTAAATTCAAATATAGATTGGCTGCAAGAAGAAAAATACAATTTTGGGTTCACAGGTGAATTAACCGAAATCACTACTCACGCCCTCCTTTATACTAGGTATGTCATAAGTTACTATGGGTAACTTACTAAATCACACCTAACTTTAAAAAAAAAATCTCATTCATCCCTGAAAAGAAACATATGATATATATGCTCTAATTTTGGAATCTAGACAACATCGGGCAAAATAAAAAAATGTTATAATGTTTGCATAACTCATGCCAATCTGGTATCAGCTCATAGATTAATCAAGTATATTACAAAGTTTCCATGGATGTACATTTCTCCAAAAGGGATTTCTCCAGCACAGAAAAGATTCCACACTTTGCCTACTTAATTTGCCATTGTTCTTATCACTGTAAGAAAAAGCATTGTACATTTCCACTGATAAAAATGCAAACTCATGCTATCATAATGAGTAAGGGAAGAAAAAAGACAGTCTTTTTATGATGACTCACTATTATTGTGACTCTTAGAAGTACATCCATTAAAATAAAGTGTGATGTAACTGGCAGAAGAGTAGATAATAACTGCCTCACTAAAGTGGAAAAAATAGCTCATTTTCAATGCTAGTAATTCAGCAATTTTACCCATCACTAACCTCATTCTTAATAAAACCAGGAAGGGTTTGTACCATTGTCAAACAGGCAGAAATAATACCAAAAATGTGCTTTTTATGTTAACAAAGATGTCAGTTGATTCAAGACTTGAAAGAATAATCAGTTCTTTAAGTGATGAACATAAAAATTTGTGGTTGATATATTGTGTTTGTCTAGATTTGGATATATTTGAATTCAAACATGTTTTATTTTTGCCCTGAGTTTTTTCTCTTCACTTTTTAAAAAATTTACTTTAAAATTTTACAGCATAAAATTTGATATCCCTATAGTTTGAACTTCATGTTAGGGTTTTTCCTCATTCACTACACACTTTTGAATCTTGGCTCAAAAATTGTTTTTTCTTTGAAACCTTTCCTGACTTTTCTATACAGAGGTACCTGTTCCTGCTTTTATTATCATATTCCTATATGGTCAGTACATATCTCTATTACCTACCTATCACATTTCTCATAACTGAACTCATGCATCTTCAAATCTTGATGTTTATCTTCCTGGTAGAGAGTAGATCCTCCCCTCTAAATGTCAAGAAGTGAATGCATGGATAAATAACTTTTTTCTTAGGAATGTGAAAACTTTATGATTTTATAAAAATCTAGTTTAAAAATTAAAGTTCTATAAAATCGTATGATTTCATTTTTTGATATTTCAGTTGATAATCTTTGATACTGAACATTTCATAATTGGTAGGCAGGGTTACTGAAGCTGATGCATATAGCAATGATATGTCAATCACTGACAAAGTGTACTTAGCAGAGTTCTCCTGGTAACACTCAAATGGTTGGAATGTTTATGGAAGAGCATGGGCAGTGCTGTTATGCTATAAAGAGCAATTGAAATCATTAGAGGGAAGAAAAGCCTGTATCAAGAAACCAAAAGATACACAAAGGCAGCAAACACACACAGAAAGTAAAGAACCTTTCAAAATAGGAAAATTTATTTTCAAATGTTCTTTTTATAAAAGATCTTATTGGTGAGAAACTAATCTGTATGTTTTTTTTCTTTTGTAAATTGTTATTATTCATTGGGTTGGTAAATCAATGCATTATCAAGCATTATGTAAAAACAACAGTAGAATGCTTTGGGCAGAATTACTACGACATCAACAAATTAAGTTGATATATTTGTGATGACAATAAAAGATACTATTTTATCCTTATTTTCACTATAAAGGGGAAAGAAGAGTCCAGGCAAATGTAAGTCATGATCCTTTGTATCCCTGTATATACTCGGAAGTGAAGACTCCAGTTTTACTTCATTTAGTACTAGGGCTGCCTGAAGCGATGAATGCTCCCTGAAGCTGGTTGGACTATTGGATCCTAAGAGACTGATGATGCAAAACATTTGTAAAAAAAAAGTAAAGTAGCAACTTTTTCCTTTGAAATTACTGCATCTCTAAATGTGAGTGACCTCATATCACTTCACCTATATATTTATTTATTCTACCAACAGCTACTGAGCACCACCTATCTCTACAGCATTTTGCTAGGCATTGTCAGTATTGTTTTAATAAAAGTTTTATCTACCAACCTATCTACATATCAATAATCTGTCAGTCTATCTCTATATCTGTGCAATATATACAAATATGTACATATATATCTAATGGAATAAAAATGGCTCACTTAACTTGAAATTCTCTTAAGATCTGTAATATATAGAAATGCACAAATTATGTAGGATTGTTGTGTAAGTCTCTGACAGAATTGAATTCATACTTTATTGAATTCATACTAATTCATAATTTAATTGAATGCTATCATTCAATTAATATCAACTATTTCCTGACTCAAAAGAATTATGCTTTGGTCACATCTAGCTATAAAGAGCAAAACTTATCATTTTTAATAAAAATACTTAATTTAAAAGTAGAAATGTTTGACTTCAAAGAGAGGTTTCTGAATAAGTAATGCCAGCTTTCACTGCTAAAATTCTGTCCTCTTCTTTCCCCAAAGTGTTATTTATAGAGTCATATCTCAGCATCTAAAATGCTAAAGATTCATAAAAAGAACTTGTAAAAGATGTACTCTCAACTGAGCCATCAAACATATTAGTTATATAAATAGGATACTTACTTGATAAAGTAAAAAAACAGGATACATAAAACATTTGATTTTCAGTAAAAGACACCTAGAAGTATTATGTAGAAGTATAATATATATATTATATATTAACACACACACACACATATACACGTATACAGCATTTCAGTCTAACATAGAAGTAAGGCATCTTAAAAACAAAAGGGCATTTGGATATAAATAAACATAAAAGTACAATAAAAGAAGCTAAAACATGGAGTCTCAAGGAGTAGTGAAATTGCAAGTAAAAAGCTTGCAAAAAGAATGAAAATAACTTAAAAAGAAAACCAGGGGTAACATGTATATTATGTTAATTAATCCAAACCAAAATAGATAAAAAGAAGAATTGTACCTTTTCATTACACAACTCCTCTTCACCAATATTCAGTTGATTTGACAGTGAAAACCCTGCCAATTCTACCTTTAATTATCTTTTGAGTCGGTGTCCCCTTTATTCTAGAATTTCTGACCCATTTAAGCCCTCATATATTTAATCTGCTATTTCAGTAGTCTCTTAACTTACCTTCTTCAATCTAACTTTGACGCCCTTTACGTCAATCCTATACAGCTAGGAAAAACATTACTTAAATGCATATCTATTCTTCTTTCTCCCTTGTTTGTTTCTTCAATGGGTTTTGATTGCCTTAGAATAAAATAAAAATAAAAAATTTTTTCTCTTATGCAGGCTTTGGCTACACTTCCAGCCCCACGACTCAATTATGTTTCACTATATTCATAAATATACTAATTTACCTGTGGCATAAGCTGTTTCTTTCACCTACAGTGTAGTTCTACATTTATAAAAAAGAAAATTTAAGTCTCAGCTGAAGCATTCTCCACTCTCAGATTCCCCTCAATTATCCCTCATCCAGAGTAAAGTTTATCACAACCTTTGTGTCCTAACAAACCTCATTTATATTTTCTATCATAGAATCTACCATATTGCACTTGTAATCATTTGTTATGTGTCTGTCTTTCTGATAGAGAGAGCTTCTTGAGGGCAAAGTAATATCACACTCATCACGGAATCTTTTGTGCTTGACATATGGTGCATGCTTAATGACTATCAGCAGAATAAAAAAATTACAAGGCACAGACTCTGGAATTAGCCTTCTTGAGTTTGGATCACATTTGCTCACTTTCTTTGGACAAATTACTTAGATCTTCCATGAGTTCATTTCTTGTCCAAAAAAAGTGTGTGTGTGTGTGTGTGTGCGTGTAGGGGGCAGATGAAATAGTGCCTATCTTGGAAGGTTACTGCAAGGAGAATCAGAGTAACATTTGTGAAAACCTGGCTTATAAGTGCTACATGAATATTTGTTATTTGCTAAACAAATATTCATTGTACACTTACTCTGCATCAGCTATTTCCCAAGTAATTCAAGATATACAGTAAATAAGGCAAAAGAAAAAAAATAAAGATTGAAAGAAAGTAGATTGTCTCTGGTTATGTCAATATATTTTGCCATGAAATTTTTAATTATATAAATAAGTCCAGAAACAAAAGAAAAAACAAGTTTCAATATGTATATTCTTTATTCTACCAGAGAAGAAGTGGATTTGTGAGGTTTATTGAAAGAGAAGCAAAAAGGTGCCTGTGCATATTATAACCCTTCTAAATCATTCTGGCCCCCAGGACATAGAAATTTCTATAGAGGCATGGCCAGAGAGTAGCTTTCAGATCACTGATTTAGTTTTTCTCTGATTCATCTTTCATGAACTGATATCCAACGAAGAGTCAGTTCACAGGGATTTGATCTCAGTTCAGTTCAGTCGCTCAGTCGTGTCTGACTCTTTGCAACCCCATGAATCGCAGCACGCCAGGCCTCCCTGTCCATCACCAACTCCCAGAGTTCACTCAGACTTATGTCCATCGAGTTGGTGATGCCATCCAGCCATCTCATCCTCTGTCGTCCCCTTCTCCTCCTGCCCCCAACCCCTCCCAGCATCAGAGTCTTTTCCAATGAGGCAACTCTTCGCATGAGGTGGCCAAAGTACTGCAGTTTCCAGCTTTAGCATCATTCCTTCCAAAGAACACCCAGGGCTGATCTCCTTTAGAATGGACTGGTTGGATCTCCTTACAGTCCAAGGGACTCTCAAGAGTCTTCTCCAACACCACAGTTCAAAAGCATCAATTCTTCGGCACTCAGCTTTCTTC